>NC_056739.1:437901637-438206637 GCF_019279795.1 Protopterus annectens
GGTGTCATGAAGTTTGCCACTTCTGTCTTAAGAAGCATGAAGTTGGCTTTGGAAAAATGTTTTACTGTGGTTTCCTTAATGGTGGGTTGTGGCGGGATGTGGATATCTAGGGGGATAAGCTTATGGTCAGATCTGACCAACGGGGACCCGTTGATTTCAGGTGTGGAACACCAGTCACTCATGTTGATGACGACTAGGTGTAGGATATTGCTGCCCCTGGTGGGGATGTGGATAAGTTGATCCAGGGCATTGGAATTTATGAATTCAAGAAAGCATTGAGTGAAGGAGTTGGTACATGAGTAGTTTTCCCAGTTAATGGTGGGGTAGTTGAAAATCGCCCATTATTAGGGCGTTTGGTTGAACCCTAATATTTTCTAGTATATCAAGAAAAGAGGAGCGGAAATCCTGAGGCATGGTGGGGGATCTGTAGCAAGCTACAGTTTGGATTGCAATTTTGCCCAGAGTTAGTTGCACTTGGATAACTCAGATGCATTATGCTGCGCAACTAGCCTGGAGGCGTGGATATCCTTAATGAATATGGACACACCTCCACCTTTGGTGTTCTGGTCCAGGTTAGGTGGTCAAAAAGTGTGGTATGAGTTATAGCCTGGTGTAGCCTGGCAGGGGTGATCTCTAGAGCCTTGAACCAGGTCTCAGTCACTGCACAGATATCGATGCTCTCCATTTTAAGGAGTGCCTAGAGTGAGTGCATTTTGAGACTTAGACTTCTATCATTGAGTAGCATTACCCTCAGTTTTCGCTTGTCTGTTCCTCTTACGATGGTGAATTTGTCATTTGAACCTTGCCTAAAAAAGGCACTATAGGGGCAGCAAGAGCCTTAGCCAGTATCCGGAATCCCAGGGCGACAGGTGCAGGCCATCTCTGGCAAAGCATCATTGTCTGTCGACCATGTCATCCCAGGCAGACAGATACTGGATCCCCTTAGAATGACACCAGAAGCTTAGCCAATTGTTGAAGTCAATAATTTTGTCCTTGTGCTGTGGTATCATTCTGGGTGATGGCAGGATGCTACTCAGGGCTAGGGTCATACCTGCTTGGGCTACAAGATCAGGGAGCTCTTCCATGTCTCTTTTCATGTAGTCCAAGGAGGTACGTCTCAGGCTGTTCACACCAAAATGGACAATGACAGAGTCATACTTGTACTGGTTGTGGAGTGACCTGAGTGCGTGGGTTATGTGGTGGACCCTGGCACCCGATAGGCAGCTGACAGTAACCTTCTGCTTGTTTAGCCTGGTGAGTGGGACGTCAGTGTGCCTGACTATACAGTCACCTATGACTAGTGTGTTGGGTACGTTGGTTTGCCTTATGGGCTGTGGTTTATTGGCACATTGAGTCTGTGGGCTATGTGTCACTTGGGTTGTGTTGGGGGGGGTGGAGGTTGCTTGTGTTTCAGCTTCTGAGGTCTCTGCTGCTTGAGCAGATTATTACAGAGAGCCTCTGCAAATGTTTTTGTGTTTCTATGGGTGGATTTTGGTGGTGTAGGTTTAGTGGGACTATGTGATGAGTGTGGTGTGGTGCAAGTGTTTACCTTCTCCTCTTGACTGTCAAGCTCAGTCTTGGTTAGAGAGAGAGCTTTACCTCCAGTTTGGCTAGATAAGTGCATCTCTCACAGGTTGTGGTTTTAGGTGGTAGGGGGAGAGGGCTGTCTGTTTACATGAGGCAATTGCTACATTATCAGACAGGAGAGAACACTGGGAGCCGACCCTTGGACATGCCTGAATAAAAAAACTACTTTCCTCTAGACAAGTGTGGAAAGTGAGTTTAAGAGCAGTTTTTCTCTAAGCAAGTAAGGAAAGTAAGTACAAACACTGTTTTCCTCTAGGTAAAGAGGATGGTTGTGTGCTGTAGTACTTTGTAGCTTATTTAGTGCTAACAACAAGTTCTGAACAAGTTCTGAGCACGAATAAGCAAATTTAAGTGCTAAAACTAAGAATCTGTACCTGGATCTTGTGGTAGATAGGCTACCTAGTGCTTACGGCTACCTAGTGCTTACCACTCCCACTGAGAAGCTAGAAGGCTTCCCTCCAACACAGAAAGGCTTTGGGGGGCTCAGAAGCTTACAAAACAGTCCTGGTTACAGTAAATCTTTATCTGGACTAGACTAGTTACAAGAAAGGCAGGAAATAAGCTTAGAAAAAACATTTTGAAAGTGGAAAGGGAGAAAGGAGAAACAGAAGATAATTCAAAATTAAGGACCCAAGTGGCTTGCCTTTCACAAATGTTCTTTTCTGTATTAGGTAGAATGAGCTAGTGACACTAGACTGTAATAGAGCTGGAACAGAGCTGAACAGGTGGGACTGGTAGGAGTGTCTGAAGTCAAAATATGATCTCACTCTACTCGGTGAGTGAGCAAATGAGGAGTGTTCAAACACAAATTTACAGGAGGGGCGGGCAATTCCAAAGTCACCAAGATTAATACCAGAACAAGAACAGGGAGAGCAGGCAGGACACTAACTGCAGAGACAGAGAGACCACAGTATTCTATGAAACAAACAGAGACACACAGACCAATGAAACAATTAAAACACAGAGAAATAAAATGCAGTACAATCTTTTAACACTGCAAGTTTGTACTTAACTCAGCTAGTAATGCAGTTGATTGTATGTAACAGAATCCAAATAACTCCGACATTGAGCAGTAAATATATACTTTATATAATGTGTGTGAGTGTATGTATGTATAATATATATATATATATATATATATATATATATATATATATATATATATATATATATATCACACACACACACACACACACACACACACACACACACATATACACACACATACACAAACAAGTTACCTAATACACACACACACACACACACACACACATACACAAACAAGTTACCTAACATAACTATGAAAAAAGATGTACCCTTTTTAAAAAAAAAAAAAGGCAACATAAATGTTTTCAAAAACGTTATATTTCAAATGTCCTCCAAAATCTTACTCCAATATTCGTAAATCTTTTTGTTTCCTTACCTAATAATTTAACTTCTGGTTTGGAAAAAGTACATCTTAATTGCTGTCCTCTTTTATTCAACCTTTTCTTTCATCTAACATTTCCTTTTATATATAGTAACCAAGTCATCTGCATATACTGAATATACCAGGATTTTAACAAATTGCCCTATACATACTTATACCTTCTTATACTTCCTATTCTGCCTTAAGAACCACCACATTTATCATGAAGGCAAATAACCTACTCATAGGACATCCCCTATTTTCTCCTCTTCTGATTTCATTTTTTTAAACTCGACCATCTCATTTAGTGCCACTATGATTGTTGAAAAGCTTTGAAAAGTTGTACACAGGCAATTTCAGGATGTTATTCCCAAAACCATCATTTTCTAAAAGTTTGATCAGGACATATTCCACCACAGGATTTTTCATCACATGTAGCTTATTACCTCGTCCTTGGTCTCTTCCACTAGCTCTTTTATGACAACTATAAAAATTTTTATTGCATCCCCTTTTTTCAAAAATACCATATTTATCTCCTTTATCATACTGAAAATATATAATCTGTATTTAGTATTAGTCTCCAAATTCCTGATATCATCATCTCTTTCAACCTTTTAAATATAAACGTCAATGTCAACACACACTCGTCTTTAAACGTCATTCTTTAACCAAAAATTCATAACATCTACAAACCCAATTTTCATGATTCACCTGCAAAATTCATAACCTAAAACCATCAAGCCTAGGTGCAGTTAATCTCATTAAGGCCTTTAAAACATCTCCTAATTCACTCACATTAATTTTATTTGCCATCATCCTTTCTTCTTTCAATCTCTAATTTTCACCTCTTATTAATAACAGTTCAAAACTGGAAGCTAAGCTGTCTCCACCAAAGACTGGAACAGACAGTCAAGAGGAGAAGGTTAACACTTGCACCACAACTCCAACCGCACACAGACCTACTAAAACAGCACTGGAAAAAAATATACAAATACACAAAATCATACTCGGAGGCTCTAAATAAAAACCTGCAAAAGCATCAGAGACATCCAAAGCAGACACCCAAACAACCTGCACTTACTGCCACAAACCAGACAACACATAAAACACAAAATCAGTGTGGCGTACAATCACAGCCCTCAAGGCAAAATAACATACCCAACACACTAGTAATAGGTGACTCTATAGTCAGGCACATTGACATCCCACTCACTAGGCTGGACAAGCAGAAGGTTACTGATAGCTGCCTGTTAGGAGCCAGAATACACCACATAAACACAAGCACTCAGGTCACTCCAGAACAAGTACAAATATGACTCTGTCATTGTTCATGTTGGTGTGAATAACCTGAAATGCACCTCCCCGGACTACATGAAAAGAGACATGGAAGAGCTCTCTGATCATGTAGACCAGGCTGGTATGACCCTGACCCCGAGTAGCATCCTGCTCTCACCAAGAATGATACCTCAGTATAAAGAAAAAAATAACAATTTTAACAATTGGCTAAGCTTCTGGTGTCATTCAAAGGGGATCCAGTGTCTGTCAGCCTGGGACGACATGCTCGACAAGCCACATTGCTTCGCAAGAGACGGCTTAGACCTGTCACCCCTAGGCTTTCGAATACTGGCCAAGGCTCTTGCTGCCCCCATAGTGCCTTTTTAGGCAAGGCTCAAAAGTCAAACCTACCTCTGTAAACAACACAATTAACAAAAAACTGAGGGTTATGCTACTCAACGCCAGGAGTTTAAATCTCAAATTGCACACGCTCTAAGCACTCCTCAGTATGGAGAATGTCGACATCTGTGCAGTAACTGAAACCTGGTTCAAGGCTCCAGAGAGCACCCCAGCACTACCGGGCTACAAGTCATACCACACATTCGGCCACAGAACACGGACCGATACACAAAAAGAGGAGGTGTATCCATATTCATCAAGGATACCTACACCTCCAGGTTAGTGGCACAGCATGACACCTCTGAGATCATCCATGTGCAACTAACATCGGGCATATCTGCAATGCAAATTGTGGCCTGCTACAGATCACCCTCCATGACCCAGGACCAACACTCCACCTTTCTGGAGACACTGAAAAACATGAAGGTCCTACCAAACATCCTGATAATGGGCAATTTCTACTCTAGTACAAATTCCCAGGCCCAGCGCTTCCTGGAATTCATCAACTCAAACGCCCTGGATCAGCTGGTAAACTCCCTTTCCAGAGGTGAAAACATATCAGACCTGGTCATCACCAATATGGTGACAGGTGTTCCACACTGGAGGTCAACCTGTCATTGGTTAGATCTGACCATAAACTAGTCACTCTGGATGTCCACACCCCAAACACCACCCACAACTAAAGAAACCACAGTAAAACTAAAGCAAACTTCACCTTACTTAAGACAGAGGTGGCAAGTTTCACAGCACCCACACTAAAGGATAACACTGCCCAAGATGCAGGAACCTATGAGCACCTACAAGGATGTATGGATCGTGCCATCCCTAGCAAAACCAAGACTCACTCCTCTAAGAGAAGGAAACCAGTTTGGTGGACCCCTGCAATAAACAGGCTATACAATAGAAGGAGGAAACTAGTTCAGAAAAAAAAAAAAAAACAAACCCCAAGAAGGAAAGACATCCCTGATCAGTATCAGTAAGAAACGGAGGTCCCTCATGAAATCATCCAAGGCTAACTTCGAAAGAAAAATAGCCAAGGATTCAAAAGAGAACCACAAAGCCTTCTTTAGCTATGTTAAGAATCTAAGGGGCAACTCGTAGACATGCACTGAACTAGTGCAAAATAGCACAAAATATACTGAACCTATTGATATTGCCAACATCCTGGCAGACAGATTCAGTGCAAAATTTTTCACCCCCCTCTCACCTCCAAAAGGGCCCACAACAATACTGGAAAAGTGTAGTGTCCCAAAAATCACAGACGCACAGATGAAAACAGCCCTTTCAAAAGCCAAAAACACAGCACCAATGGGACCAGATGGTGTCCCAGGCTGCGTCTTGCATGAACTACAGAACAAACTAACCCCCCCATCTAAACACGCTGTTCAACCTCAGCCTCTCCACAGGCTGTGCCCATAGAATGGCGCACAACAACGGTTATTCCTCTCCACAAAGGAGGGGCCACAACTGACCATGGTAACTATCGCCCCATAAGCCTGACTAACCTGGTCTGCAAGGCTATGGAGAGCATCATCATGGAACTCATTAACAAAGACATTGGGAACCTCCAAACACTTGACCTGACCCAGTTCGGCTTTGTTAAGGGCAGATCATGCCCACTAAACCTGGTTGACTTTGAGACAGTCACCAAGGCCATAGACGAGGGAAAGGTGGTTCACACAGCCTACCCTGACCTCACCAAGGTTTGATACACCATTCCCCACTCTGGTATTACAGAAAAACTCACCAGCCTGAACATAAACCCCTACATCACGAGATGGGTTGCCAGCTTTCTTATAGACAGAACTCACATGGTAAGAATAGCAGGCTCCAGGTCCTAGGCTATCTGCCAGAGGGTCTAAACCAGTCACAAGTGGTGTCCCACAAGGCTCGGTCCTGGGACCCCTACTGTTCGGCATATACTTCTCAGAAGTACAGGCAAACACAGGAGGACTATGGTTAACCAAGTTCACTGATGACTGTAAACTGGGAGCCATAACTGACTCTCCGGCTGACACGGACATCCTCCAAAAAGGGCCTTACTGAGAAGGACACCTGGTGTCAAAGTCATGGCCTCAAGCTAAATGCCAAAAAATGCATAGTCATCCCGTTTGGGAAAAAATTACAACATAAGCAGCAGCCCCCTTAATACAGAAGAGGTAATAAGAGATCTGGGGACCCAGGTAGATAGTAATTGCCAAAGTAGTTGGGAAATCCTTCTATGTGGCCCATCTAATTACTAAAAGGTTCACATCTAGAAATAAAGAGGTTATAGTGCCCCATCTACTCATCACTCATTAGACCCATCATAGAGTACAATGCCCCATTTGGGATGTACCTCACAAGACACTTCCAACAGCTGGAAAGGCCACAAAAGTACCTCACCAAGAGAATTACTGGTCTCAAACATATGTCCTATGCAGCACGACTGAAAAAACTCCAGCTGTACTCAGTGGCATATCTCTTACTCAGGGGTGATCTCTGCCTGACTTACAAAGCCATGTCCAACTCAGAAATGATGGACATGCTCCTCCTAAGGAAATCCAAGTCACTGTGAACCACGCGCTCTAGTGAGCTAAACCTCGCCACGACAATAAATAGAACATGCTGGAGGGCTAGATTCCTGTCACAGAGACTCCCCATGCTTTGGAACAAATTTCCAAATTACATCAGGCAGAGCCCCTCACTAACACTCAAGAGGAACCTTGACGAGTGGATGGGTAACAGAAAATACACCCCTGGGATCACTTCATTGGCTCTGCTTGACAGAGGATCAGTTAACTAATCAATGGAGCGGCGAAAGCAGACACACTGTCTAGGCTTATAAATGCCCTCGGGCAGATAGCCTAGTACCTACCTATGAACCTATTATTACCATTATAACCACAAGATTCCACTATTTCCTGTCTTCTGTACTACATATTTTCTTCCATTTCTTTTCCTTTAAATTTTCCATTCTGCTTTTCTCAAATATGGCGACACTTCTTCAGCAACTATCTCAGATTATGCAAGATTTTTTTTTTCATATTCCTCTTGTATACATTTCCTTCTTTTGTTACCCTTTCACATTTCTACTTATACAATTTCCAGGTTCCTTTTCTAGACTTTCATGGTTTCTCTAATCCCCCAGGTTTCTTGCTACCCTGTTTTCCTCCAATATCTATCCTCGTTTGTTACTTCTGCATTTACTGCAGGGTGATCAGAGAAACAGTTTGAGTAAACTCCATTTCCTTTAATCCAAAAGGATAAAACAAACTGTTCCCAATCTTCAAAATCCCATTATTAGTCCTGCTTCTACATATGTAAATGTCTTTATCTTACTTTTTTCCTCAAATTACAATTAAAAAAACCTGCAATTATATAGAATGCCTATAAATAACAAAATGTGTCAGCTCCTCAGATAAATCCTTCCTTTGTCATGCAGTAGAAACAAACATAAAAATAACCTCCAAATCTTATCCCAGTCTTAGATGTCAAAAAGTAAACACCTATCAAGATATAACAATTATACCTAATATATTAACAGTCTTCTCAATAATACAGCTATCCCTGATCCCACATCTTCACCAAAACTCCACCATACTTCACCTCATAACTGCACTTCTTTGGTATCTCACATTATAACCTAGTATCTAACCCAATATTTTTTCATTTATTAGACCATTAATATCTAAACTTATTTAACCGTTCCTTTCTTTGCAGCTTTTTTTCTGCAATTTTCTTTTTAACTTTTTTTTCTAAATGTACCCCTCCCCCATACAATTCCTCCATTTCTTCTTCCTCATTAGAGGTTTCATACACATTTTGATCAATATTACAATTAGTATTTTTATGTTCTTCCACTTCATTTACTTCAGCTGGATCATCATCTATATTAGCATTTTGCATCTCATTGTTCGTTTTAATTTTCATAATTTTTTATCATAATCAAACCAAAAATGATAAATTCCAACACAATCTGTATATCACTTCTATCATATACTGTTTCACCACACTGATAGCATATTTGCCAAGGACACTCCCTGTTTAAATACTCATTAAACTCACAATTAAAAAAATGTTTTCAGCTGGACCCACTATTTAAGCATTCATTTTTTTAAATTACAACACCAGATAAATAACAGCTTTTTCCATCATTGCTGGCTAAACAGTTACATCCCAAGCCCCATTACACAATTTGCACTCATGCAGCATGTTTTCACTTCACATATTTCTTAATATTTATCAGAAAATCTTACTTCATTTTTAGTAATATCACTTGTTCTAGGTTTCATTAAAAGTGTAAACATTCTATTTGAATACCTTACTATGAACTTTTTTTCATGGCTCACAAAATTAATTTAATTTCTTAGAAAAATTCACTAGAAAATTTTCCTGAGTGCCCATGCTCTCAAATGTTCGGTCACAGTAAACTTTCCTGGCCAATATGTATAAACACTTTCCTCTGGTTTTAATCCCAAGGAGCACATAATCTCAAAGTACCTGTCAACAGCACTGCCCGGTTTAGTCTCAATCTTTCGTTTGTCCCAAAGAAGCATTAGGTGTTTTAATTTCTTTTGAAATAGTCCCACTTACATTTGCAGCAGCCACAGAGGCAGAAGTTAATTTCTCATCTCTTTTGTCAGTCTTTATATAATCCACAGCCAAATCAGTTCTTCAGCATGCACATGGCTCCAGGTTTTTCCTCATACAATGCATCTAGTAAGCCTTCCACATACAATGTCATTCACCAGTGGCAGCTAGTGGCTTCAAATCAAAGGGGGGCTGCAAGACACAGCTGAACTGATGGGGGCCAATGGGAAGGGGTGAAGTCAACTAGAAGGGGGTGAAACTATGCTAAAAACTGTAAAAACTGGGACTTTAATTAAATACGCTGCCCTGGGTGCCAAACCATCATTATGAGAGTCCAATCAAAACAAAATGAAGTGTAGAAGAAAAAAATATTTCAATGCATTGGCTACATGACATCTTACTTACTATCTACATGGAAACAAAAATGTTGCGAGGCATGAAAAAATAAATTACTTTTTAAATGCATTACTGGAATGCCAGGCAAAATCAAATATAAAAAAACAAGCAGCACTGAATTCAAACCACTTCTCCTTGCACTGCAGTTCTAATTATAATTTATATTCAGCTTTATAAAAGTACCTAGTAAAACGATGAATGTAGCAATCTCTGTGATACCCCCACTTGTAAAAATGTTTCTTATCCAAAAAGACCTGCTGCCTGACAACAACAATTTACTTATTTCATGGGGAAAACATAATCAAAGTAAAAAATGAACAGCAAACAAGAAACAAGCTCAAGATAAATTGCTTAAAGGATTCCTACACAGGTTATGGACCACACATGTTATGGGTAAAGCCTGCAAAGATTACTGCAAATCTCCAACAAATGTAATGAGTTTCTGAAAATACTGTAATCATGTCCTTTATTACAAATACTGTCATATGTATTTCAGTACCCAAGGCTTATACGCAATCTAGTTATGTAAATATTCTCTGCATGGCAACAATAAAAAAGCTTTCAATGTTAATAATTCTTTAACAGTATGCTTATTAAAGCTTACTTGCATCTTACAGTCAAACAAGAGTACCTGACGGTCATTAAAGCATTGCTACTTAAACGCAGGGCAACAGGCACTGCAACAACATGCATATTCTGAATAAGAAGAAGCTTAAATTGACAGTATAAAAATATGACAGAAAACCAGAACATTCTGTAAAAATTAAGGACAGATGAAAAGCTACTGTAGTACTTGTGTCTGGGGGGATACTCTGCACACTTACACTGCATAACTGCTCCCTGTCTTGCTTGGACACATCCAGAGTCACTATGTGGGAGAGTGGGGTGCAACAAGTATGTCACAATTTGAAATGTCTCTGGCTAACGGTGATGGCACTGACAATTGTCATACCTCTCAACCTCAGAGCAAGAAATCTGGACAAAGCCATAAATAGAAGTGGGACAAAGGCCCAAAAATAAGGACAATTTTTAAATATTAATTTTAATCTTATAAACTTAGAAAGATAATAGAATAGTAGGTATTTTATTAGTATGAATTTTCTGAAGGATATGAAATCTTAAAACTCAAATGTCTGTCATTATTTTCCAACTTCAATCTTTAATGATTTGCCACTAATTTGCCAGAAAATCACAATTTTATGAAAAATGGACCAAAAATGCGATGCAAAAATATAAAACAGCCACACTACAGCTGGGAACCTGTCAAAGAAGGGACACTTTTTTAATATTAGTACTGTTAACTTGAGCAGTTGACAAAATAAGAGAATCTACATGCATTAAAGTAATCTATTACTCTGATAATTACAGTTATTTATTAATTGTAAACCCTCCCCGGTTTCTTCCAAATTTGCCATTTTGCGGAGGGATTATTAGGGGAGAGCAACATTTTGAGCCAAAATCAGAGACAGTTGAGAGGTTTGGATATACCCAATTCTATAAAGCGATTTATTTGCTCATACCTCTCAACCTCAATGCAGGAAATCAGGACAAGGCCAAATATATTGGGGGAACATTCAAACAGCACTAAAAATTGCTCTTCTATAAACTTTGACAGTTGACAAAACAGGTCTTGCTTTAGCACACATTTTTCTGAAGAGTATGAAGTCTGAAACTCAATGTCTGTCATTATTTACTGACTTCATTCCTAAATGATTTGCCAGAAAACCACAAATGTTATTAGAAACAAACCAAAAATAAGAAGCAAAAATATTCATTTTTGCAAAAATCTGGACAGTTGAGAGGTATAGTTCAGCCGGGGCTGAGTTTGCCACCCCCCCACCTCACAAAATCATGGTCAAACGAGGCCACCCCCTGCAGCTATTCCAATGTCCCATTACTTGGCTATTTTGCCCCATGTGCAAACTGATTTACTTCTACAATTATTTGGATTTCATTTAAAAGTATTTTACATTTTACATTACAAACACTAACAGACATCTCCTAAACAAAGCAATGCAGTTTTTCTCTGCCCTTGAAACTCACATTCATTGAAACAGCATTGAAACCCACACAGCATCGAAACCCACATTCAAAGAAAATACATCTGGCCAGTGGCAGGGCGGTGAATACTGCACAACGCGGCTGGGCTAATATATGCCTTCGGGCAGAGAGCCCAGTACCAACCTATGAACTTATGTATTGGGGGAGGCAAAAGCCCCAAAACTAGGGACACATTTTAAACATTGCTTGTATAATTTTGGAAAGTTGCTAGAAGAAAATGCTGTGTTACCACCATGCATTTCACTGCCAAGTCTTGAACCCAGGACCCTGTGCACTACAGTCAGAGCAACTACCACTATGCCAAATCAGCCATTTCTTGCAAGACAGGTAGACTGAAACTTAAATGGCTATAATTTAGTGAGTTCAGTTCTCACCATAGCTCTCAAACACCTAGACAAAGCCAATAATGGGGAAACACAGCCCCCAAACATATTCAGTGAATTCAGTTCTCACCGTAGCTCTCAACCTGTTAGCACAAAAAACCTGGACAAAGCCAATAATGGGGGAACACTGCACCAAGCATAGGGACAAATTTCAAATACTGATCTTATAAACAGAAAATTGCAAGAATAAACGGTTTTGTGTTGCCATGTACTTTCTGAAGAATATGAAGTCTGAAATTCAAATGCCTGTCATCATTTAGTGAATTCAAAATCCAGAAAAAAAACACAGATTTTATGAGGAACAGAACAAAAATATTAGGCAAAAATTTCACAGGTGGTGGTGGGTGAGGATTTCAAGCTCTTGCTACCTACTCTCAAGGTACAGGGTTTGAGTCTAGCTACTAAGTATATTTCCAGAATTCTTTCTAGCTACTGGGGCATTACAGACACACAGACAATGCTATCTTCCTAATCCGGACGCGTTCACCAGCAGTCCGGGATATGCATTTTTTTTTTATTTTAGTTTTTTCTTTAGTTTTGTTTTTATTTTCGGGGGGGGGGCTGCAGTCCAAAAGCACGAGCCACAACTGTCATTCACACACTGTATTTTCTGCAACCACTGTACTGCCTCATCCTCCTTCTCATTAATCATTTGCTTTAACACAGTATTACCTAGACTGCCTGCATTGACAATAATTTCACCTTCTCTTTTAGTAACTTCATACATTTCTTTTTTTTCTCTCACCGCAATCTGCACTCTCCTCCTGTATCATCCCACATCCCCTTCTGGAAGCATCCTTATGACCCAGCCTCTCAAAAAGAACAGGGGAAGTTCTCCAGTTCATTGGCCAGATTTCCTCTAGTAGTAAAAATATCACCTCTGATTTCCCTTAAAAAGACATAAATTAACAAAGAATAAGTAACATAAATAGAAACTCCCAAGACTACAATATAAATTATTTTAAAATCTCATGAATACTCTTTACATTATCATTTCTCACTCCGTACTGTCACAAGCCCAGACTTCACCATCAAGTGCCACACTGGTACTCAGAGTGAATGCAGAAACTAAGGTGTTCTGTTTTTTGCATAATAACTCTCATGGGATCTCTGCTCTCCTGCCTATACTACCAGCAAATGTGGCAGATCGTATTTCTGTTTAAACGTTTAAATAGAAAAAGACAGCATCATTCAGGAGTGGGATTACAGCACCACTCTCATGTTGTACTGAAATATAAACCCAAATAGCAGCAGTAGTATGTAATATAACAAAGGCAAGGGCACAATCCAACTGGTGACTGATAACTGGCTTCATAGAATCACGTGACTTAAAAAGAACTACTCTATATTCTTCAAAAATTACAACACATATTATTGCATAATAAAGATCCAAAGAAATCAAATAACCAGTGTCAAACAGGTGGAAAAAAATCTAAAATGCAGTCAAGTCACAATTACAAAAGTTAAACCATCTTACACAGCTACTCCTATGATCTACAGAAAGACAAACTATTTTAGCCATGCCAGCAAAAGTGGCACATTCCAAGCCGAAAATGTCTACATTACGCTGTATTATAAAGCGAAATGAAAGAGCCTTACATGTCCCACTATCAAGGTAGAAAACTTCCAATAGCCCCCACCAAATGAATGCGGAGGTCTGACTTATCAGAGTTACAGCTCGACCACTGTGCACAAGGATAAAACACTAACAAATCTACATTTACAGCTCAACCACTGCGCACAAAAGACAAAACATAAAAAAAATCTACTTCCAAGATTTATGGATCTACTTTTTATACAAGTGCTCACTCCAAAACTTACAGTTCTTAGCAGACAAAAATCTGTATTAAACGGAAAGGCTCTTAATTCCCAGAATAAAAAATGAACTCTCAGTTTAGCACTAACCCTTTTGAATAAAATACTTAGTAGAGAGAAAGCAGATTTTTGAACTGTGTGAAAGAAGACATGTCACACCAGCAGCACATAAAAAAGAAAAACAGAAAAAAATGCACATTTAAACTGCATGATAAATAAGCAAGCAAAATATTAGGTATGCGGATAAGAGGATTCTGGGAAATTGTGGCTCTTGAGTTTCTGACAAGGTTACTTTTTTTTTTAAATACTAAAAGGAGGTCAGTACCTACCATTATTTAAAAAAAATTCTTACCAAGCATGGAAAAAATGAAATCTTTGGCAGTGTGGACCTCAAGGGCTCTCTGGTCATCATACTCTCTCATTTCATGTTTCCCAAACTCCTGGATAAGCTTGTTCAACTCCTCAATCCGAGCCCCAGAGCGAAAATCTAGATCAGTGAGAGGTTTGGCTGCAGCTGGCTTACAATTTGCCACTGATGAAGATGCCATGATGATGCTTTCTTCCTCCTCGTCAGAAAAAAGTCACTAGCATCATAGCAAAAGTACAAAATCTCCTACTCGGACTGGACTCTTCCACCAGATCCTGTACAACTTGTTCACCTCAGGGAGAAACGAAAAAAAAATAAAATTAAAAATTTTAAATATGCATACCAAGAAACCTAACAGACCTTTTTAATTTAGTTACTTATTTTTGCACACACAGTTTTAAAGAACCAATTTCTGACAAGTTACTGTGATCATGAGTAGTAAAATTCCGCACATTTAGACTTAAAACATATATTTTGAGGGTTGTCTACTGCCTACTACACTTGCTAATCAGGTTGACAAAAAGTTAACTCTTGATTAAATTTGCCTGGCAGAACTCCAAAAAAGAAAAATCTAAGTAAATTAACGCTGACAGAAGTAACCTACTGGCTTAGTAAGACTATGAAATAACATACCTAACACACTAGTAATAGGCGACTCTATAGTTAGGCTCACTGACGTCCCACTCACTAAGCTGGACAAGGAGAAGGTCATTGTTAGCTGCCTGTCAGGAGCCAGACGCTGCCACATAACACAAGCACTCAGGTCACTCCAGAACAAGCACAAATATGACTCTGTCATTGTTCATGTTGGTGTGAATGACCTGAGATGTACCTCCCTGGACTACATGAAAAGAGACATGGAAGAGCTCTCTGATCATGTAGCCCAGGCAGGTATGACCCTGACTAGCATCCTGCCCTCACCAAGAATGCTACTGCAGTACAAAGAAAAAATTATCAATTTCAACAATTGGCTAAGCTTCTGGTGTCATTCAAAGGGGATCCAGTGTCTGTCAGCCTGGGACAACATGCTCGACAAGTCTCGTTGCTTCGCAAGAGACGACTTGCACCTGTCATCCCTAGGCTTTCGAATACTGACCAAGGCTCTTGCTGCCCCCATAGTGCCTTTTTTAGGCAAGGCTCAAGTCAAACCCACCTACGTAAACAGCACAAATAAAAAATGAGGGTTATGCTACTCAACGCCAGGAGTTGGAGAACGTCGACATCTGTGCAGTAACTGAAACCTGGTTCAAGGCTCCAAAGAGCACCCCAGCACTACCGGGCTACAACTCATACGACACATTTTCAGACACAGAACATGGACCAAAACATAAAAAGGAGGGGGTGTATCCATATTCATCAAGGATACCTACACCTCCAGGTTAGTGGCGCAGCATGATACCTCTGACATCATCCATGTGCAACTAACATCAGCCAAATCTGCAATGCAAATTGTGGACTGCTACACCCTCCATGACCCAAGACCACCACTCCGCCTTTCTGGAGACACTGGAAAACATGAAGGTCCTACCGAACACCCTGATAATGGGTGATTTCAATTACCCTACCCTTAACAGGGAAAACTACTCAAGTACAAATTCCCAGGTCCAGCGCTTCCTGGAATTTATCAACTCAAATGCCCTGGATCAGCTGGTAAACTCCCCCACAATAGGTGAAAAGATATTGGTCCTGGTCATCACAAACATGGGCGACAGGTGTTCCACACCAGAGGTCAACCCGTCAGTGGTTAGAACAGACCATAAACTAATTACTCTGGATGTCCACACCACACCACCACCTCCAACCAAGGAAACCACAGTGAAAAGCTTTTCTATAGCAAACGTCACCTTACTTAAGACATAGGTGGTAAGTTTCACAGCCCCCACGCTAAAGGATAACAGTGTTCAAGATGCAGGAACCTTTACAAATGCACTCTGAGTACCTACAAGGATGCATAGATCGTGCCATTCCTAGCAAAACCAACACTCACTCTTCTAAGAGAAGGAAACCAGTCTGGTGGACCCCTGCCATAAACAGGCTATACAATAGAAGGAGAAAACTAGTTCAGAAAAAAAAGCAAATCCCAAGAAAAAAAAGACATCCCTGATCAGTATCAGTAAGAAACGAAGGTCCCTCATAAAATCCTCCAAGGCTAACTTTGAAAGAAAAATAGCCAGGATTCGAAAGATAACCACAAAGCCTTCTTTAGCTATGTCAAGAATCTAAATGGCAACTCACAGATATGCTCGGAGCTAGTGCAAAATAGCACAAAATATACTGTACCCACTGATATTGCCAACATCCTGGCAGATAGATTCAGTGCAAACTTCACCCCCCTCTCTCGCCCAAACGGGCTCACAACAATACAGGAAAAGTGTAGTGTCCCAGAAATCACAGATGCACACAGGTGAAAACTGCCCTTTCAAAAGCCAAAAGCACAGCATCAATGGGGCCAAATGGTGTTCCAGGCTGCGTCTTGCACGAACTACAGAATGAAATAACCCCCCACCTAAACACACTGTTCAAACTCAGCCTCTCCACAGGCTACGTGTCCATAGAATGGCGCACAGCAGCAGTTATTCCACTCCACAAAGGAGGGGCCACAACTGACCCTGGTAACTATCGCTCCATAAGCCTGACTAGCCTGGTCTGCAAGGCTATGTAGCGCATCATCATCATGGAACTCATTAACAAAGACATTGGGAGCCTCCAAACACTTGACTCGACCCAGTTCGGCATTGTTAAGGGCAGATCATGCCTACTAAACCTGGTTGACTTCTTCGAGACAGTCACCAAGGCCATAGATGAGGGGAAGGTAGTTCACACAGCCTACCTTGACCTCGCCAAGGCTTTTGACACCATTCCCCACCTTGGGAATTATAGAAAAACTCACCAGCCTGAACATAAACCCCTATGTCACGAGATAGGTTGCCAACTGGCTTACAGACGGAACTCACACGGTACGAATAGTGGGCTCCAGGTCCGACTCTAAACCAGTCACAAGTGGTGGCCCACAAGGCTCGGTCCTGGGTCCCCTACTGTTTGGCATATACTTCTCAGAAGTACAGGCAAACACAGGAGGACTATGGCTAACCAAGTTCGCCGATGACTGCAAACTGGGAGCCATAACTGACTCTCCGGCTGACACGGACATTCTCCAAAAGGGCCTTACTGAGAAGGACACCTGGTGTCAAAGTCATGGTCTCAAGCTAAATGCCAAAAAATGCATAGTCATCCCATTTGGGAAAAACAAAACACCCATGAATTACCGCATAGGTGGCAGCCCCCCCTTAATACAGAAGAGGTAATAAGAGATCTGAGGACCCAGGTAGATAGTAATCTCTCCTTTGACAATCATATTGCCAAAACAGTTAATCCTTCTATATAGCCGATCTAATTACTAAAAGGTTCGCATCTAGAAATGAAAAGGTTATAGTGCCCCTCTACTCGTCACTCATCAGATCCATCATAGAGTACAATGCCCCATTTGGGATGTACCTCACAAGACACTTCCAACAGCTGGAAAGACCAGAAAAGTAACTCACCAAGAGGATTACTGGCCTCAAAGATATGCCCTATGCAGCCTGACTGGAAAAACTGCAACTGTCCTCAGTCGCATATCGCGTACTCAAAAGTGATCTCTGTCTAACTTACAAAGCCATGTCCAACTCAGATTTGATGGACATGCTCCACCTAAAGTAAAGTCAGTGCGAGCCACGCGTTCTAGTGTGCTAAACCTCGCCACAACAATAAATAGAACATGCTGGAGGAATAGATTCCTGTCACAGAGACTCCCCCCATGCTTTGGAACAAAATTCCTAAATACATTAAGCAGAGCCCCTCACTAACACTCTTCAAGAGAAACCTTGACGAATGGATGAGTAACAGAAAATACACCCCTGGGATCACTTCATTGGCTCTTCTTGACAGAGGCTCAGTTAATTAATCAATGGGGTGGCGAAAGCTGACACACTCTGGCTAGGGTTATAAATGCCCTCAGGCAGATAGCCTAGTACCTACCTATGAACCTATGCATCTTACTAAAACAGTTTAAACTTTTGCTTCGGATAAAATGTTTCTGTAAGTCTGTTTCACGAAAGTACAAAATTCAAAGAACTGCAGCTTGCTACACACATTCCAGTTTCTGCATGGAGGCAAATGAGCCAGTGCACTTCAACTTTTTTGACAGGCGAGCCCAAATTGAGGGATAAGCAATGTTCTCCACACATAACTAGCTGCTAAACTCATACAACCTTGCCCTTCTGCTCACCAGTAACTAAGAAACAAATACTACCACCAAATTTAATACCAAACTGCCTTCTGATAAAAACAGACTTCTAGCTGCTACTTTTACTGAAGGATGTGAACCACTAGTCCACAGGCTACTTCATAACAAACCCAATCAATGAAGTTCTACGACTAGCAAAACCTCTACATTTCAGTCTGCCAAACAGCATCACCTCTTTCTCACATCACTAGACTGCCCCATTTAGACAATTTTTGTTTTTGCCTGTTGAATTCTATTACGAATGCAGGACTACAGCCTGCTAAGCTACAGTCCAGAATGGCATAATGCCATTTAATTCACTTGTTTACCCAATGCAGTTCCTTATTATCAACACTTTGCTGATGCAATGTTTGTTTTACTTTACCACACTAGTAATGCCACTATGCAGTCTTCATTGCACTGTGTGTGTGTGTGTGTGTGTGTGTGTGTGTGTGTGTGTGTGTGTGTGTGTGTGTGTGTGTGTGTGTGACCACACTTGCATGTCACATTTCAATCACAGTGTATAATTTCCTACTCTCTTTGATACACTGCATTTGAAAGTAATAGGTCTAGTGTAAAAAAGTTTTAAGGAAAATAAAATTACTACAGAAAGTTAGCAGCAAATACAGGAATGGGGAAGGCACAAAAGCAGCTGTCTCCACTGTTAATTCAGTTAAAATGTCACAATCATGCACAGTACTAGAAAACAACTTACTGTTGAAAGTGTATATGTAACCCTGTGTTAGTTTATGGAGTAACCATATTTCTGGTGTTACCTGCTATAGGTATATTGCCTTGGGGAAGTGAGCTACGCCAAGAAACGTCACTGAATGGTCATGCTTGATCCAAAGGGTGAGGACTGATATTAAAAACACTCATACCAGAGCAAGTAAACCTCAAACTCCTACCCCTCCACACAATACTACTATTATGCAGTTAAAATAGGGTTTCTTTCTTTTTCATTGCTTATGGGATTACTACTGTTTATATTCAAGTGTATTCTGCTTGGCAACTGTGTGATTGCACTTGTCCGTTTTTTTTTTTTTAATAAGGTTAAAAAAAGACACTTGGCTGAAGACGACATGGAGTTCTATTACATTCTCACAAACCTACAGCAATTTTTGGTCTCTCCCTCCTAATCTCTCCTAAGAAAAAAGGTGGTTAATTACAGTTAATAAATAACGAAAAAAAAATAAGAATTAGAATTTTTATTCAAGAAAATACATGTTAATTCAAAATTTCTTATTCTGTAAACTTTTCAAGTTGACTGTACTAATGTTTAAAAATCTGACCCCAATTACTTACTGATTTGTCTCTAAGAGATTGAGTGCTATGGTTATACATCTTAATAGTAGGTACAAACTCCCTACTCTTCCACCTTCTACTCCTGTTTCTTTCATACTGTTTACCATAATTCTACAACCTTGCAATCTAGTACTTTCTACCATTATAGTTTCTTATTCTATTACTTTTTCCTCTCCTTCCTTCCTCTAATCAATGGATAACCTTTGTATCAACTATAATTAGTACTAAATAGAATGAATCATTTTGCTACTAAATCCTGTATTTTATAACATTTTTTGTTATGTTACTTTTCCTCATATATAATTTCTCATTGTTCATTGTCTTTTATGAAGTTATTCTTCTCTGTCTGTCTTTATGTGGAGCTTTTCTCACCAGGTCTTTGCTGGAAATGGGTAATCTCTACCCAATCAGACTTTCCTGGTTACCAAACATCAAATAAATAAAATACATTAAATTAATGTATATGAATGGTGGTCCAAACAAACTACAATCACAACAGCTAGAGAGAGAAATGCTGGACTGCTGTTATGGGAATGCAACCCAATTATCTACCAATGTAGCTTTTAGTCTGAGTAAGATCAGTAGAGTTCGCATAATTATTTACTTCCATGTGTTTAGTATGTGGAGATTGTTTACTTATGACACACTACTGGATTTCGAGAAGGTGTGGGTGGTGTTAACTTGATTAGTATCCCAGTGGGGCCAAGTTAAATGTTTAAAAAGTGTTCCTTTAATTAAAGACTTAGACTCTCTTTTTACCTAAACCGCTTACTGTTTTTATAAATGGTACTTTTACTTTATATGAAGTTGTGTTTACTTTATGACACACCACTGGATTTCGAGAAGGTCTGGGTGGTGTTAAACTTGAGAAGGTCTGGGTGGTGTTAAACTTGATTAGTATCCTAGTGGGGCCAAGTTAAAAGTGTTCCTTTAATTAAAAACTGAAACTCTCTTTTTACCTAAACCGCTTACTGTTTTTATAAATGGTACTTTTACTTTATATGAAGGTGAAACATGGAATGACTCCGATAGACAATTAGCACTTTTGTATATAGTTATTTTGATATGAAATAGGTCATGTTACATGTTTTTAATTTTGTATTTCGTGTTTTTACTGATGGTTGCGTTCATTGTTGACATTAAAAATATGACTATTCAATAAAGATATTGGAGGGAAAATTGAAACCAATATCTGGCACTACTGACAATGTCAGAGAAAGATGGCTAAACATCTAGCAAGGGGGCTGTCACCCCCCCATCACACACAGTTTTAAGTGCCATGTAGTCCTTTTGAGGGAGGGGGTGCAAGGGGGGCATAAGCCCCCAGGTGAAAATTAAAAAGTTAGATTAAAAATAGTGCAAGACCAACATGAATTCACACAAACAATTTCTTAAAAACAGGAATTCGGACGTTTTAAGGCTGACTGACATCATACCGGTGGTAGTGCTTAAGACACATCCTGGTGTGTTCTAATATAAACAATTGCCTTGTATGCCAAGTTTTATTGTTCTAAACAGCAGCTTTGTCTTCAAACTGGATTTTTAAGCATTCTGTGGCCAAAATATTCATACCACCATCAAAACTATTATTCAAAAACATCATCCTTGCTAACAAAAATAACGCCGTGGTGCACCGGTAGCGTTGTTGCCTCACACCAAGAGGTTCTCCCGTTCAATTCTCAGCTAGTGTGCGGGGATGCCTTCTGTGTGGAGTCTGCATGTCCTCCCCGTGGGTCGAGTGGCGTTCCTAAAAACTTGCGTGAATGGGCGTGCCTTCGTTGAAGGTTGGGCATTGAGCTGGCAACTCGGCACCGTGAACATCTACTGCCAATCATTAGCGGACTGGAGTTCCGCTGTGGTGGCCCCTAACTGGGAAAAGCCGAAAGACAACAACATCCTTGCTAACAAGCATACCTCTCGGCTGTCCAGATTTTTGTTTCAAATATTTGGTCTGTTCCTCATAGGTTCATAGATTAGTACTACGCTAACTGCCCTTGCAAGCCATTTTAAGCCTAGCCAATTATCCCTTGTGAGACTCAAACCCAGCACTTTGTGCTTGTAAGGCAAACACCTTAACCATTAGGCCATCCTCCCAACCCTGAAAGTTTCTATCCCACCCTACTCCCCCAGCTGTAATCCTACTAAAAACTTCTCAAACGCTGACTACAACCTCCTAAGGGAAGATATCTGTAGCTTCACACTACCACGCCCCTCCGAAGATGCAGATAATGCTGAACAGTACACCACTGCATTATACAAGCACCTGTACAACTGTATGGACTCAGCAATACCCAACAGAACTAAAACCTGCTCAAGGAAACACAAACCTGTTGGGTGGACATCCTCTATCAACAGGCTTTACAACAAAAGAAAGAAACTGTTGTCCAAGGGCAAAAAGGAACAAATTTCAAATTGGAAAATCTCCCTCCTTAGCCTCAACAAGCAAATTTGATCATTAGTGAAAACCTCCAAAGCCAATTATGAATCAAAACTATCCTCTGAAACAAAGGTAAACCACAATGCCTTCTTCAGTTACGTCAAGAACCTCCATGGCAAAGTCCATGTTTGTTCCAAATTAGTACTTAACAGTATCACCTACACTGATCCTGTTGACTTAGCCAACCTGCTAGCAGAGAACATTTGTAGTTTTCTGGCAAATCACCAAGGATTTAAGTTGCTAGATAATGACAGGCATTTGTGTTTTCAGACTTCATTTCTTCCAGAAAATACATACCACCACAAAACCTGTTTTTCTAGCAACTTTCTAAGTTTAGCAGAACAATATTTAAAGTTTATCCATATTTTGGGGCTTTTGTGTGTCCCCCTCCCCCCTTATTTAAAGGCTTTGTTCAGAGTTCTTTTACTAAGAGGTTGAGTGGTATGCTAACAAGCAATTTAATAGGTGGGAGGGGGGGTGGTAGCGGTGATGACTGTTTTTTATGTCCACACATTGCTGATGTTATAGAACAGTACCTCCCTGGGTGCGTAGCAGCAACTCCTGCCTAAACTCCGCCCACCATCCAACACCTGTGACGTGTTTGAATAATGAATAATATTTATGTTGAAGTCTTCACCAGCACCATAAATACTCATTGGGTATTTGGCACATTGGCTCGAAGAGGCACTACAATTACTTAATGCTACAGAAAAGGCCCTATAATTCCACCCCCCTGCAAAATAAATACATGAACTCAGAGATCACACTATAGTGAGGAAAAGGGTAAATTTTCCATTCTGCACTGGACTTCAATATCCATTCAAAACTGTTGAAGTTTCAAAACTTTGATCGTATGGTCCTGACCATATGAATTTCGAAGTTTTGATACTTCGATCATCTGATAGGGATCCCTAACAACTTACACAACACCTGCATCATTTAATTCATTGGACACTCACAAATTTATGTGGGTGACTGACAGACATGTCAATCAACAACCAATGTATGCATGATGTTACTGTCAAATCTGCATGGCAGTCAAGAATGTGTTATTTGCATGCATCATCACAGGTGTCTGGCATGTCAATTACACAAGGCAGAGGTACGACTCTACAACAATGCCCATGCATTTGCTAATAATACTCTTTGGTATCTCTTTTTGACACTATTGGGTGTTGCCTATTTACAAAGGAAATGCAGGATGAAAAAGCTCCATTAACACAAGAGAAAATAAAGTTTGCTAAAACAATATTAAAATGAAAACAACTTAAAATCCTAACACAAATTCTACATAAATATATCCATAATAAAAACAAAAAAGGAAGTTTACATACACTAGGCTTAAGCAGCTTGCTTTTTCCCCACTTATTTGCAACTCAAAAATTTAGCCAAACATCTTATTTCCCCTCACATTTGTGTTGTCTACAAAAATATACTGCAAAAATGCACAACTTAGATAAACCTGGGTGTGTACCAAAGCAGTTATATTTCATGTGTCACAAAAATGTTGATAAGTGTGCAATTAACTCTGCATGACTCCTGGTTATTGCAAACAATCCAAACTTTACACATACCTGTATTGGGAAATAAAGAAATGCAGGAGGGAGAATCTTTGTAGAAGTAATACCAACATCCATCTAAAACAGCTATTCCTGCACTTTTTAAACCGCTCAACAATTATTTTAGAAAAAAAAAAAGTTATCAGAAAATGAAAACATATTACAACACAGACTTTTATACTACTACTATGAATAACAGCAATAACAATTTTGCATCACAGCTGTAAAGGAACCCTTACACAGCATATCTCTGTTCTTCTTGTGTCAATTTAATTAAATGTCCTCAAGGGACCGTATTAATTCTTTCAACAACTCCTCGCTGTTGGCTTGACCTTTCTAAGCAAAGCAAGGAAGACAGTTTTAAAGACTTTCAGCCTATAGGCTGACTGATACCAAATGCAATTAACTCCAAATCCCCGAACAGTTTTAGCTTTGCAGTACAGTATTTAACAACAGTAGAAAATAAATTACGATTCAAGCACGCGCATTTTTTTTCAAAAGGAATACCATTTAAAAAAAAAGAAGTGCATCTGTTTCCTTATAAGAAAAAAAAAAAAAAAAACACGGAGTCTCAGCAAACCTGTTGTGATACATCTGTCAAATATAAATGACTAACAATCTAACAGTCCTAGTGGATTATATGCGTTAACGTTCTTCTAATACACGCGACTTTTATTTTACTTTTGAAAGGAAAAATACAAAAGGACACTGGTATAAGCTCAGTGTCTGTCACGTCAGTTACACCTTACTATCACTCCATGAAAAAAGGTCTCCAATTACTTCACTGTTTACTTTTCACTTAGATTGTGCCATGGCATTACAATGTAAATTAATAAGATAAACGCCACGTCACAGAAGGAAACCACAGCATAGTACAATAACCACCAGGTACAGCACGAACACACTAAATCAAAATTAGTTACCTTTGCAATACACTTTGCCTTCCAGCTTTTTTCCCACAACTTAAATCACGCTGATCCCACCAATAAACCTCGCAGCAGCAGTCAAACTGGCTCTTTACTTTCATACATACGATCCCACTACATAGTCCGTCTTGAGATAGGCTGTCTACAGCACAAGCACTTTAAACTGATCAATAAAGTCTAACCCCTAAAAGGTGTGCTATTAGGCGCTTCCTGTCAAGGAGATCCACAAGGAAAATTTCTAAATATTTCTTCCCTCACTTGTAATGTGCCTACCAACCCAGAAGCCACCGCCACTCCCAGAACTCCGGTCAACCCTCCCCATGATGCAATTCCACTACTTTAGTCTCCACACTTGTTCCCAAGATCAGCTGGCTCAGGTTTGACATCCAGCACTCCAACAGGTTGCTCTGTCGTATGTGACACACCTTCCCTATGCTCCTCCTGCCGTTAGAAACCGGAAGTCTTCCTCGTAGCATTTTGGGATATATAGTTTTTCGACACAGCATTGATTTAATTGTTTTATTTCTGGAATAGCACATTTCCCGTGATTAAAAATAGATATTTCCAGTCACGGACTTAGACTTCTGCAAACTGAATTTCAGAAATGTGATCGAAAGTATACTACACGAAACGCATGTCAGTTTAAATAATAGGTGTTAACTTAAAACTTTTTTTTCCAATTTGTCTTCGTGCCCCCAATTTCTCAACTGGCCCTAATTTCAAATGAAAGTGCTACTTATTCCTAAAACTTTTGATTTTTTATTAACATGGTGGATTACGGTCAACAAATAACAGCATTACTTAGAGATGTACATTTATTTTACTTGAAAATGCATTTTAACTTAAGTTCTCTAATGTGAGTTTTCTAAAACCTGTTAGTATTTAAAGTGTATTTCTCATGTTCTGAAGCATTTTTGTTTTATAAATAGATTTCCAGTTATAACGCTCAACCTCTGAGCATTAAAAATCACAATAGTAGCTTTAAAAATCATAGCAGAGGGTCAGAAAAAAGTAACACGTATTTTTTTTCACAATATAAGGTCTTTATATTAATTGACTGACATGTATTTACCAGGAAAATCCGACTGCATGATTTTGTCCATTTTCAGCAGAGGCTCAGACAGAAAAGCTTAAAAACAGAAAACACATAACTCTCAACCTCTTAGAGTAAGAAATCTGGACAAGGCCCCAAAAATACGGACATTTATATAAATTGCTTTTATAAACTTAGAAAGTTGACAAACTAACCCCGTTTTCCATTAGCATGAATTTCTTTGAAGGATGTGAAGTCTGAAACTCAAAAGCCTGTCATTATTTTCTGAATTCCATCCTCAATGATTTGCCAATAATTTGCCAGAAAACAAAAAAATTATGAGGAACAGGACCAGAAATATGATGCCAAAAATCTGGACAGTTGAGAGGTATGATATACATAGGTGAAAACTGACATCATGTTACAATAGACTGTAAATACAAAGATTAATACAAGTGTTAATAAACATATGACAGAATAATACACTTATATCACGATTAAAACAAAATAAATATAATATTGTAGCATTGAAATATGTTGACGTTATATGTGTGAGGGTTTGTTACTTATAACGCAAATGTCAGTGGAACATTCAAATAATGTATAGGGAGGATGAGAAGGAGAAGAGGGGAGGGGACAGTGAGAAATAAGTAATTTTTAGAGGCAATAAGTGGAGTAGATACTGTAGACAGGAGAAATAAAGAGTAAAAGCAATATTAGGAGTAAGGGAAATAAGACTAAGAGAAATTTGAGAAATAAAGAAAAGTAGAGATAGGATGTATATAGGTATTAGAGGTGAAGGATTTGAAATTACCTCAGGGTTCAGTCCTGGGACCGCTCTTGTTTGGCATCTAATTTTCTGAAGTACAGGCCAGCACTAAGGGACTCTGGTTAACAAAGTTTGCAGATGACTGCAAACTGGAAGCCATTACTGAATCCCCAAATGATGTGGATATTCTACAAAAGGGCCTTACAGAAACAGATGCTTGGTGCCAGAGCCATGGGCTCAAGCTCAATGCCAAGAAATGTAGTTATCCCCTTTGGGAAAAACCATGTACCCATAAATTACTACATAAGTGGCAGTACACTAAACACCGAAAGTGTGATAAGGGACTTAGGGACACAGGTGGACAGTGGTCTCACCTTCGATAACGACATCACCACAACAGTCAGGAAATCCTTCTATGTGGCACACCTCATCACTAAGGGCTTTTCATCCAGAAAAAAGGAGGTCATTGCCACACCGTACTCATCCCTCATTAGACCCATGATAGAGTACAATGCCCCATTTGGTATGTACCTCACAAGACATCTGCAACAACTGGAAAGGCCACAGAAATACCTCACTAAAAGAATCACAAGCCTAAAGCAGATGCCCTATGCTGACCGTCTAAA
The DNA here is from genome assembly GCF_019279795.1 of Protopterus annectens. Lineage (NCBI taxonomy): Eukaryota > Metazoa > Chordata > Ceratodontiformes > Protopteridae > Protopterus > Protopterus annectens. The sequence continues at coordinate 437,928,820 of NC_056739.1, forward strand.
AAAACTCCAGCTATACTCTGTTGCATATCTCCTACTCAGAGGTGATCTCTGCTTAACATACAAGACCATGTCACACCCAGAGCTGTTGGACATGCTACACTTAAAGAAATCCCAATCCCTCAAAGTCACACGCTCCAGGGATCTAAACCTGATCATCACAATGAACAAAACATGCTGGAGGGATAGATTCCTGACCCAGAGACTGCCCATACTCTGGAATAGATTGCCCATACATGTCAAGCTGAGCGCCTCCTTGGCCCTCTTCAAAAGGAACCTTGACGATTGGATGGGAGATAGGAAATTCACCCCGGGGATCACGTCAGTCACCCTGGGAAAGCCAGGGAATTGTTATGGCTAGTCTTGTATAGGCCCTAGGGCCGATAGCCTAGTACTAGCCTATGAACCTATGACAGCACCACATGCAAATCCTGGATTCAGAGAGGAATTCTTTTAGTTGCAGCTTAAACAAAAGAATGTTATGTATTGTCCTGACTGAGGCAGGGATTGTATTCCAAGCTTTTGCTAAGAGCGTGAGTACAGACTTTGACAGCAGTTTTTGTAAGGCATATAGATGTTGATTAGATTTTTATCTGAAGATTGAAGGTGATGATTTGGAAGGTGGTGCTGGAGAGCTTAATTTACAGCTGAGCAGGAAGTGAGATTAAATATAATTTTGTGTGTTAAGAGAAGTTAGGTATTAATTTAGCTAGTGGGATAATTCTAGCCAAATTAGAGTTTTTAATGCAGAGCAGTGATATGTTCTGTGCCTTGTATTACCTGCAACTCTAGCTACCTTGTTGTAACAGGAACAGCAACTCCCATAATGATAGGAGCTCATTAATTAAGCTACAAAGGAAACTAAGAGGACTAAATAAATCCAACAAGGCCAATTATGAGGTCAATGTAGCCTCAGAGGCTAAAGAAGCCATAAGGCCTTCTAAAGCTTTGTCCGCAACCTCAAAGGCAGCACTCATCATTGTGCCAAACTGGTGGTCAGTGGTGCCACTTTTACTGAGTGACATAATGAATCTGCTGGCTGAAAAATTCAGCTCAAACTTCACTCCCCACTCTCCCCCACCTTCCTCCATGAAATTCCTACTAGCATAACCCCCCCCTCCAATAAATAACAGGGGGCAGGTCCAGGTGACACTCGCTAAGGCCAAAAACACAGCCTCAATGGGCCCCGACAATACCCTGGGATACCTCCTAAATAGCTAGAAACATGACCTATTAGGACCACTTGAGTCACTTTTCAACTATAGCCTAAAAACAGGATTTATACCAGGAGACTGGAAGACTGCAACGGTTATCTGGTATAACTTGGTTGAGGGCTGCAGAGAGTACCCATGCCATACCAGGCTATACCTCATTCCACACAATCTGACCCCAAAATGAGGTTGGGAAGACTAAGGGTGGTGGAGTCTCTATCTTCCTTATGGACAGGCACACCTCCAGACTGGTTTGCCAGCATGACACACTGAAACTACTCTAGGTGCAACTGACAGTTGGCAAGCCACCCATCCAAGTTATAGCCAGCTACAGACCCCCCTCCAGGACTCAAGACACCCACTCCTCCTACCTGGATCTACTTGACTCCATCAAGGTACCCCCTAACACCCTGATCCTTGGTGACTTCAACTACCCCACCATAGACTAGGTGAACTATTGCTGCACTAATGCACTCACCCAACAATTCTTTGACTTCATCAGTTCTAATGCACTAGAGCAGCTCGTCTCCTTCCCCACAAGGGGAGATTAACATTTTGGACTTGGTTCTCACCAACATGGGTGACCTCTGCACCACTCTCACAGTATGTTCTTCCCTGGTGAAATCAGATCATCGGTCTGTCTCATTCGAAGTTTCTATCCCCCCCCCCAAGCTGTAATCAGGCTAAAAAACATTTCCAAAGGCTGACTACAACCTCCTAAGGGAGGGTATCAGTAAAGTCACACCACTGCCCCCATCAGAGGATTCACACAACTATGCTGAACAATACGTCAATGCAGTATACAAGTACCTGTACAACCGTATGGACTCAACCATACCCAACAGAACTAAAACCTGCTCCTCAAGGAAACACAAACCTGTCTGGTAGACATTCTCTATTAACAGGCTTTAAAACAAAAGGAAGAAACTGCTGCCCAAGGGTAAAAAGGAACAAATTCCAAATTGGAAAAACTCCCTCCCTAACCTCAACAAGCAAATTAGATCACTAGTGAAAACCTCCAAAGCCAATTATGACTTGAAACTAGCCTCTGAAACAAAGAGAAACCACAAAGCCTTCTTCAGTTACATCACAAACCTCCATGGCAAAGCCCAGGTTTGTTCAGAATTAGTACTTAGCAGTATCACTTACACTGATCCTGTTGACTTAGCCAGCCTGACAACAGAAAGATTCAGTGCAAACTTCACCCCCCTGTCTTCCTCCAAAGGTCCTTTCAGCATCCCCGATACTTGTTCCGCACCTCACATCTCTGTAGATCAAGTGTTAAAGGCCCTATCCATGGCAAAGAACACAGTTTCCATGGGACCTGATAGTATTCCAGGCTGTATTCTGCACCATCTCCATCAAGAACTAGCTTCACCATTGAGCACCCTATTCAACCACAGCCTAAGTACAGGCTTCATTCCAGCAGAGTGCAGAACTGCCATTGTCATCTGCTTGCACAAAGGTGGTGCTACTACTGACCCTGGAAACTACTGCCCCATTAGTCTGACAAGTCTGATCTGTAAAGCCAAGGAGCGTATTATTATGGATCTCATAAACAAGGACATAGGCAATCTCCAAGGACTTGACCCCACCCAGTTCAGATTCATCAAGGGCAGATCTCTCACTAAGGCCATGGATGAGGGAAAGTCAGTACATAAAGCTTACCTTGACTTGGCAAAGGCCTTTGACCCAATCTCCCACTTGGGCATCATCAGAAAGCTAACACAACTTGGCATAAATCCATATCTCATCAGGGGAGTGGTCAAATGGCTCACCAACAGGCCCCACAAGGTCAAAATAGGCACCTCCATCTCCAATAGCAGAGCTGTTACTAGTGGAGTTCCCCAGGGATCTGTCCTGGGACCCCTACTGTTTGTCATCTACTTCCCAGAGGTCCAGGCATAGAAAAAAAGGCCTGTGGCTGACCATGTTTGTGGATGACTGTATGTTGGGTGGGTGCTGTCATTGACTCTGCAAATGATGTTAACATACTGCAAGAGGGTCTCACAGCAACTAATGACTTGTGCCAAAGTCATGGCCTCAAGTTAAATGCAAAAAAAATGTATCATCATTCCATTCAGCAAAAACACAGCCCCTACTGATTACCACATCAATAGCAACCCCCTAAGTACACAACCTATGGTGAGAGACCTGGGTACTCAGCTTGACAACAATCTCAAACTCGACCATTATGTAGCAGCAGTGGTCAGAAAAGCCTTTTACTTGATTTATTTCATAAGTAAAGGGACTGAATCCAGAAAAAAAAGAGATTATTACCTCTCTGTACTCCTCCTTCATTAGACCAATAATTGAGTATAATGCCCCGTTTGGTATATACTTCTCCAAAGATCTGCAGCAACTGGAAAGGCCACAGAAATACCTCACAAAGAAAATCCATGGCCTCCAACACCTGTCCTATGCGGACATGCTCAAATCACTATCACTCTACTTCATATCATGCAGAATCCTGAGGGGTAATCTCTGTCTCACCTACAAAGCAATATAGAACCCTGCCCACCTAGAGATGCTTCATATCTGCAAGTCTAACTTCTCGTGCATTACCCATTTGAAAGGCCTGAATGTAATATGCGACATCAACAAAACCTGCTGGAGAGACAGGTTTGTCTCCCAGAGGTTGCCTTGTTTCTGGAATAGACTTTCCATACATGTCAAATAGTGTACCTCACTGACCCCCTTCAACTGCAACCTTGATGAGTGGATGGGAAACCACAAATCTCTCCTAGGGTTCCACATGTGTCCCTCATTCACAGGGGTGACAGATGCTGACTGAGGTTTCTTTTTGGGGGATAAACTCTTGGCTAAGCTTGTAAGGGCCCCAGGGCCATTAGCCTAGTAACCTCCTATGATCCCACTTCACAAGGGTGGACCATAGACTGACCCTGTAAACTACAGGCATATTAGTCTTATCAGTCTAATATGCAAATCATGGAATGAATTATCACGGAAATGATAAGCAACATTAAGACTCTGGACCCAACCCAGTTTGGCTTTGTCAAGGGAAGATTACGCCTACTAAACTTGGTGGTCTTCTTTCAGAAGGTCACCACGGCAATGGATGAAGGGAAAACAGTGCATACTGCATATCTGGACCTGGCTAAGGTGTTCGATACAATACCCCACTTGGGTATAGCTGACAAACTCACCAAACTGTACACAACCCCCTAAATAACTTGCTAGATTGCCAACTGGCTCATAGACAGGACCCATGAAGTCAGGTGATTCCACCTCTACTAAGAAACTGTTCTCTAGCGAGGTACCTCAGGGTTCCATATTAGGACTGCTCCTATTTGGCATCTACTTCTTGGAGGTAAAAGCTAATATCAAGAGCCTTTGGCTGACCAAGTTTGCAGATGACTGCAAACTGGGAGCTATTACAGATTTCCCCATGACACAAACATCTTACAAGAGGATCTAACACAGACAAATGACTGGTGCCAAAGTCACAGACTAAAACTCAATGCCATGAAATGCATTATACTGCCTTTTGGGTAAACTGCCATCCAGGCTAATTATTCCATCTATAAGACACATCAAAGAGTTGACCCAGAAGATGGAGATCTGGGAACATATGTAGACATTAATTAGACCAATATGTGGCCAAGTCTGTAAGAAAATTATTCTACATTACCCTACTTATAAAAGAGCATGGCATCCAGGCCCAATGAAGTCATCATGCCACTTTATTTTGGCCCTTATCAAACCCATCATTGAGTATAATGCCCTCTTCAGCATGTACCTGACCAGTCATATGCAATAGCTGGAACACCCACAAAGGTTCCTTGCCAGGAGAATCCAGGTTATAAACTTGCTGTCCTATATGGATCATCTTAAAGCACTACGTCTGTACTCAGTCTTGTACAGGTTACTAACAGGTGTTCTATGCCTGGTATACAGGGCATCCTCGGATCCAGCTCTGATTAACATTTTGCACTTCTGCAAAACTAACAGCATCAGAAACATAAATAAGACATGTTGGCATGGCAGATATATGTCTCAGAGGATCCCCATGCACTGGAACAGGCTCCTTATCAATGTGAAGCAGACTCCATCCTTAACTCTATTTAAGTGTAACCTTGAACAATGGATGTAAAATCAGAAATTCAGAGTGGGTTTGGTCCCTGTGTCTCTGACAGATAAAGTCAGACAGTAATGCCCAAACTAACGTACCTCCCATATAACCACTAGAAATTTCCTAACATACTCTTGCCTAATAAACACCCATGACAGCAATACACAGAATGACCCAGTCCTCATTATTAAATTAAACAAGCATCTCAGGTGTTTCATTAAAACTACCAAACTAAGTTCAAGGTGAAAATAGCCAACTAAGCAAATGACAATCACAAGACCCACAAGCCAAGCTGACTGTAAATGATTTTACCTACAGCAAAGCTGAAGGGATATAGCTAACCTCCTAGCCAATAAATACAGCTCAGACTTTACCTTTTTCTCCCCTGTCTATCTCACATGAAATATCTGAAACTGATTCACCACCAGCAATCATACAATACTGTGAAAGTGCTATTCAAAGCAAAAAATACTACATCAATGGGGCCTGACAATATCCCAGGATGCGTGTTAAATAGCATGAAGCATGATTTAACTACACCCCTAAAAACTGTTCAACCTTGCCTACGTATGGGTTTTGAACTTAGAGAACGGAGAACATCAACAGTTGCTCCACTCCATGAGGAAGGACCATCCATGTTCCTAGGCAATTACGGACCCATAAATCTGACTAGCCTCATATGCAAAGACATGGAAAGAATTATCATGCAATTAATCAATAAGGACACAGGTAACCTCCAAACACTGGACCTATCTCAATTTGGATTACTCAAAGGCATCTTATGCTTACTCATTCTGTTGGATGTTTTTGAAAAGGTTACCAAAGCAATAGATGAAGGTAAAATGGTACACATCATATACCTCAACCTGGCCAAGAATTTTGACACAGACTCTCACTCAGGCATAGTAGAAAAGCTAAATAAACAAAGAATAAACCTCTTTATCACTCAATGGATTGCAAAATGGCTCACAGATAGGATACAGGAGATCAAAATAATGGAAGCTACCTCCACAAAAAGACCAGTTACCAGTCATGTCTCCCAGGGTTCAGTGCTGGGATCTCTTCTGTTCAACACCTACTTCCCAGAAATAACAGTTAATACTAGAGGGCTCTGGCTAGCTAAGTTTGCAGATGACTGCAAGCTAGGATCAGTGATCAAATCCCTAAAGGACTCAGCCATCCAATAGGAAAACTTGTCCCAAACAAATTACTGGTACCAGACTCAAGGACTAAAGCCAAATGCCAAAAAATACATTACTATCTGCTTTGGAAAGTCAGCTCAGCTAGGGAGTTACCACACCAACAACACACCGTAAGAGTTGACCCGGTAGTTCAGAATATGGAGACTTATGTGGACAGTTTACTTTACTTTTGACAAACGTGTCCACCGTGGTAAATCCTTTTATATTGTGCAGCTCATAATCAACATGATTGCTTCTTTATCCATTGGTGTTATTGTCGTCTTTTACTCAGCCATCATTGAGACCAATGCCCTTTTTGGTAAGTATCTGTTCAGACACGTGCAATAAGTGGAACATCCAGAGAGATGCCCTATAAAAATGATACAGGCTCTAAACAGTATGTCCTACATCACTATATTTGGTCTGTTATAGACTGCTAAAAGGTAACGTGTGTCTAGCATACACGGCATCTAACCACCCATTCTGATGGACTTACTTCACACCTACAAGTCAAATGGTATCAGAAATAATCAATCCATGGACTTAAACCATTTCTGCAACATTAACAAAATGATTTGGAGGGACAGGGATATCATTAAGAGAAAACAACTGCTATGGAAAAGACACCCCATCCACTTAAGATAAAGCTCATCCCTGACCACATTCAGGCATCATTTGGATCAGTGGATGGGAAAGAGGAAATTTGTCCCAGAACTCCCCTCTGTACTTACTAATGGGTAGAGGTAGTACATAAATGTTTTACCTCAATGTATGTGTCCACTTCAGATATCTATATTTTGATCTAGTAATTATCCCTAGAGTAATGCATAAATACAGATCTTGGAAAGAGATATGTGAATCAAATTTTAATTTTAAGTATCAAATGGGATAATTAACTATGCTTAAAATGACCTGCAAGGGCAGTTAGCTTAGTACTAACATATGAACCTATCAGTCTGCTAAGTATTCTTCCTTGGTGCATCTGTATTTTACCTTTAGATCATACCTCTAAAATCCTTTACAATCTATGAGGTGACTTGTACAAATACTTTCTGAATTTGCTTTGTAAAGGCTTGTTATATGTTTCCACCTGAATTCCTTTAGCATAAGCAAACTTATGAAATTGCTAACATCCATAAACTATTAGTAACATTTCCTTTTCTGCATGAGCATATCTCTTTCTTTATCTGTAAATGCTTTCAGCCCATAGGCAACTGGCCTGTTCTTCTGTGAGATCACAACTCCTATGTGGTTCTGACTGGCATCTGCTTGCAACGCAAATGGCTTATGCTACATCTGCAACTAGTCTTTTAAGCATTTCAGAACTCTTTTCCTGTTTACAGTTCTATTCCCAGGCTACATCTTGTACTAAAAAGGATTTTCTTACGGGCATAGCTACCTCAGACATACTGGGTACATTCTTTTCAAGATTCTTCATCATTGCTTCTAGCAGAGTTGTACAAATGATCTGAATTTTTTGTACCAGTCATCAGTCTTAATATCAAATATAGCATACACATTTCAAATTTGTTACTCATTTTACAGTTGATCTTGCTTAACTTATTCACATATTTTGCAATCTACTGATGTATTTAATTTTCTGTTTAATTTTCTATATACATTTAGTAGCACTGGTACCAGAGTCAGGGTTGTAAAGAACTTTGGGCTCATCCCACTTACCTGAGTAAAAAAAGGTATATAAATAAATACATAATAACAAAATACAAACTTAAAATTATGCTGTCTTAATCAGTTTTGCAGCAGTATCAGCCTCTTGTCTTCTCTGCTCAAGTTAAACCCCACACTAATACATCATCAGTTACATTTAAAAGAACTTTTATACCTTAAATTACTTGTTCAACAAATTTGTGGAACACCTCTGTTGCTTACAAAATATGAAACCAAAATCTTAAGAAATGTTTACCTTCCTAATCCAATATTAAATAAACATAATTTCAAACTTTGTTCATCTAGTTTTATATGCCAGAATCCCTGGTTTGCATCTAACAGTGAAAAGAACATAGCGTTTGCTATTCTTGAGGCCTCTTATTTAGCTCTAAGCAATGGGCAGTGTTCTCTTTTAATTACTTTCTTTAGATCTTGTGGATGAATCAAAATCCAGACCTTGCTTTGATTCACATCTGTAACCATATCATTGACCCATTATGACACCCAAGCATTCTACCCACTTCGGTGCCTACTGTAATTCTTTCTTGAGCTACTGGTATTTTTTAGGGTATGTACCACTGGCATAATGTCAGGAATAATTTTTATGTGATAATCTACTGGCAAACCTCTTTAGCCTGTAAGTAGGAACATAGGAGAAATACTAGGCAAATGATCACAGGGAACATAAAGAGACCTAGCCATATACACCTCTAAGTGAGACCACTCAAAACTTCTTGCCACCATTTATGAGCACATAATAGTACCCACCTCCCAGATCAAGCAGGGTCATACATGATAACCCTGGTGTAATTTATGTCTACCCATCCAAACACTAAAACTCTCATTAAAGACAGATAATGTAGTACTTTGAATATCCTGTAGTGGTAACTTATTCCATTGGCTAGGAATATACCAGCATAGTCAGAAAGGATGTTACCACTAAAGTTACTCTTTTTTTAATTCCACCAAATGTTTGTGCTATTAATACTGTGACAGGAATGTACTCCATTCCTGAGTCTCTATAAGACTAGTGTTCAAAAAATTAGCATTGCTTCAGTCTCTAATGTTTGGCTAGTGTGCTCTTATCAGCACCACGGTGTAGCCAGAACTGTCTCCTTCTGCACTTCTTACAGAGTCCATGCACTTGTAGCATTTTTAACTATGAATGAAATGTATTTTTAGTAGGGCTGTTGATTCTACTACTTTTGGAATTATCTGTAGGTCTTTATCCCACATTGCTTTAATTTCTGTTTGTATGTTCTCATATTTTATGTATTTTTGTTTCTCAGGACATAAGATACTATCATATCTGGGTATAGCAATTTCAGTTATTAATTACATTTTTCCATTTTTTTTTCTTTGACTACTGTCTTCTTGCTTCTTCTTTTTAGACTGATTCCATGTGATCAAAATTTTATTCTTAGTAATGTTTTGTGATTCATATTTCCAGTGATCCTCAGCTATTTGAATGCAGAAACAATTGATCCATAGACACAGCATCTTGGTCCCATGGAAATGTTTTATTTTTTATTCAGAAAAAAAATAAAAATGAAGTAGAGGTTAATTATTTTCATGGCCTGTTTTTCATCCTGGAAAATATAGGCAATAAATAGAATACAGATATATAAATACAAATTAAATATGTATACAATTCATATTAAACGATCAGCCATATATTAAATACCACAGAGATACTTTAATAATTCTTATGGGAGCTTGTTATATTAAATTATAAGAACATAACAGGGAAAAGTATATATTATTATGTTTGAATCAGATATTTCTACATACGAATGCAAATCTATTATCAGACTTTCTTACTGGCAAATTCTTAGATTATTTCATTAGTGCACATTTCTTTTAATAATGCATTTTCAAGAGAGAAAGGTCAGTTAATTTTGTTTGAGACATAGGTGTATGTAGGCAGTTTCTTCTGCAATTTAATTTTGAAAATGATCTCTCTCCTTCTACATTAGAGCCAAAAACTGATAAGTAAAATCATAAATTTATATTTGGAAAAAGTAACTAGACTTTGTTCATTTTGTGCAGCAAGCCATTCACTAACAGTTTTCTTTTCAGGAAATAACCTAGAAATACTAAAAAATCATTAACATACTCTGCATTGAAATCTCTCTAGTAGATTTCAACCAGTGCTTTTCTCCAAACCAATTTTTGCTTCAGACTAGACATGTCAACTAGAAAATTAAATATACTATGTAGTAATTCATAGGCAACTATCTTTTTCTCAATTCTGTTAATAACCTCTCCATAATAATATCAAAAAAGAGTCTTGAATTTGTTTGAAGCATTTGAATTCAAAATGTATACTTTTAAATGACTCATAACTCTAACTTCATCCAAAAATAATTAACATTTTCATTGATAATCTGTGAATTTATTCTCAGATTCTGGTGTAATATTTTTGCTAAATTATCAAATGCATGGAACATCTCATGAGGTATGAAAGTAAGACAAAAGCTGTTGTACAGGTTTATTATTGTACATAATTCATGCCAAGCTACTGTAAAACTGTATTCATATTACGAATGCCGCACATGCCATGCATCATAGCTGTTTATGAAATTATCAGGTTTTGGACAAAAGCTTTAACTTCATGAGTAACATCAAGTGCATTTTGCCCACATTCAGTTATACTCAGTAAAGCTTGATGAATTCTGTTATAATTTTCATAAGAAAAGCTTTAGTATCATAGTTTCTGGCTGCCCATCTAGTTTCACCTAAACTGTTCACAACAGTTGCAGGTTTTATTCATATTCTCCATTAATTTTGCCACCTTTGTGGTGAGGCTGCAAAAATGTGTAAACTGTAGAATGTTAAAGACATTTTGACTGCTTCTGTGCAATTTCTCTGCTGCAGTTACACCAATTACATTCAAACTGTAAGTGCTGCAGGGAACCCACTCAAAGAAATTGTTAACTTCACAAAACCTTGCTTGCACAACAGTATATTCCACTTATATTGCCCACTTTGTCATATTACTGGAATCTACAGCACATTGTTTGAGAGTTTTCCACAAGATATCAAATAAATAGTTTCCATCAAAAGAAACAAATTTAAGAAACTGTTTGACCATCTCCCCATTTTAAAGCATATAATATAGTATTATTGTCAACTGATCTATATGACTAATAGATGATGAATCTCCAAATATTTAGCATATTTGACTTCTGATATTACCTATATTATCATCTTAGACCACAGTATTATTTTATTTTATTTTATTGACATTTGTTAACCAGATTGGTCCAAATGGGCCAGGAGCCCCTTTTCAGAGGAGACCTGAGGAGAAAAGCTCCAATTACATACAGATTAAGTATACATAACAATTCAGTGTACAATTAAAAACATACATAATAGCATAGTGTACGATTTAAAAACAATCAATTACATTGGTTAAACACTACAAGTTCACTTAAATTCAGAATTTCAAAGAAAAAAATATATATACATATATTATAATGGAGTGTGTACTACAGAATAGAATTGGGGCTAGGTAGGGTCATGGCAAGTACAACTTTCCGTCTTCATAAAGTGAAGTTTGAGTTCTTTCGTAAATTGTAAAGGGTGTGTAATGGAGCATAATTGGGATGGAAGGTTATTCCATGCCTGGGATAGGGTGGATTTATAAAGTAATCTACCAATAGATTTTTTGGTTGGTAGATCTCAAGGAGTTGTTGGTTAGAGGTATGAAGTGTGCGAGTTGGTGTGTAGGTGGAAACCAAGGAAGACAGGACAGAGCAGGTTGATGGTTTACACAGTATGGAGTGTATAATTTGTAAATGAGATAGAATAAGTTGTTGTGGGAGGTCTAGCCATTGTAGTGAGTTGAGTGAGAGGCAGTGGCTTGAGTTGTGTGGGGAGTTTGTGATGTACCTTGCTATTTTGTGGTATGTTTGTTGGAGTTTGGCTAGGGTAGTTGTTTGAATATTAGTTAGTATTGGGGTGGCATAGAGAAGGGAGGGGAGAAGAAGAGCCTGTGATAGGGACAGTCTGGCATCGTAGGTTAGGAATCTACAGTGTTGGTAGAGCATACCTAGCTTTTGGTAAATTTTCTTTATACTTTGAAGGATGTGTAGGCTAAATTTAAATTCATTGTCATTGATGGCTCCTAGAAGTTTTATGTGGGAGTCAGGTTGTATTTTGGTGTTATTGGAGGATGAGATAAGAAAGCTAGACTTTAGGTGAGAAAGAGTCCAGGGGAAGAATAACACAAGTTTGGCTTTCTTAGGGTTTAGGATAAGATTTTCAGCTAGCCATTTTTCCACAGATAAAAAGGTGTCCTGGGTGTGTGTGTGAAGGTCAGAGATATTGTTGGAAGAGCAGATGAGCGTTGAATCATCAGCATATTGGACTAGTACAGATTGTTTGCAGGAGGTATATAGTTCATTTGTAAAGATGTTGAAAAGGAGGGGTCCCAAGATGGAGCCCTGAGGTACTCCAGTAGTTACTGGGAGGTAGGGTGAGCAAGAGCAGAGCCAACAAACAGATTGCTGTCTGTCAGACAGATAACTAGAGAAGAAGGTTATGGTGCAGGGAGCTAGACTGAGGTTAGAAAGTTTAGTCAGGAGTAAAGGGTGAGAGACAGTGTCAAAGGCCTTTGAGAGGTCAAGGAAGAGACTGGATACTAGGAAGTTATTGTCTCAAGCTTCAGCTATTGTGTGTGTAAATGACAGGAGGGCTGTAGAGGTGCTGTGGTTAGGATGAAAGCCATGTTGGGAGAGTGTGAGGAGGTTATGTTGGAGGAGATAGTTTAGGAGTTGAGAGTGTACACATTTTTCCATGAGTTTGGAGAGAGGATGGCAATTGGATGAAAGTTTGATGGGTCTGTTGAGTTTCCTCTTTTATTCAAGGGGGTAGTGAAGAAGGATTTCCAAACATCTTGTACTTTGCTTTCTGGATAGGTCAAGTAATTAAGATAGATATTGAATAAGCTATGGATTCAGCAGCTAATTTGAGGAAAGTGGGTGGTAGGTTGTCAGAGGAGGGAGAGCAAGGTTTTAGCTTCAGAAGGAGTGATTTTATATATGAGGTTGGGACTGGTTTTAAGGAGAAGAGATTACTGTTTAGAGGCTTGGGAGGGATATATGTGGTGTTTGAGTTGTGGATTGAGGGAGTAAGTTTCTGGACAGTTTCAACAATGTGTCTATTGAGAAGGGTAGCAGTTTCTAGAGGGCTATTGTTTGGGTAAGGAGAGGGGTTTGAGGGGGACCCAGGATTGAGGATTTTCTTTAAGGTGGACCAGAATTTCTGTGGATTTGTTTTACAGTTATTCTGGGGAGAGTTATAATATGATTTTTTGTCCTTACAGACATATCTTTTTACAAGATTCTGAAGTTCTTTGTATCTGAGAAGAAGGGAATGTTGTTTAGTCTTAGTCCAGGCTTTCCAATTATTGTCATGGTTTTGCATGAGTGATTTAGTTTCTTTAGAGAGCCAGAGGGCAAAGTAAGATTGATTCTAATATGTCTTGTAGGGGCTAGGGATTTGAGAATATCAAGGAATATGCTATTAAATTTGTGAACAGCATCATTCAGAGGCAGTTGTTTAAGTATGGACCAGTCAGAATTAGAGAGGATAGAGTTGAATTGGGTAGTATTAAAGTTATGTAAGTTACGGCAGACTCTATAAGAGTGGGGTTTGTTTGCCTATGAAGAGTGGTGTAGTATGCTAGTAGGAAGATGGTCACTCAAAGAGTTTGGTAAGGTAGTTGGATTGTGGTAAAGCTTGAGAGAGTTAGTAAGAATCCAGTCGATGGTTGAAGTGGAAGAGGTGTTATTGTGTAAGTAAGCAGGGGATGTTATCAGTTGGTGGAAACCATAGATGTTGATGCAGATCTGTGGGGAATTAATGGAAAGTTTTGTCCAGTCTATGTTAACATCACCTAAGATGATACTTTAGTAGGGTATGTTGTGAGAGAACCAAGAGAGGATAGATTCTAGGATTGGAAAAGTAAGTTATGTCTTACAATAATGTTCCATCTGTATTGTTGATCCTCTTTCAGTCATTACGTACGGGTATCGGTTCCGACCTCGGAACTGAGCTGGCCATCTTCCAAGCTCGCGTCAGCTACAAACTCTCGAGCTAAACTCTTACCCAGAATTCCCCTCTCCGTTACCTCAGATTGAGTTTGCAATTCAAAAGAAGGTAGGGGCTACCTCTGGTCAAATGACCTAAAAGAACCGGATGATGAGATCCACTAGAAGCCACAGGAGGGGGAAGGAGGGAATGTCATAATGACTGAGTGAGGATCAACAATACAGATGGAACATTATGGTAAGACATAACTTCTTTATCTGATATTGTTAATCCTCTTTCATTCCTTATGCATGGGACAGTGTCCCCAGCTACCTCTACTCCTGGCAGGCTCTCATGGAAGGACATTCCTGAGCACCATAGAACCAAAAGATGCTCTTCCCCTGGAGGCCAAATCCAATTTGTAATGATTGATGAAGGTATGAGGCGTAGCCCAAGTTCCAGCTGCACAGATGTCATGTTAAGAAGCTCTGGCATGGAAGGCAGCAGAAGTTGCCACCAACCTTGTCAAATGAGCCTTTATGGTAGTAGGCAGTGGAATATTACTTTGTGTATAAATGAAGGTCACACAGTCTTTCAACCATCTAGCCAATGTGACCTTAGCAACAGCACATCCTAATCTAGGTCCAGAATAGGCCAAAAATAACTGGTCTCATTTACAAAAGGCCTTAGTCCTGTTCAAGTAGAAGTGAATTTGCCTGTGAATATCTAGGGTATATAGGCAATACTCTCCTTTGTTTGAATGATTTGGAAAGAGAACTGGCAATTCAATGGTTTGATTAATGGACATTTCAAAGATCACATTTGGCAGAAATGAAGCATTAGTTCTCAAAGACACTCTATCCCTATGAAAAATCAAGTATGGACTCTTGATGCATAAGGCTTGAAGTTCAGAGATACATCTGGCAGAAGTAATGGCGACCAAAAACAAGGATTTCCATGACAAATATTTCAGGTCACAAGAAGAAGCTGGTTCGCAGGGTGGCATTGTCAGAACTTGTAGAACTAATGACAGGTCCCATGGTTGAATAGGTTCTCTAAAAGGGGGCTTCAGATCATTCACAGCTTTTATGAAGGTCTTGCATAATTTGTGTGACATAAGAGAGGAGTCTTGGACACCCTCATGAAAATTAGATATTGCAGCCAAATGAACTCTAATGGTAGAGGCCGATAGACCCGATTGAAGTAGGTTGGCTAGATACTCTAGTATTATTGATACCGGTGCTGAGAAGGGATCTACTTGTTTTTCTTTCAGCCAACAGGTAAATCTTTTCCACTTGCTTAGATAAGTAATTCTAGTGGAAGACTTATGAGATGCAATAAGAATGTCCCGTACTGGTAAAGAAAGATCATTCTGCCTGGCAATCAAGGGAATTGGAGGAGCCAAGCTGTGAGCTTCAGGCTGTCCAAGCTGGGATGAATCAGGTTCTGTGGATGTGAGATCAACCCCAGGGTTGGATGGAGAATCCATGGTTGATCTAGCAGGTAAGGCCAAAGAAAGGAGAACCAAATCTGATGAGGCCAATATGGTGCTATGAGGATCACCTTGCTCTTCAACTGATGGGCTTTCTTCAGAAAGTGGAGAATGAGGGGGAGCAGTGGGATTGCATAAAAAAGACTCAAGGGCCAATCGTGGACTAGTGCGTCCCTGGGTGACTATCCCATAGGGGGAATCAGGGCGAAGTAGTTGTTGCATTTGTAGTTGGTCGGGGATGCAAAGAGGTCGCAACAAGGATGGCCCCAGCAGTGGAAGACCTCCGCCGCTATCAAGGGATTCAGGGACCACTCGTGAGGTTGTAGAATGCACCTGCTGAGTCTATCTGCTATCACGTTGGAACTCCTGGGAATGTGCGTTGCTAGAAGAAAACGGTTGGTAGCCATAGCCCATTGCTATATCCTCATAGCCTCTCAACAGAGGGAGTAAGATTTGGTTCCACCATGTTTATTGATGTACCAGACCACCGCCATGTTGTCTGATTGTATCGCAATCATCCCAGACGGCAGCAGGGGATGGAATGCTTGCAACGCCAGAAGCACCGCCCTCAGCTCTAGAACATTTATATGTAGTTGGGCCTTCAATTCTGACCAAGTGCCTTGGATTTTCTGTCCCTGACATAGCCCACCCCACCCCATCAAGGAGGCGTCCGTGGTCACTGTAGCCTTGGGCTGCTGGGGGGAGAAGGGGCGAGACCATTGTGACAGGTTGTGGGTCATCCAATTTAAATCCTATTTCACCTCTGGGTTACTCGAATGTTGGCTGAAAGGGGATGCTGAAAAGGATACCATTGGGTGAGCAGTAGCCATTGTAGAAGCCTCATATGAAACCTGGCCAGGGGGACAATGGTGATGGAGGCTGCCATGGAACCCAACAGCTGTAGGACAGAGTGAGCTGTGGATTTCTCCCTTGAAAGGATTGGGATCAGTTGTTGCTTTATCCTTAGAATTCTGCGCTCTAGAATGGATGCTCTGCAATTCTTTGTATCCAAGATGACCCCTATGAATTCTGTGGACTGAGATAGGGTGAGACTGGATTTTTGCCAGTTTATGGTTATGCCTAGCCTTTGTGCAGTGAGGAGAGAGTAGGCCAAGGCTTCTTCCAACAGATGTCTGGTGGGGGCGGAGATGAGCCAGTCGTCTAGGTATGGAAACACCTGGAATCCTTGTAGTCGCAAGTGAGCTGTGATGACTGCCATGCACTTTGTGAACACTCTGGGGGCTGTAGAGAGTCCGAAGGGCAGTACACTGAACTGGTAGTGACTGTCTCCTGCATGGAAGCGCAGAAATCTTCTTGATGGCCTGTCCACTTTTACGTGGTAGTACGCATATTGAAGATCTATCGAGCATATCCAATCATCTTTTTCCAAAAGGGGGAGGATACACTGTATTGTGACCATCCGGAATTTTTGTACTCTTACAAACTTGTTCAATACACTGAGATCCAAAATTGGTCTCCAGTCCCCGGTTTTCTTTGGCACCAAAAATAGTCTTGAGTAGAATCCGGATCCTATCTGGTCTGGAGGGACTATTTGGATGTCTCTTTTTCTTAGCAGCTTTTCTGTCTCTGGTGCTGCTTCTTCCCTTTGACTGGCTGGAATGTTGGGAAGGTTTTTTGAAGGGACAGGACAAAGATCGAAGGGGATATGATAACCTCTGGTTATAATCCTTTGTACCCAAGAATCGGTGGTGATGGTTAGCCAGGCAGAAGAGTACAAGGAGAAATGACCCCCGACCACCTCCAGAGGAAAAGAGTTGGGCCGCTCTTCAGGAGCGCTGGTAGGATTGGCCAGGAAAAGAGTTCCTGGAGCCCTAGTTATGTGGACCCCCGCTGCCCCAAAAGGGGCGTCTTCCCTGTGAGTTTCCCCTACTGCATCTAGGGGAGAACTCGGCCTGTGTGTCACGGAAAGGACTCTGAGATTTCTTGAACCATATCTTCCCACTCTTTTAGTTTTGGGAGAAAGCACACTGAGGGGAAGAATAATGGACACCTATGGCAGAAAGGGTCTTACCATCCTGTTCACATCTGGCCAGTGTTCTTTTAACTTTCGGTCCAAACAGCGAAGAGGCTTCAATGGGAGCATTAAGAAAGGAAGTCTTAAAGGATTCTGTGAAATTGTACAAGCGTATCCAGGCTTGTCGTCTCAAGACCACAGCTGAACCCGCCACTCTAGCTGCTCCTTCTGATGCGTGAGATATCAGTTGCATGGAGGAGTTAGATATTGACTCAGTGGTGGCCAGCAGAGAGGCCACTTTGTCACAGACCTCATCAGACACGGCACCAGCCAAGGTTTCAGAGAGCTCAGAAATTAGATCCCTTTGAAGCCTGGTAAAGTGTGCCATATAATTCAGGGACCTGATAGCAAAGGTCGCTGATGCAAAGGTGTGCTTCCCTATCCTGTCCAGGGCCCGGGACTCTTTGTTGGGCAGATGGACAGTCTGGTTTTCTTCTTCCACCAGACCCTTTTTGGTTGCGGCTGCCACCACCAGAGCATCCACAGGGAGACCTTTAGATCAATGGGGATCTGTAGCAGGAGGGGACAAAATCTTATCTGGCCTTCAGGGAATAGCCTCGATGGTGTCAGGAGCCTTCCACGCATGCTGCACGATGAGCCGGACCAGTTCATTGGCAGGTGGAGTAACCAAGGAGGTAGGGGGCCAGGCACAAAAAGCCTGAAGGAACACAGACTCCTCAGAGGTTGGATTAGAAGGCTGCCAGTCACCTCTCTGTTTAAGGATTTCAAGGATATCACCAAAGGATACCTCAGAGGGTGACCAAGGGGATCCTTCCCCATCATCAAAGTCTGTGTCTTCAGTGATAGACTCCTCTGTGGAGTCCATGTGCTTCCTCTTGCATGAATTTTTTGGTGAACTTCCTCAGAGGGGAAGCTGGGGAAGACAATGGAAAGGGGGTTTCCTGTGGGAATATGTCCTGAGGTCCTTGTGCCTGGTGTCCACTAGGTGTGACATGTGAACATAGCGGTCCAAAAGAAGGCAGGGAGATAGACAGCACAGTATTGCCAGCAGAAGCCAGAGCCTTCTCCATCAGTTAGAAGGCTGGTCCACCTGAAGAGGGATGAGTGTCCAGGACAGGGGTCACTCCTCCCCTAAGTGGTTCAGCCTGCTGACCCGGAGTCCCCAGATGGCTGTGAAACAACAAATTACGCATGTCACAACTATCATCCTGGGCCATAGCAAAATTCTCCTGCCACGAAGGCAACTGCAGTTCCTTAGTGAGGTTCATAAAGGGAACCATAGAGGGGGAAGACTGTGCTATATCAAGGGACTTCAAAGGCAATGAAGGAGGAGAATAAGAAGGGGTCTTTGGTGATGGGTGATCACCTCCCAAGGAAGGATAGGTCCTGGGGGGTGGGATACCTCTGGCCAGAAGCACTTGATCCACAAGACGCAACATGTCATGTTCAGAAAGGCTTCTAGTGGACCTCATGGTGACAGCTGAGGGAGAAACTGGTCTGTCCACAGAAGAGACAAGCTCGGTGCCCACCTCACCAGTCTGCACTGAGAACAACAGTGCCAAGAGAGACTGGACTACGGGTGTCTGCACCGAGGAAATTATTGGTGCCGAGGTCACAGTCTGCACTGACAAAAAGATCGGTGCCAAAGTGGTTACCAGTACCGAAGCTGGAACCGACAAAATTGGTGTCAATAACTGAGACGTTGGTTCTGAGTAAGATGTCAGAGCTGACGTGGTCAAGGTCTGTGCCACTGAAAAGTCGGTGCTGATGTAGTAGTCATAGTAGTCTAAATTGAGGAGCCCCTCAGTACCGATACAGTAAAGGCTACAGTAGATGGAGCCGAAATCACTGATGGCCTTGATGCCAAAGGTCGAGGCACCTAAAGCGCTGGGGCCAACTGAGTGAGCTCCGAAGCAGAAATCTTAGCCTTCTTAGGTCTTGGTTGGCGGGAGTCCCCAGCCGGGGACGAAGGCAGAGACTTGGCCTTTGCAGGATCATCCAATATTTTCGTATAGGCTCTAGGATGGGTTGAAGCCTCCGACACAGAAATAACCTCTGAAAAGGGAGACTTAAGAAGTCCCTTCAGCAACAAGTTATTTTTCCTCTCAATCAAGGTTCTATTGGAAACATTTTTTACAAATACCACAGGGTGGGTCAACAGATAAGTGAAACACACCCAAGCAATAAACACACAGAGAGTGTGCATCTGATGTAGGTAATTTGTGTCCACAATCTGAACACCTTTTAAATCCTGGACTACCTTTTTTTATCTGCCATGACAGAAAAGGAGACAGAAGAAAGGGTACCAGCAATGGTACAAAAGAATACCTGAAGGTAATGAAGAAAAGAAGGGTTTACCAATGATGGTAAGGGAGAAAATACCTCGCGGTTAAAAGTGCAGAGTAAAGAGAAGGAAACACAAGGAAATATAGTCGCTAAATGCGATAAGGTAAGAGACAACAAAATAGAAACTTTTCTGACAGAAAAGGTTATATTAGACTTGTCTAACAACAAATACCTATACTTAGCTCAAGAGAAGCAGCTTGACATGACTGAATGGCGATGCGGCAAACAAAATCTGAGGTAACAGGGAGAGGGGAATTCTGGGTAAGAGTTTAGCTCGAGAGTTTGTATCTAACGCGAGCTTGGATGATGGCCGGCTTGGTTCTGAGGTCGGAACCGATACCCATACATAAGGAATGAACGAGGATTAACAATATCAGATTATTATTTCCAGGTCGAATATAAATGGAGACAATGACAAATGTTTTATGGGGGTTTAGATGGCAGTTGAGGATGATGAGTGCAGCTGGGTGGAAATCAGGAGTAGGTGCGGTGATGATGGAGAGGTTAAGGCTGTTAGAATGGAGAATGGCAACACCACCACCCTTTTTCTTGTGTCTATCAGCGCGGTAGATGTTGTAACCAGGTGACAGTATTTCTTTGTTAGTTATGTGTGGTTTTAGCCAGGTTTCAGACAGGGCTAGGATATGTGGGGTATTATGAGCTATCCAAGCATGTAGTTCAGTGATTTTGTTGGTGAGGCTACGTATACTCGGCATGGATAGAAAGGTGTTTGTGCTGTGAGGTTTGATTTAAGGGAGGTTGAGCAGGGAGAGGGTGGTGGGATGATGTGGGGGTGGAGGGGCTGTTTGTGGCTGTAGGGTTATGGGTATGGGAGGGTGGGTCTGGATTAGGGTGAATGTCACCAGCGAGTAGTAAGTTGCTGGGGACTGTGGTAGGGCGTGTTACTGAGAAAATCTGGTGGTGGAGTTTAGGCTTGGGTTTATAGGAGAGGGGGTAGATGTCAAGTATAATGAGTTTGTGATGGCAGTGAAAGGTGAGGTTGAAGAGAGATGGGGAGATTAAGATGGTGTGGGAAGGAGAGAATAGTTTGATGGTAGATGTGGTAGGAGAGCATAGAAAAGGTTGGGAAAGCAATACATGACAGCAGGTTAGATTTGTGAGTAGAGTTAGGATTGGTAAAGAGAGGTATAGAAGTAGCATGTTTAGTTAGGTTTTGAACGTAAGAGGGATTATGAATTTAAAAATAGGTTGGATGTGGAGGAAGCAAACTAAGTAGTGATGGTGTAAGAGGTGGGAAATGTGAGCAGGAAGGAGAGGTGTTAGTGGCTAGATAATGTGAGGAATGGGAGGGATTAGAGGCAGACAGGAAGTGGAGTGTGGATGGCACAGTAAGTCTAAGAATTCATCCCATGTATTAGCAGAAAGGTACAAAACATGCCCTTTCCAGGAGTTCCATACTTCTGAATATAATCTTTTAAGAACCAAAATAAACTCCTCTCACTCCACTTCTTCAGCTGCTAATAACTCAGAAAGTAAAACAACTGTACGAAGTTCGAAATGACCATAGTTTATTAAATACAATTGGATTTAATAAACTACAGTCATTTTGAACTTCGTGCAGTGGTTTTACTTTCTTAATTTTTTTAGGAAATGGATCAAATTTTGATAATAACTCAATAAACTAAGAAAAGTACCATTACTGAAACAATTATGCAAATTTGAATCATCACAAAAAGCTAATCCTCTTTCAGACAAAAATGTTACTACTGCATCTACTCTTTTTAATACTTCTTTCCCGTAGGCACACAGTTTTCATTTCCCTTCTGCAACTACATATCAATATTTGTACATTTTCTTCATTTTGGGAGATTGCTGATGGGGCACTAAAATGGTCTTTGGATTTTTTGTGAGATGCAATTCTTTCTATTACATTTTTTCCAATCAACAAAACCAGTTTGAAACTGGCTGGATATTATATCTAAGCATGTGCTAAACAATTTGCATAATTAGCAATATATCTTACCACTAGAAAGAGACTAGATCAACCAATGTCATTTTATTGTTTCTCCAATGTTCATTTGCCAGATAAAATACTTTCTTCATGCACACCTGATCTTATAGTTTACCTTTTAGTAGAAACCTGGATTCTAAATTTTGTGAAGGAATATTTTTTGCATTATATCTTTTGAGATCATGTACTACAACGCATTCAGCTGGATCACTACTGTATTTTGCTATGCAAACTGGAACCTAACGTCATTTTTTCATAAACTGCCTTATTAAAACTGGTATTGAAAACATTATTTTTTTGCTGTCATTTTTTAAGATTATAGTTTTTGGAATATCAAGCTGATTTGTGACAATGCCTTCCTCTTTTGTTGTTCAGTGAACTTTCTTTAGAATTTCTAGCAGTTTCTGGACA
Source organism: Protopterus annectens (assembly GCF_019279795.1). Classification (NCBI taxonomy): domain Eukaryota; kingdom Metazoa; phylum Chordata; order Ceratodontiformes; family Protopteridae; genus Protopterus; species Protopterus annectens. The sequence goes on from NC_056739.1 coordinate 437,951,223, forward strand.
GCAGATTGAAATATTTATTTATTTTATTTTATTATTTAACATTTGTTAACCGGGAAAGTCCGACTTGGAATGAGCCAATTTTCAGGTAAGGCCTGGGGAGAAACACTCCAGGCGTATGTCTTTGTAATGCTGGAGGAAACTGGAGCACCTAGAGAAAACCCATATGAATGCAGGGAGGATATGCCGACTCCGGCCAGAAGGAAGCCCAGCCGAGAATCGAACCACAGGACCTCTTGCTGTGAGGGGCCAATACAAACCACTGCACCCAAAATAGTTTCATTGTTTAATGTCACTTTTATCAAACAACCTCTTATTTTTAATCTTCCTCCAAGTTTTCTTTCTTCTTTTGTTTTTCACCTCCAGACTGATATCTTCTTTTATAGCCATCAGTCATTTTCAAACCACAGACAAGGATAAACATTTTTGTTATATCTCTAAAAAATATTGTATGAAGTTCACTTGTTAATACAAATGTACGGTGATAGAGCTTTTCTTCCCAGGCCTCTTCAGAAAATGGGCTTTGCCCAGTTGGACTTTATAGGTCAATAAAGACAAATAAATAAATAAATAAATGAACACACATTTCCTAAATTATAAAAATCATAGAATTAAAAAAAAAACTGTTTATATTATTAATTGCAGTACTTCAAACTGAAAGTGAGGGCTTAACAACTGGATATTATAATATAATGGATTTTCCATCAGTAATATACTTTTGAACTTTTATTGAATAAATTTTGCACATGTACATGTAATATAACAATTACATGGCACAACTTACCAGTTTTGAAACAAGGTGTGTGTTAGTGTGTACGTGTATATGTATATGTGTGTATGCATGTGTATATATATATATATATATATATATATATATATATATATATCTATATGGGTCCCCTTCAGTAGATCAAACATATAACAAGCTTGAACCTCATATGGCCGAGACCATATGTTCGAAATTGTAAATGTTCGATCGGACTGAATGAAGATCTTCGTACAGTGCGGAACAGGAAGATTTCCCTTTTCCATAATGTAGTGCGATCTCGGAGTTGGAATATTTAGGTAAGGGGGGTGTGGGGGTGCAGGGGGGGCATAGCCCCCCTGCTATAGACATTTAATTTTTTTGTTGTTGTTTTTTTCTTTTTTTACTTCAGTGTTCGAACTATTACAAGTTCGAACATATGGTCTCGGCCATATGTGGTTCGAACTTATATGTTCGATCTATTGAAGTAGATATATATATATATATATATATATATATATATATATAAATAAAAAATATATATACATATAACATGCGTGTATATATATATATATATATATTACAAAATGCATAAAGCGTAAAGTTCAGTATCCAAACAAAACATTGCAATCACAAATCATTGAAAAAAGAAGTTATGTACTCACCATAACGTTCCATCTGAGTAGCTCTACTTCATTTGTCTTCAACCTGTGGGTACCGGATCCGTATCGGATCCGAGCCGACAATTTCACTAGCATCTGCTCCGAGCTCCTCCCTTTACACATAATACAACTCTACTACCTTCCAACCCCCAGATCAAGAATTTGCTGCCACTTATACTGAGAACCCGACTTGAAGAACACCTTACGTACCTAAAACATCAGCCAAACAGGCTGTCCATATGGTAAGGCCAGGGGAAAGGAGGGAGGGACAGTTGAAGACAAATGAAGTAGAACTACTCAGATGGAACGTTATGGTGAGTACATAACGTCTTTATTTGGAGTAGTTTACTTCATTTGATCTTCAACCTGTGGGACAGAGCCCCCAGCTGCTAAACTCCTGGGTGGCCCCTTATGGAAGGATATTCCGGAGCACAGCGGAACCAAAGGATGCTCTCCTTCTAGAAATCAAATCCAATTTGTAGTGAGAAATAAAGGTATGAGATGAGGACCAAGTAGCTGCAGAACAAATATCATCCATTGAGAGTCTTGACTAAAAGGCCGCAGAAGTAGCCATTGACCTAGTCAAATGAGCTTTCACCTGACCCAGAGGAGACAAACTTTTATCCTTATAGACCTAAAAGATGCACAAGGAGATCCACCTAGCGATAGTGACCTTGGAGATAGGGTTACCCAAAAAAGGTTTAGAAAAGGACACAAACAATTGATCAGATTTATGAAAGGTTCTAGTCCTGTGTAAATAGAATTGTAACTGTCTATGAACATCCAACAAGTGGAGTCTGTATTCCATTTTGTTAGCAAAATTTGGAAAGAAGACAGGTAAATTAATGGTCTGATTGATGTCAACTTGTGATGCTACTTTGTGAAGCAAGGAAGGATTAGTATGAAGGAAAACCCTGTCCTTATGGAAATTTATGTATGGAACTTTAATAGACAACTCTTGCAGTTCTGAAACCCTCTTAGCAGAGGTGATAGCCACTAAAATGCTGTTTTCCAAGACAAAAACCCAAGATCCGTGATTGCTGCAGGTTCAAAGCTTTACACAGTCTGGAAGAGGCTAGAGAAGCAGAATTCTCGCCCACATGAAAATGAGAGATGGCAGCTAGTTGAACTTTGATAGTAGAAAAGCTAGCTCCTTGTTGTAAAATATTTGCTAAAAAAATCAAGAATAGCTGAAACAGGAGCCGTGAAAGGGTCTAAACTCCTTTGAGAAGCCCAAAAGGAAAAACATTTCCATTTGCTATGATAAACCTTCCTGGTGGAAGACTTATGAGCTGCCACCAAAATACACCTGACTGAAGAGGATAATCCAGGAGTCCTAGCAATTAGGGGAACTGAAGCAGCCAAGCCGTGAGCTTCAAACTGTCCAGGCTCAGATGAGGAACCCCCGAGGGGTGTAAAATGAGATCCCGAATGGGATCCAAGATCCAAGGTGGAGCCAGAAGATAAGACCAAAGGAAGGGAAACCATACCTGGTGAGGCCAACATAGGGCAATGAGGATAACTTTGCTCCCCAGTCGACAAGCTTTCTGTAGAAACCTCAGAATAAGGGGTACAGAAGGATAAGCATACAGAAGACCAGGAGGCCAAGCATGGACTAGAGCATCTCTGGGGGACGGACTGTCATGCCACCAGGTACAATGACAAGTGACCCCTGACTGCCTCCAGAGTAGAGCAATCGGACAACCCCTCAGGATTGCTGCACGGGCCTATCTGAGAATGGTTCTCAAGTCCCAAAATTCCTTGGACCCCCTCTGCCTCTGGGCCGGCGTCTGTCCTGTCCAGCTCTGCCTCTGGGGGAAAAATAGTTCTGAGTGTCCCGGGAATACTGAGACTCCCAGAGCCACATCTTCTTTTGCCCTCACTGATTCCAGGAAGAGGATCTTTGAGGGTTTGAGAAGCGGATCCCAATGGCAGACAGTGTCTTCTCTCCTTTCTCACTCTGGACTAAGGTGTCTCTGACAGTCTTATCAAAAAGGGTAGAACCATCATAAGGGGCATTTGCAAAAGACACCTTGAAGGGTTCTGAGAACTGACACAGTCTGAGACAGGCATTATGCCTCATGGACACACCTAGCTGCTCCTTCATTAGCATGTGAGAGGAGTCGCATGGACCTGTTGGAAACTGCTGTCAAAGTGGCCATCATCGCAGAGAATGTGTCTCTGTCCTCCTGTGACATGGACTTTGGGGGAGACTCAGCCAGTTCCTTTACCAGGTTGTGATGTAGTCTAGTAACGTGGGCCAAATAGTTCAACTCCCTGATGGAAAAGGTCGCTGATGCATAAACCCGCTTCCCTAAGCAGTCCATTATCCTAGACTCTCGGTCAGTGGGATGAACCGAGGAACTCTCCTGGGCTAGTTCCTTTTTGGTGGCTGCTGCTACCACCACAGCATCTACAGGGAACCCTTTTTTCTATGCTGGTCTGTCGGGGGGGGGGGGGCTCAAAATTTTGTCTGGTCATTTTAGGATTGGTTCCACAGTGTCTGGCTCCTTCCCAGCCCGTGAGGTAACCAGGTCCACCAGGGGATCTGAGGGATGGGACACCCAGGAAGTAGATGGGCCTGTGCTGAAAGCCTCCAGGAACACAGACTCGTCCGAGGAAGGTTTTAGGGTGGACCAACCTCCCCACTGGTGTAGGATTTCCATGATGTCTCCAAAGGAGACATCCTTGGGAGGTGATCTGGGAGAACCTTCCCCATCATCCAAATCTGTGTCATCGGTAAGGGACTTGGGGGAGTCTAAGTGCCTCCTTTTTTTCAATATGCTTGTGAGGCATGTCTCCAGTGGGACTCTCCGGGGGGAACTCACAAGCCACTTGTTCCTCAGGAGGAACCACCTGGGGCTCCTCGAGCATGGGCTGTCCCTCAGGTAAAATGATGGGATTCGTAGACAAAGCTGAGGGAGTTGGGGCGGAGCCCAAGGAAATAGTCAAAGGTCTCAATCCAGTGGAGAGAACCCTTTCTACCACGTCAAACGCTGAGGGAGAACATGCTTCCTGGGCCACCAATAAGGAAACCGCTCTCCACAGATCTGATGCGAGAATCGGAGCTGGGCCCGAAGTGGACAGAGCTCCGAGGGGGGGGGGGGGGCTTGGCTCGACAATGTCGGAGCCGATGGAAAAAGTTCCACTCCCTTGGATCTGACACCCAGGCTCCAGCTCCGAGAGCCGCTCGGATCCGAACTGGTTGGATCAGACATGCTCTAGGCAGCTACCGGCGTCGAGGAGACAGGTACCGTCAGCGCTGACCCCCTGACAAAGGCCATTCTCAGATCCATGTACTACAAACCCAGAGGTCAGATCAGAGAAGGAGAAATTGGTGTGAAGAAAGGAAGCGAGCTCTCCCCTCCAGAGGGAGAGGGGACTAGCAAGACTCCCATCTGGATTTGTGTATGAATGAACCTCCTCATCATTTTATCCATGTCAACTTCAGAAAGGATTTGGGTGGACTGCAACGAGGCCATGGATTTCTACCTGGTGGGTCGAGGAACTGAGGCCCTAGATGCTGGTCATGGCTCCTCCGGCTCTGGGGAAAACCTGGGAGATCGGCACTGAGGGGAGTCATGGTGCCTAGACTGACTCTTGGTGGGAGTTCCTGATGCTAAAAGGTCTGGGGACCTCTTGCCTTTTTCTGTCTGGTGCTCTCTCTCCTTCACTCTGCCTTTTCTGCACTCCGCTTGAACAGACTTAGAGATGGGAGGGTGACTCCCAGCCTGGGAGGGAGGAGAGCAACCGCTGTGACCGAAGCAGTAGAGGAGGCAGCCGCCTCTGTAGTAGGTAGAAGGCCGTTCAAGGCTAACTTAGCCCATCTATCCTTGATGGCACGTGGGTTAAAACCTGCACAAGTGGCACAATCAATGCTTAAATGGGCTACACCCAAGCACATAACGCAAACAGTGTGGCCATCAGTGGGTGACAATTTGTGGCCACATTCATTGCACCTCTTGATGACCGTCTTGGGTTCAGCCATGTCTCACACAAAAATACATATAAAGTCTAGCACACAATATAGAAAGGAAAAAGAAAAACTATTTCCTATGCAGACCCACTCACCACACTCTCAGAAGGCACATAGAAAACTACAAAAAAAACCCCAAAACATGACGCACCAGTGAGGGAAGGATGAGAGGGAACCTACACTAACAAGCTACACTCAACAAACTTTCAAAAAACGCTAAATTATCAAGTTACCCAACTCAGACTCGGACCTCAGGATCACAATGCTTATGGCAAGCCACAGCAAATGAGATCTGGGGGTCGGAAGGTAGTGGAGGTGTATTATGGGTAAGGGGAGGAGCTTGGAGCTCGGAGCAGATGCTAGTGAAATTGCCGGCTCGGATCCGATACGGATCCGGTACCCACAGGTTGAAGATCAAATGAAGTAAACTACTTCAGATCTGATAATTTCAAATCATAAAATAGAAATAGATAATTCTATCCAACTAAACATATCCTATGTCATGCAGCCCAACTACTAAACCAAGATAAGTGTTGTCTTGCCCCCTACTGCACCACCATACTCATATGTGCTAACTCTAACTCCACCCCTGTCCCTAACCTAACCCTACACATCAAGTTACTAGAAAATGTTTCCCCAACAGTACCACTACACTAGACGAAAGGACAAAGAATGTACACAACAACAAACGTGCAATAGACTAACTCTATCCCCTTAACTAAACCTTACCCTAATCCCAGTCCAGAAACATCTGCACATACACAACTATTGTAAACGTTTCAGTCAAACATTAATTTTCCTGCACACTCCTACCTGCAAACACTATAAAAACAGTATTCAGTCAACTTGAGCATTCAGTCAGATGTGCTTTAGTTATTCACTCCCTCAAAAATGTTTCAATCAAATGTGTTTTAGATATTTATGCTATCTATGGCTTCAAGTCACCCATTATGTAAATGATGATCTTCGTCATTCTTTTACGTATAAACTAAATGCTAACATTAAGTAACATTGATGATATGAGATCGTCATCTTAATTAATTGGCAACAACCGATTATTATTACACATTGATATGTATAATAATGTGATCTACTATTCCCTGTTTCTTTGTGAAAATACAATGAAAATATTTAAATTATATGAAAATTTCAATATTAGTTTTATAGAGAGAGTGGCCCATAAAAATCATAATATTGTCCTATGTCATAGCAGTCCTTACTGTTTTGCCTTTCAGTATACAGACCTTCAACCAAGAGTGTATCGCAGCAAGCAATGAGGTCTGCAATTGTTTCCATTTCTTTATAACAGAACCTGCATTTGTCTGTATCTCCCACTTTTTCTACAGACTTTGTAAACCAACATGTATGTATTCCACTCTCTTGAACCAGCTCTTTGGGTTTAAAATCACCTCTCCTTAATAATTTGAGTCAAATTTTGATCAACATGTGATTAGTCCAGGAGTTCTCTATACTTATCACTATAATTCTGGGCTTTCCAATTTGTATTTCTTTTCTTCCAGTCCTGTTCTTTACAGCCTTTCTTTTGTATGTTGCTGTCAAATTCTTGTTTACTTCTGGTTTGATCTCCATTTCCTCTTCTTTCTGAAAGACTTCTGCTAAACTGAGCAAAGGTATCATCTTAGACTTTTTTGTGGTTTAGAACTTTCACTATATTTAGATCTGATGATGTGAACAAATACATAAACAGTCCCAAGACTGTAGATCTATACATGTAGTGAATTTCAAGGAGGCCTATACCTCCTTTAGACCGAGGGATATATCATACTGACACACTGTTTTTTACATATCATTTGATATGCATGAACCATTTTTCTTTCATATCCAACTGATCCAGTGCTTTCTGAGGCTGGTCAATCACGCAAAAGCTGTAAATTAGAACAATAATAGCAAGCTGATTTATAGTTTGTAAAATACAACAAAAAACAGGCTTAAATAGTGGGAAGTATACTTGCTATGTTCGATTCAAGTCAGTCACAGGAGGTAACCAAATGTTCCACAAAAAGAAACGAAGCTGTAACCTATAAACAGCTTTACTTTGCGAATTCTTAATCCAATAAAAAAGAGAGTCAAAATCACCATGGAGTGTTCATTCGAACCTACTCATCCACTGGGCAATAGCTTGTAGAAAAAACACGCAACCAGCATGTAAAAATAAATCCAAGCGTCCAGTAGAAACCACGTTTATTAAAGTAATTAAAACACAGGGCTAGCGCTTTCAACGAATCTTCATCAGGCCACTAACAAACAAACATACTAGCATCCCTTTTATAGCAAAATGCTATAGTCAACTACTGATGTCACATCCTGTTTAGGCATGCTGAAGTCAACTCTGATGTCACATCCTGTTATACATAAAATATTTAAACTGACATCACTTTTGTAGTAAAACGCTTCAAACAACTCTGATGCCACATCCTACTAAATATAAAATATTATATAATATATTTTAAAATGTTTTAAATTGTTTAAAATGTTTAAAATATGTATGCAGACATTTTGTAAACAGTGTACAATAGAGATGTTCTAAAATGACATTTCACCCCACTTTAACTGCTGCTGCATGTAACATTCAAGATGTTTTAAAATATTTTAAATATCTATGTAACCATCTCATAGACAGTATGCAGCAAATAAAGTGTTTCACAATTACATACTATCTTCCTATGAATACTGCTACTTATATGCATACTAGTAACAAAAATGGCACGCATGTTTAGTGTTTAATAATGAGCGATATAATCCCATTTGAAACACTTGTATGTATAAATGCATGCTTAAAATAGGGATCAAATTAATAAAGATATTAATATCTACACATAAGCTATTTAGCATAATTATAAATGCACAAAAATAATCATTCAAAAGACTACATCTAAAATTTGTACAGCGTGTGCTTCTAAATATCATAATATCTGTGACAGCATAAATCATTCAAAACAGATATGTGCACACGCAAAGATGTTAATAACAACGATATTATAAACATAAAAATATATTTGAGACTAAATGTGCAAAATCAGGTGAAATGTGTGCTGGATGAAAGAGGAACACATGGTATATCAGCATCTTTCATAACAATTGGCCCCAATAAGCCTGCAGAGCAAAATAACAGAGACAACGGTGGAGACAGAAATGGAAAAATGTGATGTATAAAAATGGTAAATAGGGAAGTAACCAGAAATTAATGAGGGGTAGCAAAGGGGTGAAAAGCTTCAATGAAATTTCCTAGCTTTGAGTATAGGTTTGATGGAGACTCTGTCATTGAGGCCTGGGTACAAATCAGCCCTAAGCCTGATGATCCATTTGGCCTCTATCTGTTCCGTGGTGTTGAAAATATCTCCTCTTCTACGAGATGGAACATTGTTTTGAATTACTTGAAACAAAAAGCTATGTTGGGTGGATGTATTAATTACATGCCTAGACAGAGCATTTGAAGAACATGTGACTTTGATTTTATATAAATGTTCCCTAATTCGGTCTTTAAACTTTCTGTCCGTCTTCCCTACATAAAACGCAGGGCAGTGTACACAGGTTGCCAGGTACACCACATGGCAGGTCTCACAAGTGGCAGGAACTGTGAAATGAAATTCTTGTCCTGTAATAGGATGATTGAATTTATCAGTTTCTTTAATGAATTTGCAATAATTGCATTTTTGACATTTTTAATCATTTTATGATTACTAGTTGTATTTATGTCAAACCTATTCGGACCACATAACATTCTGTGTAAATTCAACTTATTTTTATATGTGAATTTTGGTTCTTGGCTCAATATCTCAGAAATAACTGGATCTGTTAACAAGATGTCCCAATATTTTCGATATATGCTTTCAATACTATTTACATCTTGTTTAAAATGTATCGGTATTCTGATAACTCCACTTCTAGTTTTGGTGATGCTACTATCATCTCGTTTACTAGAGAAGTAGGGAAAAGCCCTACCTTCTCTCAATTCACCTATGATACCTAAAGTAGCATCAACTTCCATTACCGTGTAAGACCTGTCTATAAATTTATTCCTCAAGTCTTCTATGCCTGTTTTGAAGCATGAGTCTTCAGAAAACAGCCTAGATACCCTCATGGCTTGACCTTTGACGATGTTACCAAAGACATGCTTAGGATGCATGCTGCTTCGATGGAGAAAGTTATTTCTATAGCAATCCTTTCGAAAAACTCCAGTGTTAAATATACCATTTGGTAGTTGTTCAACATATACGTCTAAGTAGGGTATGACATCTTACAAGCTATTGCCCAGTGGATGAGTAGGTTCGAATGAACACTCCATGGTGATTTTGACTCTCTTTTTTATTGGATTAAGAATTCGCAAAGTAAAGCTGTTTATAGGTTACAGCTTCATTTCTTTTTGTGGAACATTTGGTTACCTCCTGTGACTGACTTGAATCGAACATAGCAAATATACTTCCCACTATTTAAGCCTGGTTTTTTGTTGTATTTTACAAGTCTTGTTTATTATCAGGCGAACAGAGTGTAGTGAGCATTATTTTTTGTTTTTAAACTACGTGATTTATAGTTTGAACTTTATTCCCAGATATCAAGGCAGTTTTAAATATTAGCTTTAGTGTTCTGAAGTATTCCTTACTGTTTTATTGTCATTTGTTCTTGCTTTATTCCCAGCCCTTCATCTATTCCCAAATATTTATACACACCCTCATGTTCTCGTTTCTTTATATTACATTCCTGTCTTTTTAAGATGTCTCAGTCCCTGACTGTGCTTATACACAATCACTCTTTTTTTACCGTTATATGTGCTTTACCATTTCTAGGTTTTCAAATTGCCAAAAAGGTTAAGAGAATTTATTTAAGTGGTATGATATGAAAAACACAGTGTGCACTTCTCATTTTTACATTCACATCTCAGTAAGATTTGACTCAACTGATTCCCCTTGTGGCTTGAGTAAGTTAACAATGAACACGTCTCTCATTTTGGTGCTTTGAACCTCATTATACTTCAAAAGTACCTACAGACAAAATATTAGCCTTTACGACTGCATCTAGTTTGAATTCAAAATGTTTCATTATTAATTCCCAGAAATCTCCAATGCTTCTTATGCATTTCCAGACTTCAATGTACCAGCCTTTTTCAATTCACTAGCACCAACTCACTGATCATATTTCTGTTTCTATTCAACAACAGGCAAATTATTTTGAAATACTTGTATTTTCTTTTAAACATCTTTGGAAAATGTTATTTTCTAGTGTAGATTTCACATGATTTAGTAGGACAACATTTCATTTCATGCTTACAGCCCTCTCTGGGGTTGAATTTCAATTGCACGGTCATTTATTCTGACCACAAAACTTGTTTTCCTCATTCTTGCGTGGCACTTTTTTTTATTTCCAGTGCTTTCGCAACACATTCTCGTTTTATTTTCCACTTTTGATATTATTTTTATTTCACTCACATTTTATCTTAAGTGCATGTTTTTAGCAGATAATCCTTTCAACTGTTTATTTGTGATTTCACTTGCTCTGCACATATCTTACACAACTCTGATAAAGTCAGGTTAGTTTCTGCTAATAAATTGCCACTTCTTTGATCAAATATTATGTCACACACTATTTTGCCTCTTAATAATGAATCATACAACTCACCATATTTGCATTCTTTATCCCTATTATTCAGCCCAGTAACATCAGTATCTGTCTATGAAGAACCTTCAGCCTTTGTAAAAAAACAAATAGTGAATAAATGACAGATTATTTTTTAGGCTGACAATTCCTCTCTTACTACAGCTATTTTGCCTTTCCCTTTTCCAGAAATGTACACCATTAAATACCCTTTAACATTTTCTCTAGTTATTCACTGGAGTATAGGACACAGTTTCTTTTCTTACATCTCAGGCAGTCTACTCGCAATAGGGAGCGTATTTGAACATCTGGATGCAAAGAGTCAATATTGTTTTGTGCTAAATTTCCTTGAAGTGGCAGGATTCCTGTTAGTTGTATTTGCAGCATTTTCTGCTGAGAATTTTACTTCTGTAATTTCAGTCTCATATGATGTTTGTCAGCCATCTTTTTTCAGTTTTGCAGACATACATCTCCGCTCTGATACAATGTGATATATGTGGGATTTTCAGAATGGCAAATAATAACACAAGATGCTGAGGATGTGGTCTAACATCCAAGAGGTAAGAGAAGGAGACCATATTATAATCAGATGCTTATCAAATCATGGCAGTTAGATGAAGATGAGGAGACAGGAAGAGAAGAATATGTTATGTAAGGTATGGGATAGCAGTATGGTTGCAGAACCTGTGAAGGCGATGTGGATGGGGGACATATAGGAAGACCCCAGCCATAAACAAACTATACAATAGAAGGAGGAAGCTACTACATGATAGAGCAAAATCCCAAAAAGGGAAGGCATCTCTGATCAGTATTAGCAAAAAACTACGGGCACTCATAAAATCGTCTAAGGCCAGCTTCGAAAGAAAAATTGCACAGGACACTAAGGATAATCACAAGGCTTTCTTTAGTTATGTTAGGAACCTGGGTGGAAATTCCCAGATATGCTCAGAATTAGTCCAAAATGACAAAAAATACACAGAACCCACAGACATTGCCAACATCCTAGCTGACAGGTTCAGTGCAAACTTCTCCCCCCCTTCCTCACTAAAAGGGCAAATATCTATCCCAGCAGAGTGCTGCCCCCCTGACATCTCAGATGCTCAGGTAAGAGCCACCCTCTCCAAAGCAAAAAACACAGCATTAATGGGACCAGACGGTATCCCGGGCTGCGTCCTACATGAACTCCAAGAAGAACTAAACCCAAACATAAAACTACTGTTCAATCTCAACCTTACTACAGGATATGTACCCAAAGAGTGGCGTACAGCAACAGTGGCCCTCTCCACAAAGGTGGTGCCTCAACGGATCCTCAACGGATCCTGGAAACTATCGCCCCATATGCTTGACTATCTTGGTCTGCAAAGCTATGGAAAGGATCATCATGGACTTCATAAATAAAGATATTGGGGACCTACAGACACTGGATCCTACCCAGTTCAGCTTTGTTAAGGGCAGATCCTGCCTCTTAAACCTGGTCAGTTTCTTTGAAACAGTCACCAAGGCCACTGATGAGGGGAAGGTGGTCCACACATCCTACCTGGACCTCGCTAAAGCCTTCGATACAATACCCCACTCGGGCATTATAGATAAGCTCACCAGCTTAAATATAAACCCCTATGTCACTAGATGGGTTGCAAACTGGCTCAAGGACAGAACCCACATGGTTAGAATTGCTGGAGCCATGTCAGACTCCAAACCAGTTACAAGTGGCGTCCCACAAGGCTCAGTCCTGGGACCTCTCTTGTTCGGTATATATTTCTCGGAGGTACAAGCTAACACGGAAGGACTGTGGCTGACCAAGTTCGCAGATGACTGCAAACTGGGCGTCATAATCGACACTCCAGCTGACACAAGCATCCTACAAAAGGGCCTCATAGAAACAGACAACTGGTGCCAGAGCCATGGCCTCAAGCTAAATGCCAAAAAGTGTATAGTCATCCCCTTTGGCAAAAACAAAGTGCCCACAAATTACCACATAGGTGGTAATCCATTAAGTACGGAAGAAGTAATTAGGGACCTGGGGACTCAAGTTGATAGCAATCTCTCATTTGACAACCACGTGGCCAAATTGGTTAGAAAAACATTTTATATAGCCCACCTAATCATGAAGGGATTCACATCTAGATCAGGGGAGGTCATCGTGCCTCTTTACTCATCCCTCATCAGGCCCATAATTCAGTACAATGCCCCTTTTGGGATATACCTTACCAGACACCTGCAGCAACTGGAAAGACCCCAAAAATACCTCACCAAGAGGATCAAAGGGCTCAAACAGATGCCATATGCTGCCCAGTTAAAGAAACTCCAGCTCTACTCAGTGGCATACCGCCTGCTCACAGGCGATCTGTGCCTGACGTATAAAGCCATGTCCAACCCGGAATTAATGGACATGCTGCACCTCAGAAAATCCAAATCCCATCGAGCTACGCACTCGAGAGACTTGAACCTCAGCACTGAAATAAATAGGACATGCTGGAGGAACAGATTCATAACCCAGAGGCTCCCTTCACTCTGGAATAAAATCCCAGTACAGGTTAGGCAGAGTCCCTCATTGACTCTCTTCAAGAGGAATCTTGATGAGTGGATGGGAGATAGTAGGCTTACCCCGGGTATCACTTCTGTGTCACTGTTAAACAGAGGCACAGTATACTAACCTCGAAAAAGGGCATAGCAAGATTCATTTCAAATGGGTGGCGAAAGCCAAACACACTCTGGCTAGGCTTATAAATGCCCTAGGGCAGATAGCCTAGTATGAACCTATGAACCTATGAATCTATAAGGAAGATTAGAGTAGAAGATAGGGGGAGCTCAGGATGATGATACCGGGTCTGTGGTAGAGAGCAGAAAAGACAGAGGCCAGGATGTTTGGAAGAGAAAATGGCTATAGCTATCAGAGATGGAGCAAGGAAGAGTTAGGGTGAGTGGCACAGTGGTCAGTGGTAGGCACTGTGGTTAAAGCCACATTCTCCCATCTGCATGCCAGCATTCTTTCCTACCACTTCCACTGTTTCACTGCTGATGCTACTGGGACTACCTTATGATAACCAACACCCATTTCACCACTCTTTTTCATATTTTAGCATACCCTCCATTTAAGATTAGAATGGGGTGGCTTTGCAGCAGTAACAACAAAAAATAAACAAGCAAAGACAAATTAACAAACAAACCCAGTTCATCAAGCTAAGCTGGAATAGAAAACATTTATTCTTGCACAAGGATTATCAGTGCTGCATTTGGACAGCTTTCACAAGAGAATGGGTTGAAAATAATTGATGCTCATGGAAACTAAATGCACGTCTTCATTGTCTGTTATGCAGTTGCTGGCTTATGATCACCGTCAGCACAAATAGATGTCTCACCCTGCCTCTGAGGTGAAAGGACAACAATAATGCATCCTTTAATATTAAAGGATGCAATGTTATGCATGAAAAAAAACTTAAAATAAAGGAATTGGAACTAATAAAGGGACGTACGTGTATTATTTTCTTGTAATCTGGCTGCAGATTAGCACATATAAACCTTTCAGACTTACTGAATACTTTTTCGTGAAGCATCATATGTAAATACTTGATTGCCTTCATGGATTCATCTTTCATTCTTAACACTTTACCTGATGTTGGACCTTAGGCATGCCTAACAAGTATGCAGCACACACCTGGTTACAAAAAGGAAACTGCTCAACGGATCTTGTTATAACAATTAACAAAAGCCTTGTGTTCTTCACACAGTTTGCTGCAATGCCACAGAAAGATGAAGGAAAAGACAAAATAATTTCTGAAGAAGACCCTTCAGTGAAGCTTCATGTTCAGTTCTTTATCTTACCTGATTTTTTTTTACATCCAAGTCATGTGTAAGGAAGGTTTCTGAAAAAGTCGTATGTTTTATCAAGTAAACAGTACAGTTTGTTTTAAATGCTTAGTATTTAATAAGATAAACAGATCATGTTTATTTTGTTAGTTCATTTTTATTACTATTATGTTTTTTTTTGTAATTTTATTCATTATTTGGAGTCTATTTCTTCAAGAAACAGAAGGCACTGGAAGTAAAACAGCAGATCAAGACCAAATATGCACAATGCAAACTTGGTCGTGTCTGCTTTGCTCAAGTTTGGTCACGTTGCATGGGGGATATTGTTTTTGCCCCAAGCAGTGAATGTAGTTTGAAATTGACTACATTAAGTAAAGGGTTGCTGATGGCAAAGCCACCTGCACAGGGGTGTGGCAGACTTTTCTCTCCAAAGGTAAAGTGACTTTTTAAATTAATCTGTACATGGTGTTTTTTACTTTTTTCCTCTGGAATTGCATTTGCATTTCTGTCACTTGGCCTACTGCTTTAAAGGTGTTGAAGGAGTTCAGCTGGACCTTCGTCTTCACAATCCTGTGACATTTCCATTTAAGTTAGTAAAGCCTGATTGCTTCTGTGATGAAAGCAATAGTTTTGTAATTCTTTGTTATAAAAAATTCATGAGAAACAGACACTTAATGTTGTGTCTTTTGGCTTTTCCCAGTTAGGGGTCACCACAGCGGAACTCCGGTTCGCTAATGATTGGCAGTAGATTTTTACGTGCCGAGTTGCCAGCTCTGACGCACAACCTTCAACGAAGGTATGCCCATTCACGCATGTCTCCACACAGAAGACGCTTTAGCTGAGAATTGAACAGGACGTCTTACTGTGAGGCGACAACGCTACCGTAGCACCACCAAATAGACACTTAATACTTTTCTAAAATGATAGGAAACATTATTTCAGATAACATGTAAGTTTTGTTAAGGTGCAAATTTGGCTTCAAAAATATAAGACTGTCACTCAGTGGTTATTGGTCTACTGCTGGAGTTGTTAGCACCACGACACATGGGTACAGTTCTGAGAGTACATGCATGCACTTGTGCCTAAACACACACACACACACACACACACACACACACACACACACACACACAGAGTGCATCATGCATGCACACAGATAATTATGTGAATACACAAATATATGCATGGCATATAAACTGAAACACATACTTGTATGACTGCATGCACATACAGCACATGCATGCAGTCATATATGTGTATTTATTCAAGTGCCCCAAAACACATACACACACACACACACACACACACACACACACACACTATTATATCAACCTATTTAAAACATAAAAATACAAATCTAGAAATACTGATCTCAAAAAAAAAATCTCGTGTTCTGACTGAGTGCTGAGGGTGCTTCTCAGCTGATAAGTATATTTTTTGGCACTTCTTAACTGTTTAGAGTTGAATAAAGCAACAATTGAATTTAGTTCAGAATACATTTTGAATAAACTGCATTTATTTAAACTGTAGTTGCTTTAATACTGTTACACACTCAAGTGTGCTAGCTTGCACTGCACTTGAATTGTTTTAGTGCTGTTTTAGCTGCTTTCTTAAAAAAAATCTAAGCTTGTTTCCTGCCTTTCCTGTAACTAGTCTAGTCCAGATACAGATTTGCTGTATCCAGGACTGCTGGTAAGCTTCTGAGCCCCTCAAGCCTTTTTGTGTTGGAGGGAAGCCTTCTAGCTTATCAGTGGGAGTGGTAAGCACTAGGTAACCTATCTACCACAACAGGAGTGGTTTCTGGCCCAGAAATGGTAGTTTATTGGCCATTTGGGCAGTTTTTCCATCTCTTTCAACTTTCTGGTTTAAAAGCCCGCATTTGCACTTGTTTCCCACCTTTCCTGTAGCTAGTCTAGTCCAGATACATATTTGCTGTATCCAGGACTGTTTGTAAGCTTCTGAGCTCCTCAAACCCTTCTGTGTTGGAGGGAAGCCATCTAGTTTATCAGTGGGAGTGGGAAGCACTTAGGTAGCCTATCTACCACAAGAGAAGTGGTTTCTGGCCCAGAAATTGTAGCTATTGGCTGTTTGGGCAGTTTTTCCATCTCTTTTAACTTTCTGGTTTAAAAACCCACGTTTGCACTTGTTCCCCGCCTTTCCGGTAACTAGTCTAGTCCAGGTACAGATTTGCTATATCCAGGACTGTTTGTAAGCTTCTGAGCCCCCCAAGCCTTTCTGTATTAGAGGGAAGCCTTCTAGCTTATCAGTGGGAGAGGCAAGTACTACGTAGCCTATCTACTACAACAGGAGTGATTTTTGGCCCAGAAATTGTAGTTTATTGACCATTTTGGCAGTTTTTCCATCTCTTTCTACTCTGTGGTTTAAAAGCACACGTATGTGCTTGTTTCCCACCTTTCCTGTAACTAGTCTAGTCCAGACACAGATTTGCTGTATCCAGGATTGTTGGTAAGCTTCTGAGACCCCCAAGCCTTTCTGTGTTGGAGGAAAGCCTTCTAGCTTATCAGTGAGAGTGGTAAGCACTAGGTAGCCTATGTACCATACGAAACGTGGTTTCTGGCCCAGAAATTGTAGTTTATTGGCCGTTTGGGCAGTTTATCCATCTTTTTCAACATTTTGGTTTAAAAGCCCACATTTGCGCTTTTTTCCCGTTTTTCCTGTAACTAGTATAGTCCAGGTACAGATTTGCTATATCCAGGACTGTTTGTAAGCTTCTGAGCCCCCCAAGCCTTTCTGTATTAGAGGGAAGCCTTCTAGCTTATCAGTGGGAGAGGCAAGTACTACGTAGCCTATCTACTACAACAGGAGTGGTTTCTGGCCCAGAAATGGTAGTTTATTGGCCATTTGGGCAGTTTTTCCATCTCTTTCAACTTTCTGGTTTAAAAGCCCGCATTTGCACTTGTTTCCCACCTTTCCTGTAGCTAGTCTAGTCCAGATACATATTTGCTGTATCCAGGACTGTTTGTAAGCTTCTGAGCTCCTCAAGCCCTTCTGTGTTGGAGGGAAGCCATCTAGTTTATCAGTGGGAGTGGGAAGCACTTAGGTAGCCTATCTACCACAAGAGAAGTGGTTTCTGGCCCAGAAATTGTAGCTATTGGCTGTTTGGGCAGTTTTTCCATCTCTTTCAACTTTCTGGTTTAAAAACCCACGTTTGCACTTGTTCCCCGCCTTTCCGGTAACTAGTCTAGTCCAGGTACAGATTTGCTATATCCAGGACTGTTTGTAAGCTTCTGAGCCCCCCAAGCCTTTCTGTATTAGAGGGAAGCCTTCTAGCTTATCAGTGGGAGAGGCAAGTACTACGTAGCCTATCTACTACAACAGGAGTGATTTTTGGCCCAGAAATTGTAGTTTATTGACCATTTTGGCAGTTTTTCCATCTCTTTCTACTCTGTGGTTTAAAAGCACATGTATGTGCTTGTTTCCCACCTTTCCTGTAACTAGTCTAGTCCAGACACAGATTTGCTGTATCCAGGATTGTTGGTAAGCTTCTGAGACCCCCAAGCCTTTCTGTGTTGGAGGAAAGCCTTCTAGCTTATCAGTGAGAGTGGTAAGCACTAGGTAGCCTATGTACCATAAGAAACGTGGTTTCTGGCCCAGAAATTGTAGTTTATTGGCCGTTTGGGCAGTTTATCCATCTTTTTCAACATTTTGGTTTAAAAGCCCACATTTGCGCTTTTTTCCCGTTTTTTCTGTAACTAGTATAGTCCAGGTACAGATTTGCTGTATCCAGGACTGTTTATAAGCTTCTGAGCCCCCCAAGCCTCTCTGTGTTGGAGGGAAGCCTTCTAGCTTATCAGTGGGAATGGTAAGCACTAGGTAGCCTATCTACCATAGTAGGAGTGGTTTCTGGCCCAGAAATTGTAGCTTATTGGCCGTTTGGGCAGTTTTTTCCATCTCTTTCAACTTTCTGGTTTAAAAGTCCACATTTGTGCTTGTTTCCCACCTTTCCTGTAACTTGTCTAGTCCAGATACAGATTTGCTGAATCCAGGATTGTTGGGAAGCTTCTGAGCTCCTCAAGCCTTTCTGTGTTGGAGGAAAACCTTCTAGCTTACCAGTGAGAGTGGTAAGCACTAGGTAGCCTATCAACCACAAGAAAAGTGGTTTCTGGCCCAGAAATTGTAGTTTATCGGCCGTTTGGGCAGTTTTTCCATCTCTTTCAACTTTTTGGTTTAAAAGCCCATATTTGTGCTTTTTTTCCCGTCTTTCCTGTAACTAGTCTAGTCCAGGTACATATTTGCTATATCCAGGATTGTTTGTAAGCTTCTGAGTGGTGCCAAGTCTGCTCTTCAATTTTTACCTTAGCTCTGCTAGCTCTCTCCACTCCTGCACTTTTACTAGCTTATAAGTTTAGCACTTTACCAGACTTCTTGTAGCAATTATTGTAGCACACAAAAGTGCTACCAACACTAAATGTTCTACAAGGAAACAGCTCTAGTATTTATTAATGCCCACCCTTCCAGGCATGTCTGAAAGTCAGTTCCCTGTGCTTTCTCCTATTAACCTGGTGAACTTGGGCATCCTGATGCAATGTAGCAACTGCCTCATGTACACTGACAACCCTCTCCTCTTACTGCCCAACACTCAGACTTGTGAAAGATGCACTTATATATCCAAATTAGAAGCCACTCACTCTCCAGCCAAGACTGGAATAGCTGATCAAGAGGAGAAGGTCAATACTTGCACCACACCACATGGAACACATACCCCTCCAGAACACACAACAGAACTGCCCTCACATAAAAACACAAGCCACACACCCACCTTCACGGAGGCTCTCAATAAAAATCTACCCAAACAGCAGAGACCTCCAAGGCAGAAATGCACCCAACCACCACAACACAACACTAATCACGAGACACATAACTCTTCTAAACAGTGTGCCACTCAACCAAAGCTCCTAAAACAAAACAGCCTGCCCAATGCATTAGTCATTGGTGATTCAACAGTGAGCACACTGATGTCCCACTCACTAGGGTGAATAAGGAGAAAGTAACAGTCAGCTGCTTGTCAGGTGCCAGGATCTGCCACATAATGCATGCACTCAAGTCCCTCAACAACTGGTACAAATATGACTCTGTCATTGTACATGTGGGTGCGAATGACCTGAGATGTACCTCCCTGGACTACATGAAAAGAGACATGGAGGAGCTCTTGGATTATGTAGACCAGGCGGGTATGACCCTAGCCCTGAGCAGCATCCTACCATCACCCAGAATGATAAAACAGTACAAGCAGAAAATGACTGACTTCAACAAATGGCTAAGTTTCTGGTGTCATTCTAAGGGGATCCAGTATCTGTCTGCCTAGGATGACACAACTGACAGACTTCGATGCTGTGCCAGAGATGGCCTGCATCTGTCACCCCTGGTCTTCCGGGTACTGGCCAAGGCTCTTGCCACCCCTAAAGTGCCTTTTTTAGGCGGTGTTCCAAAGACCAAATTACCACTGTAACAGCTACAAACAAATGCAATATGGGAGTCATGTTGCTCAACACTAGAAGTCTAAATCTCAATCACTTGAAGCACTCCTTAAAATGGAGAACATCGACATTTGTGCTGTAACAGAGACCTGGTTCAAGGCAGCAGAAAGCACCCCTGCACTACCAGGCTATAACTCATTCCACATCTTTTGGCCCCAGAACTTGGACTGAAACTCCAAAGGCGGTGGTGTTTCCATATTCATAAAGGATGTGCACACCTCCAGACTGGTAGCCCACCATAATGTATCTGAGATACTTCAGGTGCAGCTAACATTGGGTAAGACAGCGATTCAGGTCGTAGCCTGCTATAGGTCCCCAACCATGTCCCAAGACTCACACTCCACGTTCCTAAGCACCCTGGAGAATATTAGGGTCCAACCTAACACTCATACTGGGTGGCTTCAACTACCCCTCCATTAACTGGGAAAACTACTCATGTACCAATACACTTGCCCAATGCTTTTGGGAATTCATTAATTCCAATGCTCTGGACCAGCTAGTTCTTACCCCCACTAGAGGTAGCAACATCCTTGACCTGGTCATTACTAACATGGGTGACTGTTGCTCTACACCAATAGTCAGCTCCTCCTTGGTTGGATCCGACCACAAACTAATCACCATGGAAATCCACATCCCTCCCACCCCCCACCCCCACAAAAGTAACCACCATGAAAAACTTCCCCAAAACTAACTTTTGGCTCCTAAAAACAGAGGTGGCTAACTTCACGGCATCCATGCAAATGGAGAATAGTTGCATGACTGCCGAATCATCCACCACTGCACTGTATGAACATATACACAAATGCATGGATCTCGCCATACCCAACAGAACCAAGACACTCTCCTCAAAAAAAAGGAAGCCAATTTGGTGGTTCCCTGCCATAAACAAACTCTACAACAGAAGGAGGAAACTGATGCAGAATAAGGCGAAGTCCGAAGACTGGAAAAACTTCCTTATCAGCTTCAGCAAAAGGTTGAGATCCCTCATCAAATCCTCTAAAGCTAGCTATGAAAACAGAATTGCAGCAGATAGTAAAGACAACAACAAGACCTTCTATAGTTATATAAAGAATCTCCACGGCAATACCCAGATTTGCTCTGAGCTACTGCAGAATGGTACCTCCTATACCGAGCCAACAGATACTGCCAATATACTGGTTGACAGATTCAGTGCTAACTTTACCACCTCCACAAAGGATCAATCACAATACCAGTAGATTGAAAGGCAACCAGTATTACTGCTGCACAGGTTAAAACAACACTGTCCAAGGCCAAGAATACAACTTCTATGGGACCTGACAATATCCCTGGCTGTGTTCTACATGAATTACAGAGTGGACTGGCACCTCACCTGTGTGTCCTGTTCAATCACAGCCTCATCTCAGGCTTTGTCCCAACCGAATGGTGCACTGCTACAGTCATCCCTCTCCACAAAGGAAGAGTGACTACAGACCCTGGGAATTACTGCCCAATTAGCCTGATGAGTCTGATATGCAAAGCTATGGAACGCATCATCACGGACCTAATAAATACGGCTATATGGAATCTCTAAACCCTGGATCCTACACAGTTTGGTTTTGTGAAGGGTAGATCATGCCTGCTCAACTTGGTCGACTTCTTTGAGTCAGTCACCAGAGCTGTGGATGAAGGCAAGGTGGTTCATTCAGCCTAACTTGATCTGGCCAAAGCCTTTGATACCATTCATCACTCAGGAATCATAGAAAAACTTGCTAAGCTAGGCATCAACCCCTATATCACTAGGTAGGTTGCAAACTGGCTCACAGATAGAATCCACATTGTGAAAGTAGCTGACTCTAAGTCAGACTGCTGACCAGTCATGGATGGAGTCCAGCAGGGTTCTGTCCTGGGTCCTCTCCTGTTTGGTATCTACTTCTCTGAAGTCCAGGCCAACACGAAGGGACTCTGGCTGACAAAGTTCACAGACAATTGCAAGTTGGGAGGTATTATTAACTTCCCAAGTGATGTTGACATCCTACAGAAAGGCCTCAATAACACCAACGACTGGTGTCAGAACCATGGCCTTAAGCTCAGTGCCAAAAAATGTGTTGAAATCCCCCTTGGGAAATACCCAGTTCCCTTGAATTACCACATTGATGGTAGTCCACTGAACACAGAAGGCATTATAAGAGATCTGGGAACACAGGTTGACAGCAACCTCTCTTTTGACCACCACGTTGCCACTGTGGTCAGAAAGTCCTTCTATGTGGCACATCTCATTACTAAGGTTTTGCATCCAGGAAGAAAGAGGTCATTGTCTCCCTCTACTCTTCCCTTATTAGGCCAATCATTGAGTACAATGCCCCATTTGGGATGTACCTCACTAGACACCTGCAACAACTGGAGAGGCTGCAAAAGTACCCCACAAAGAGGATCCTAGGCCTTAAACACTTGTCCTATATGGACAGACTCAAAAAACTCCCAACTATTCCCTGTCTCATATCGCCTACTTAGAGGCGATCTCTTGCTTGACTTACAAAGCCATGTCTGACCCAGCCCTGTTAGAAATGCTACATCCAATGAA
This sequence comes from Protopterus annectens, assembly GCF_019279795.1. Classification (NCBI taxonomy): domain Eukaryota; kingdom Metazoa; phylum Chordata; order Ceratodontiformes; family Protopteridae; genus Protopterus; species Protopterus annectens. The sequence goes on from NC_056739.1 coordinate 437,974,060, forward strand.
ATCCCAATCCCTCCGCACCACATGCTTCAGAGACCTCAACCTCATTACCACAATCAGCAGAACATGCTGGAGGGACAGGTTCATAACCCAGAGACTGCCCATGCTATGGAATAGACTTCCCATACATGTCAAGCAGAGCACCTCACTGGCCCTCTTCAACAGAAATCTTGATGAGTGGATGGGAAATAGAAAATTAAACCCGGGGATCACTACAGTGGCTTTACTTGACAGAGGCACTAGGAACTAGGGTTGGGTGGCACAATGCCAGGGTAATCTTATGGGCTAGGCTTGTAAAGACTCCAGGGCCTTTAGCCTAGGACACACCTATGAAACTATGAACTAGGCAAGAGGGAGCTGGAATTTACTGGTGAAAAGTGGCAAAGGAACTAAGGTATTGGGAGCAAATAATTAGAGAGGGAAAGGTGATAAAATAGGAAGAGACCAAGAATACATTTGGACTGGAGGCTAGAGACTGCCTTCCCTATCAAGGATTGATATCAGCATACAGGCAAAGCAAAAGAAATAGGACAGAAGAAATAGGGGAATCCTAAGTGAAAGACCTGTTCTGGTACAGCTTGTAGTTAAATCTAGAACAAAAGCTGCTGTTAAAAATGAATAATTAGTAGGGCATATAAAATATTGCATGATAACTATAGAAAGCAATCAAAGGAGGTTAGAAATGATTGGGAAGAGAGACTGGATAAGCAATTCAAAAAGAAATGGGAGAATACATGTATGGCTTCTACTTATGCAATAAAGTCTAGAAGATTTTGGATTTTTGCGTGGAGGTGTTTGCATAGGTACTTTTATACCTTAAGCAGACTCCAAATAATTTTTCCTCTGGTAGACTGCAAATGTTAGAGATGTGATGGGGAAGAAAGAAGTAACTGGGAACATATTTTTTGGAGTGTAATGAGTTGACAAACTTTAAAAATTCCCTGGTGAATACTCTGTCAGAAATACTGGGTGAGCAAATTGGTGTAACTAAGGAAATTATTTTTTGAACTGTGATACAGCATCTGAATTGCTCAGACATAGTAAGCCCTTGCTGGGTTTAATTCTGGTGGCTGCCAAAAAAAGCAATTACTAGAAAATGGAAATCAAGTATAAACCAATTGTATTAGAAGTAGTAAATATAGTAACTGAGATAAAAGAACTGAAAGTGGGAAAATGGTAAAAGCAAATTAAATACAAAAAATGGGAATTATGGGAACAATACATGCAGAATAATGTTTTGGAAGAGGAATGAGGTTTAAAGGAAGGCAGGAACTGAATTAGCTGTAATATTTGAGTGACAATGACTACATAGAAGATTATATATGGTATATAATGTTTGCAACCGAACATATGTCGGTATGGTTTTATTTTCATTTATATAAATGTATGATCATAAGTAATAATTCAATAAAGAGATATAAAAAAAAAATAAAAACAAAAAAAATGGATTTATTTTAGGCACCCTATTTAGACCTCTGCACTGCCACAGCCCTGCAACTGTGAAACAGTGGGAAAGGACAAACTTCCACTCTCCCGCTTACTGCAAACTCACACAGATGCCAGCAAAGCCTCAACAGCCAGCAAAAGAAAGTAAAAGTTACATTCAATATTTTCACCATTTGAAAAAAAAAATAGCTGCAACCACACACACACACACACACACACACACACACACACACACACACACACAAACACACACACACACACATAAAACAAAGCAAAAAAAATGAGCACACAAATGCAAACTGTAGTGAACACATAAACTGCACATCTAAATAAACATACACACCACAGATACACATGCATGCACACAAAAATCACATGGACACACACTACATGGATACACCCATTATTTAAGCTTAAAATGTCGGTGCCTTAATCTATAACATTAAAAAAAGTATAGAAATGCAACTTCAGCTTGTTTATATGACCTTAGCTCAGTAAACCTGGATTTCTCAAGGAAACACAAGGTGCATAATATTTCAGTAGTTTCTTATATTGTGTGTTATTCAGTTTTCACCATAAAAAGTCTACTGTTCCTTCTATAGAACTAAATAGATTTTAGTAAACTATTATATTTTCCTGTACAGATTATATTGTAAGGAACAAAATCAGACAAATAGGGGTTTCATTTCAAACAAAAATTTAGTACTAGTCACACTGATGAGATATTTAAAAGGAAAAATAAAACGGACTGAAGCTACATAAAACAGAAAAAATATGAATGTAAAAAGGTATCTGGGCCCTGTCATTAACTGAGGGTGATGTTCAGTCTAGGGGGAAGTCAGAACCTATGCTAACAGCTGTGTAAGTAAGCTCTTTAAAGTTCAGTTTCACTACAATATCATACTGCTGGACATTATAATGACAGAACTACAAGGAAGGATATTTTCTGTTATTTTGAGATCACTCTAATACGAACATCACAATATATAACATTCTGCTGTCTAGACATTTACATGAGTATCCCTGTAAGCAGACAGTTTTATCCCTGTGGGAAAAATCAACAGATTAGTTCTGGTATTGCCTAAAACACAGTGCAAACATTATTTTTTAGATATTTTGTTTTGAGGACAGTATTATTAACCTAGCTCAGCCACATCAACGGTCAGTAGACAAGTGCCTCAAAAGGGATACTGCCCTTTCACTTCAGAGAACAGTTTGGGTTTGTTTGTGTAAAAATAAAAATAGCAATAGAGAATGCTTAAGAGAAAATACTGGGTGGAAGATACTGCAGAAATATTACTGCCTCAGAGAAAGCTTTTAAAAATGTTTCTCAAGTTTAATAAAATATTAGTAAGTAATGTTTCATCTTTTTGTTCTTACATTAAACAAAATGTTAATCATAAAAAGCAAGCATTGTTGCAGAGGGGCAAGCCCCCCCCCTCCCCCCCATGCAGCCCTCATGTTACTCTTACATATATTACAACAACTCCACAGCTGTAACACAGTATGGAAAAGTAAAAACTGTTAACAACACATCTCACTGTGTCCATCAAAACAGTATAATTAGCCTTCAAATAAACAAATAAATCTGGCAAAAGAAAAGCAGCCAAAGTAATATCACTAAAGCATACCTCAACTGGATGACTGGCGAGACAGATAAATCTTCTATAGTGATAGAAAAGACTGGAATGGCAAGTTAACTTGTAGGTAATGTATACCCTGAAGAAATAAAAGTTACCATGGGAAAAATGATGATAAGAAGAAGAAATGACAGCCATAGATGCTACGATAATGACAGATTCATAAGTGAGACTAGAAGCAGGACAAAGTAATGTAATCTAGTAGTCTTCTTTTGGACTGCATCTGATTTCTTTGGAAGTGGCAGACATCAGTTGGAAAGGCTGTCTTCTCTTCATTAGTTAATGTTCCCCACAGCTCCAAATAATAGTTTTGTTTCATTATTTTAGTCTTCTAGTCATATTTCTCTTTCAAAATGTAATTTCCATACCTTTACAAACATTTTCATTTAGTTTAGCATCATACTTCCTTTTCCTTTTTACATTTTTAAATCTTCCCAAATAATTCTGTATTTTCCTTAGCACCCTACCAACAATTTTATCCTACTGTGTTAGCTCTCACCCATAGCAAACATGAAGATGCCGGATACACAACTGGAATTATAAGACTTAGGCCTCCTTCCTCTCTTCCATAACAAATTACACAACTTTTCAATGGGATTTAATCTAGAATCCCAAATTACACCGAACAGTTTCCAATAACTTCCCTTCTATATTTGCTGGGAAAACATTTATCCACATACGTCAACCTGCCTAAAACATAAAAAAGTATCAACTATATTTCTTAACCAAAAATATTTAAATAACCGTAAACTTATTTTATTATCTTCAGATAGGTCTTCCTGCTGTATCTATGTCAAACCTTGTTTTCTAAATTTTACCCCCAGAATACAGACTTCATGCATAGAAAATATACTGCTACAATGTTAACAATGCTTTTCTCTTTATTCATCTTTAACTCCATACTTTGTGACTTACTCCAAATGTTTCTTGATGCTTCCATCATCCCCACTTTGTTATTTGCACCAATTGTCAGATTATCTGAGTATTATGTGCACAAAGGCACTTTCACCTCGTCCTTATTTCTCGCTGTGCCTCTTCATTTTTTCTTGATAATTCATTATTGTAGCATTCATAGCCATGGCAAATATGAGTCCACTTAATGGACATCCTTGTTTTACTCCTTTTTGCACATTTATGCTTTCTCTCATGCACCCATTAACCAATAACCCTGTTCCATGCATTCCCTATATTGATTACATTATTATTAAATGATCTCCTATACTATAACTTTGTAATATTCCCACTTCTTTTCATGGTGTATACAGTCAAAGGCTTTTGTTACATCACATACAACTGATTTAGCCTCATTTTCTCTCACTATACTCTCCAACACCTTTTTTTTACTATAACATTTCTGTACATTTTTTCATCAAATAAGACCTACATCCTCACACTTTATATCCTCTATTATTGCAATAAACCATTTTGTAATATTTCATAAAAACAGTTATCATCTACAGTTCTTTATGAATCAGTCTCCAGTTTCTTAAATCTTCCATTGTATCATTTCTTACAAACTTTATCATGATTTCACATACTTCCTCATCTTTAAGTCCTTCAACTCTGCATTCATTAAATGTTAACAAATACTTATTTTTCCTTCACTGATGTTGTCTTATAAAATGTATAACTTAATCTATCAGGTCTTATTACACTATCTATATTCACTTCTTTTAACACTTTATCAAATCCATCATTTGGTCTTTCTTTCCAACCACTTTGATTTCTCCTCTAGAACTCAAAGTTTCCATTTCATTTTTTGTTTATTAATCCATCTTTCCTATACATTTATTTGTCATATTGTTCCTTCCACTATCTCCATAACATCTTCTGGATTATATTTAATTTTACAATTTTCCTTTTAATCTACCCAGTTTAACTTACTTATTCTTAACAAATGTCTAGAGAATGACATTATATCTTTTTTACCTTTTAAGGAAAAACTCTTGTCTTAACAATACTCTTATTCTTTCACTATTCTTTACATAAATTTCCATAACAGTCTCATCAATGCATTTTTCTTAACATACTGTCATATTTTTGCTCCACTTTCCTTTACTCTTTTTCTCTCACTTCCATTATTCCTTCCCTTTCAAATACGCATTTTCATATTTGACTTTATACAAAATCCATTTTGAGCACATTTTATAAAAATATGCCATCATAAAATGTTCAAACCATCAAATTAAGCTTTCCTTTATCATAACTTCAGGTCTACCAACTTCCCCTTACATTCTTAAACCTTTGCTTTCCCTTATGATTTCTCCCTCCACTACTCATTTTGCTGCACGGTTCTCCAGTTCGAGTCTCAAATGGGATGCCTTCTGTGCGAAGTTTGCGTGTCCTCCCTGCGATCTCGTGGGTTTCCTCCAGGTGCTCCAGTTTCCTCCCACACTCCAAGACATGCATCAGGTGGATTGGACACTCTAAATTGGCCCTAGGAGTGAGTGTTTGTGCGAGTGAGTGGTACAGATGAACTACCATGGCAGGGCTAGCCACCCAGTGCTGTAAACCTTGGCTCAAGATGATTGTCACTCTTGAAGTGACATCCTAACCCCGTGTGCAAAAATGGTAAAATGGGTTGAGGATGGATGGACTGAATCTCAGTCCTTATTCTACCCCTTCTGCAATGTATACCATCTTTCTTTTATATATATTTCTCAGATTTCATTACCTCCTTATACAGTTTTATATCTTGTGTGATTTCCTAATGTTTTTCTAAGATCACAGTTAAAATGATCAATAATTACATACCTGGCTCAACTATAACAATTTTTTTAAATCATCAACTACCTTTATTGTTCCTCCTTTAACTGTATAAGCATAGATTACAATCAGCTGCATCAGCAAAATAGTTTAATCTCACATAATATTTAAACATCTTTCTCAGAATAACTAAAATAATAACCAAAAATGTAATGCCTTTATTTTTGAGTATTACTGCTATATCTCAACAAACATATGCACACTCCATTGAGGTTTCCCACATTCATATTGCTCATTTTTAAAACCATGTTTTCTAAACAAATATCAGCATCATTATTACACCACCATTTATACAATGGGTGCCTAATATTGTTCTTTATACAGTTCACTTGATTTTCACTTGTTAAATACATACAGATATTTCAAGCATGGGCATTAATGCCCTTCTAGATTGCCAATATACCAAAACACTTGTTCCCATAATAAGTATCCAGGCTATTCTTAAAAATATCTAAACTAGTATTTGCTTTAATGTAATTTGGCAGTCTATTTCATGCATCACCTACTCTGTCAGAGAACCAATTAGTACACTTTTCATTTATATAGAACGTTCTACATAGGTTGTCTGATAATTCTGTAGGACATTTTGTTAACCCCAAACATTTCCAGGGATAGTTGTCACTAAATGTCCTATATACCCAAATAAGATCTCCGGATAGATATCTGTAAGAGACACTGTACAAGTTCAGATATTTTAGTCTTTTATAATAACTTAAAATTTCACATCCATGGATACCCTTGGTATACTTCCGCTGTACTCTTTCCGCTTTACTCATGCTTGTTTTCTTATAGGGTTTTTATATTGTGTTCCATACTCAAGTTTGGGTCTAATGTAACTAACAAAATATGATTTCATTATTTATGATTTCCTAAACTTTATAAATCTTTTTATACAACCTACAGTTCTATAACTATCATTATCCATTTGGTTGATATGATTAGAAAAACCCATAGCTGAATCTACCCATATACCCAGGTCCTTAAATGAGTCTACAATTTCAGAGTGCTGTATTAAATATTCACCTTTCAATTTATGTCTTTCAAATCTCATATGCTTAGTTTTTGATGTATTTATCAGCATATTATTCTCCTGTGCCAAAATGGTCAATTTAGTTATTTTGCAGACATGCCTTATCTGTAACACATGTAATCAGTTTACCCAATTTCAGGTCGTCTGCATATAGACAATAGAACACCTCAGATGAGAAAGTTAGGTCTGAAAGATCCAATTTAAACAAGTAAGGGCCTAGGACAGAGCCCTGTGGGACACCCTACCTGTAACTAAGGGTTTCACCTGTCCAGTTGCTGTATGATACTTGCCATGTCCTACTTTTAAGCCATGCAGCTATCCATCTTATCAACAGTACATCAATACCTAGTTGTACTAATTTATTGATCAGCGTTTTGTGTATGACCCTGTCAAATGCTGAACTTAACTCTATATAAATTGCATCACAGCACAATTTTTCATTCATAACTGTTATTATATTATTATAGAACATCATGTTACAGGTGGTGATAGATTTGTTTTCAACATATGCATGCTGATGTATAGTTTCAAGTCCCAACCTATCCAGTTCTGACAATAACTTATCCAATATTACCTTCTCCATTATTTTTCCATAACATGAAAGTAAAGGTCTATATGACTCTGCGTTTGTCCTAATGCCCTCGCCCTTAAAAACAGGTTTAATAAGCACATGTCTCCAATCTTGAGGAATCTCCCCATATTTATATGACTTAGTGAATACGAGATATAATGATACTGTAAGTTCTTGCTGAAGTGTTCTCAGGTCATTGTTACTAATTCTGTCTCCTCCCTGCACTTTGTATCTAGTTTACACAGTTCTTTTTCAATAAAATCTAATTTGATTCTAGTACCTGGGGTTACCTGGATGTCACTAGGACAACTTACTACCCCTTTTGTGGAAGTAAACTGTTTTGTATAAGATTTTGTAAATACATCTATAATATGTTGCGTCTGAGAATAAATTTTAGAATATGCACACAGTTTATCAATTTGTATGTCTTTACTCCGTCTATATCTATAAAAAGGTTTCCCATTATGCTCAATATCTTTATATAAATTTTCTTCAAATTTTTCTTGATCTTGTCTCACACTATGCTTAATCAGTTTGTCCAGCTTGTTTATTTCAGTTTTCAAAGTTGTAGTTCGACCTCTCTTCCATTTCTTATATTTTTGTCTCTCATCTTAATCAGATATATTGTTCTTATGCAAATATATCCCCCTGATGTTGTATGCCTAGATCCTGATGTTAAACATTTTTTTGATTTTTTGCACTCAATTTCTTTCCACATTCCATCTTCACTTTTTCCACCGAACACCTCACTCCAGTTAGTTTTACATAGTGACTGTTTTGCTTCCATATAATCTATAATTAACCTTCTGTGCATTGGCTTAGATTTCATTTTGGCAGAATTATCTAGCAACAAATTAACCTTTATAACCCGTTGACAACTTGACTTGAAATTACAGTAATTTCTTTAGGAACACAAACAATGTCTAGTATATTCCATCCCCTGGTAGGTTTTTTTTTTTTACAATCTGAAGCAATTGTTGTTCCTGAATATATGCTGTGAATAATTTCCTTACTAACATTGTTGAATCAATATTATTCCAGTCTGTTTCTGGTAAATTTAAGTGCCCAGCTAATATTATTCTTCCCTCCTGTGTTTCATGCAAGAAATTTATGAATTCCTCTAGGTCATCTTCACTTGACTTTGGTGGCCTATACTCTCCAACAATTGTTATATGGTCCAGGGTTGTCTTTATTGTCACAGTTACACAGTCTATAGTATTGGTGTTATCAGTGAACATGTAATAATCACAGGTCTCACAGCTATCTTTAATCCCTATCATAAGACCTCCACCTGATTTTTTGTTAGGATGTCTGTTACAGTAAAAACATTTATACCCTGACAGAACTGGTTTCCAGTCATTGCTCTTTAATGGTTTCACAAACAATAACAACATCAATCTTGTGGGAATGTAGCAAATTTTCCAATAAAAACTATTATTAATGCTCCTAGCATTAACAACCATCAGAGATGCATCAAATGTTGCCATCTGTGAAATGTAAAATTTTCGACATGGCAAAAATCCTGCCTTGTGTTTGTCAAATATTGCAAAATATATGTTAACCAGGGTAGAATACTGATCTCATATATAAAAGATATAAAATAACAGAACCGACATTTTCAAATAGCTGCATGCATAGTGAAGCATGTTTTACAAGCAAGTGATCAGCACTATAACTAAATGTAAAATAACTCTTCCAGAAAAGCTATCAACATTTAAACCGCAAGTTACATAACTCATTCAAAATGCAGCAAACCCCGGGGAGGTGGATAAGATTTGTGTAACATATTTCTCTCTCTAGAATGCTTTATTTACATGTTGGTGGAGATTTAAGTCCTTAGTTCTGGTATTAGTGGAGCTATATGACTTGGAAATATCCTGGAGATCAAGGAGGACAGGGTCCCTAACCGTACAAAATACAAGGCATAGATCGCCCCCACAAGAACCTGTAAGAAACCAAGTAAAAGGCAGCACTTCAAAGCCTTTCCTGGTAGCTCAGGAACTTAAGCTCAATAATGTTCTTAACTAGGAACCTCTGAGGCCTTTCCTTTTAGTTAAAATGTCTAGAAAGGTACATCCTGAAGGAAGCACAATACCTAATTATTGGCCTAATTAGGGCTGCATACAGAGGAATGATGACTTCTTTTGACCTGGATAATATAACTTTAGATATTAATTGAGCTAAACAGAAGGATTTTCTGACTACTGCTACTACATGGTGCTCAAAGAAGACAGCGTTGTTAAACTAAGTTCCAAGATCCCCATATACATTACCATTTTGGAGTGGGGTACTGGCTATGCTGTATGTTCAGGTAGAGATTTGATGATCAAATGCAATAGTACTACACTATTTTGCATGTAATTTTAGCACTTTTTACACACACTACTTGTTTATGAGAGAAAGTTTCAACTTTACTGAATGGGTAACAGAGGGAGATTTAACAATAATGACAAGTTTGAAGTCATCTACAAACTTAGTTAACCAAAGATTCTGATTCTCAGTCTGGAGAATGGAGAAATAGATAACAAAGAAGGAGGGGTAGTGAGCCCAGGAGCACATTTGTTAGTTACCTTCATACTTTAGAAGGAAGGGCCTGCTGCCGAACCCTATGTGGGTTCTATCTTTCAGCCAGTTAGAAATGCATATCAACTCATATGGCACTATTTTTAAGGCATTTAGCTTATTAATGATGCCACAATAGGGTACAGTGTTGAATTGTTTGGGCAGATTGAAATAAGCTCTGTAAACAGAAGGACTGCTGTCTATAGCTCGAGTAACCTTCTCAAGGAAGTTAACTAAACTGAGTAAACAGAATCTCCCCTGGAGAGAGTCAAACTGACGCCAATCTAGACTGATAAGTTTTGATATCACAGTTTGAGGCCAGGTATGATGTGCTTCACAGCTTTTCAGATCAGACTACTCAGGTTAATGAGTCTATAATTTCTCAGGTCCACATTAGGGCCTCCCTTGTGTATGGGCAGGGAAATTTTATTCGTTAAGTCTTAGACTCTAAGGGCATAATCAGCTTTGGAGATACATGTTAATAGGTTGGATTGTTCATTAGCTGGACTCTGCCTAAACAGGTACTATAAGGGCAAGCAAGGGCTTTAGCCAGTATGTGGAAGACAAGGAATGAGAAGTGGAGGTCAGTCTTGGTGAAGCAAGGTGAACTGTCAGTCCTGTCCTATACTGATACATGATAGAGCCCCCTCCCCAGAAAGACACTAACTACTAAAGCCATTGTTAAAGCCAGTCATCTTTTCTTTGTAAACAGGTATCAAGCTGAGTGAAGGAAGAATTCCAGTCAGGACCAATGTCTTGCCAACAATGGAAATGTGCATAGTGAGATCCAACATGTCTCTCTCTCTCCATGTCTCTCAGTGTTGTGTATCTTGTCATTCACACCTACACAGATCACCACTAGGTCATAATTATACTTGTCAGGTGAGAAAGACTTTGGAGCCCTTGTGACACGATGGATCCTGACACTGGGAAGGCAACTAACTCTAACCCTGAGAGTGTGGAGTCAGTATAACTAACAATACTGTGACCACAAAGACATTTCAGTTTCTACTCATGGGATTGAAAACAATCAGCACTACCATTTGGTGACCCTCTACTACATCTTCGCATGTTGCTGATACAGTGGCAGATACCTGCTGAGACCTAGTCTTCTTATTTCTCAGTGGCTTTGGGAGGGAATTTTTACATCATCAGTCAGGTTTAATGTGGTTGTGATGACATGTGGGTGACAATGTGCAATACTTACATACCAACTAATTGGATGAGAGGTCTGCCTCCAGACTGCATCGATATCTACACCTGTCACATACTGAATTATTTAAGTCAGGTAGGAGATTGTTGTCTGTGAACATGTAGTAGTTCCTATACTGCTTGAGAGTACTAAATGCTATAAAAGTGTCAACAGAAAGGACACAGGAAGGTTTACTTTCTATTTTGTCCAGATACATCTTGGATTTAGTTTTACCTAAGTGTTCAAGATGTAATTTCCATAGCTGGGCTAGGTGTAGTATGCAGAACTAAGCTAGGCGAATGTATAACTAATTATGAGCAGCTGACAGCTATTTAGTGCAGCCACATAGGCATTACATATTTACTTGCATGTATTTAAGAGGAAAGTCCGACTAGCCTGTAAACCTATTTTCAGCAAAGACCCAGGCAGAAAAGCTTCAAAAAAAGTAACAAGTATACTGTGAAGTAAATATATATATATATATATATATATATATATATATATATTATTTAGTTGAACATATATTTATACATGTAAAAATACATATATATGATAAGTTGTTGTATAATACTTGTTCATAACGTAAGGTACATAATGGAATATTTCACAACAGTAAGTCGTATTACAGTAGCAGTCATACGAGACATTTATCAAGACAGAAAGAACTTTCTGTCTGAAAAGGCCAGATCTTTGGGAGGCCTTCAGAACTGGAGGTTAAATGAACCCATAATTTGTGAAGAGATTGAATTCAAACCACAGAAAGCTTCAGGGATAGATAGACCTTTGGTCAAATTTTGTAAATGTGGGGAGGTTCTGTGGCAGGCACTTACAAAGGTTTATAACAGTATGTAGTGTGCTCAAGAGTTATGTCTTGCCTTAACCAAACAGTTCTGATGCTCACACTAAAGACATGGTACTGACAGTGGCAGATTTCAGACCCATTTCCCTAATCAACTAAGATTTAGAAATATTAACAAATATCCTAGCCACCAGACTAGACTCATTCCCACCTCTCCTGATATCCCTGGACAGAGTGGATTTATTAAAAGGATTGATATCACCAAGACTTGGTGGGAATTAGCTCTCTTTCTAAGTCATACCCTACTTTGGGCAGAGCAGGGATAGTCCTATTTGACATTAGAAAAGCCTTCAATAGGGTTCATTGGAGCCTTTCAAAACCCTCAATCAATGGAATTTGGAAGCAGGCTCATGAGCTGGATTAAATGTTTATGCTCTACTCCATCATTTAGAGTTATGATCAATAGGAGCCTTCCTGAACCATGTAAAATTGAGAGAGGACCCAAAAGGATGCCCTCACGCCAAAGACTTTTTATACCAGTTATGGAAAAAGCATTTCAACTTACAAACATACTAGAGCACATGTTCTTTATGGATGGGACATCAAGCTCATTTCTATTATTTGTGGATGACTGTGTGTTAATTAGCATCAAATAACCAATGAGTTGGGCAAAGTGCTAAAGGCATTTCAGCTTTTTAGTAACACCTTAAGCTTTATGTGTACCTTGTAAAATTAATCATACAATGCACTTCAACCATCTGTGATGCAAAATGAGCAGGCAACCTAAGTTTAACAGTAGGTAGGTCATTATTCAGTAAAGCAGAAGGTAACAGAATGGTTCTTAGAGGAAAGGTTGACTACCTCTTACGATAGGTGTGCAACTTTTCCACAGTTTATGACAGAATAAGAGCAGTTCAAACTATTATCCTAATGCACATTTTATACTTAGTACACAATATTCTGATTTCAAAAAAACACTCCGCTATCAACCTGTTACAAGACCCTATAAAGGATGCAGCTATCCTTCCATATCACTATTGTAGTACTCATCACTTCAGGGATCTCCTGCCAAGGATATCCCATCATCCAGCCAGTATACCAAAGCCTTTACTACCAAGGATTGTCATATGTCAGACATATGCTCCTCGCGCAAGCAAAGGGCATAAAGGTGATGTACGTACACTTTCAAACCAGAAATTTGTTGCTGCTAGTCCAAATGCCATTATAGTATATTGGTTTAAATGCCATACACTTTGCTGGTTGTACCGAGCCTATATCTTCACGACTTTAAGCGGGATTACTCCCACATATCAGACGTCCAGAAAAGGTATTATGAGTTGTTACAAATGGATTACCCTAAACCTTCTGCTGTCCCTCCTGTGCTGGCTGCCTTGTTGGATACCTTCTAGGCTGCTTGCCGGACTCCTAGCCTCCAGCATCTAAGAAGCCTGACAGGTTCTATAAGGTGCCAGATGCCTGCAAGTTCTTGTACAAATACCCTTCTGATTCAGCAATGATTTCTGTGTCCAGAGATAAGTCTTCTAGGCTGCTTCCCTCTTAAGTTTCTTCCCCTCAGGCAAGGACAGTAGAGCTATGAAGAGGATTGGTAAGAAAATAGACACTTCTGCTACCTTAGCCTTTATAGCTATAAATTACCAGACCCATATGACAACATATATTTTGTCTCTTCTCTCCCAGATTGGGAAGACAATCTCTGATACGCCTGACTCTGAGGGTAAAGCTTCAGCTCTTTCTTTTACTGGGTTCCATTTCTCAGGTTGCTAGTCACTCTATTAAATGCAGCTGTGATGCAGTGGATACATCCTCTAGGACTCCTGCCTCTGGTTCTGTGAAAAGGCGCTATTCCCTGGCTTTGCCTTCAAGCTTCATCAGATATTAAAGCAAAACTCCTGGATGCACCTCTGGATAAACAGAACTTGTTTGGCACTGCTGTGGCAGAATTCTTTAAGACTCTGAGTGATCAGGGTAAGGCCATGGAAGATTTGAAGCACATCTTTGTTTCTCTCATTCTCAATTTTGAGGAGTGATCCTAGTAAGATTGTTTTTACACAGACTGCCCTGACAGTCTTCCAAGGGTAAGATGTCTCCTAGGTGTGTTTGTTCAGTTAAACCTACTCAAATGGCTTGTGCCCAACAACAGTCCTTTCTTGACAAGTCTGCAGTCATCTTACTTTCTGCCCTCCCTTCCTCTTGGCCAGGTTCCCTTGTCCCTCAGAATCTCTCGGTCTCTCCCAGTTTGGCAAAACATCAGGGTTACTTTATGGCCTGGAAAGTCCTTCCTTCATTCTCTGGTATTCCTCACCCTCCTGGATAACAACTCCCTCGTTTTCCAGAAGTATTGCAGGGTCTGTTAGACCAGGGTACATTTAATTGGTTCCACAGACCAAGAGAAATCTAGGATTTTATTCCTGGAATGTTTTTGGGATCCAGAAGAGAGGGGTCTTGGAAACCTATCCTGAATTTTTTCCTTTCTGAACAGTGTGCCATCCTTTTGGATGTTCTCTTCAGACTATTTGCCCTGTTGCTTCCTCAGGCCTTTTCAGTTTCCCTGGACTTAAACGACACCTATTTTCATATTCCTATCCACTCTCTATTCAGGAAATTTTTAAGATTCTCTGTTTCTTCCTCTCATTTTCAGTTCTCTGTTTTGTCCTTTGCAGTCTCAGTGGCCCCACAGGTGTTCAACAAATACCTAGCTCCAGTGGTCAACTTTTTCAGGCTTTGGGGCATTCAGATTTTTCCCTATCAGGATGACCTCTATCCCCAGACAAGCTAGTGCAGGATCTTCATTTCACCCAGTTCCTTTTGCACAGTCAGGAGGTCATGGTCAATCTTCAGAAGTCAATACGGACTCCATCTCATGACCACATCTTTCTATAGTGCAAGATCCAAAGTGATCCAATGCTAACCTCTCTACCTGCCACCAAGGTTCTGTCCCTCAAAAATTATTTTATTTACCTGCTTCCCCTGTTCTGTTTTCCAGCCAGGGAGTTTCTAAGGGGTCTGGTGTTCATGATTTCTACCATCCACAGCTTCTCTGGGCCAGGCCTCATATGAAGAAGTTTCAATAGTATCTCAGGCTACTGCGGCTTTAACATTGCCACCCGCTAGACTATCTGGTTTCTATGCTCCCTTGTTTCAAACTGAACTTCACTATTGGATTCAACAGATATCTCATTCCAGGCATTCCCTTCCAACCTCGTCAGCCATCCTAGAAACTCTTCACAGATGCCTCAGAGCTGGGGTGGGGAGCCACATCAGGCACCTGGAAGGTTCAGGGCTTTTGGTCCTCTCAATATAGGTCAGATCACATCAACATCAAGGAAATGAGGGCTCTCATTCTGGCTCTTCATGCTTTCTACTCAATGTGGGAGCTGGGTCCCTTGCTGTTTTTTACGCACAGTGAAGTGGGCATGAGGACTTACTTTCTTTGCAGACTAGTCCTTCAAGCCTGTGAAATAGCCATCTATCTGCAGGTAACTCTATACGCAGTCTACAAACCTTCAGAGCACAATCTTGTGGAAGATTCTCTCAACCCATGCAGGACACAAACTCACAAATGAATGCTTCACAGAGACAAGTTTCTGGGCATAGTTCATTGGAGGGGTATTCCTCAAGTGGATCACTTTGCCTCCCCTCTGAACAGGTGACTCCCCCAGTTCTCTTCTACAGTACCAAGTCCTGTGGCTTGAAAAGTGGATGCCATGTCTTTCTCTCAGATAGGAATGTTTGTTTTTGCCATTCCTCCCCCTTTTTCTTCTTCCCAAGGTCCTTCACAAGATCAAGGAGGACACTCCAAAAATCTTGTTAAGGACCCCCTTTTGGTCCAGATGGCACTGGTTCCCCCTTTTATTTCATCCTGCCAAGGGCAATCATCTCATCACAAGTTACCTCACTACCTGGACCTTCTCTCACAGGACAGAGGAACATTGCTCCACCCTCAGTTGTCCGCTCTTCAACTGACACTTTGGGTAATAGGGTTTTGATTCCTAACATTAACTTTTGAGGATGTGCTTAGGATCTGTCAGCAATTTCTGCCTATCTGCCACTGACCCATCCTCTGGCCTCCAGATTTGAAGTCAAACAATTTCTAGCTTCATTTCATACCCCTCCCATGAAAGCAGTTCCTCCTCCTACTTGAGATCTTAATTTTATCCTTGAAAATTTGACTCTGGCTCCTTTTGAACCTACTGCTGCTACTTTTTTGCAACACTGTACCCGGAAGACTGTTTTGTTGATTGTTTTAACCTCTGCCAGAAAACTTTCTGAATGCCAGGCCTTGATGGTGGTCCCTCCTTTTGTTTTTCATAGAGACAGGATGCATCTCCATACAAATCATTCTTTTGTGCCCAAGCTAGTTAATGAGCTGTCCCTTAATCAGCCTATCCAGCTTCCTTTTTTTTCCTTCTCCACAGTCCGCTACCAAGAAGGTTCTTCATACCTCGGGGACTTGGATAGATAGCCCAGGTATTACTTAGACAAAACAAAAGCCTTCTATAAATCTGATCAGCTTTTTGTTTTTCATAGCAAGACATTGAGTTTGGCAGTTTCTATGTAAAACACCTCCTCTTAGATTTCTATGGCTATTTATTTTTTGTTATACTTTTCATGGCACACAATTGCCTGCTTCTATAGCTCATTCTATTAGGGTAGTGGCTTCCTCGGGGGCTTTCTTCAAGGGCTTGGACACTAACTCCATACCTGAAGCTGCTACTCAGTCTTCTGTTCACACATTCACTGATCATTTTAAATTGGATGTCATTTCCAGATCAAGGGCATGATATGCCAAGGCTATCCTTCATGGGTTTGTAGAGGGCTCTTCCTTGCCTACCTTCACAATAGCTTTTGTACTCTCTCAGAGGTGAGGAATAATGCAGTGATATGGGAGGACATACTACAGTTGTGTAAAAATCTTACCATAACAGTAGATGCCCTTTTCAATGTTGTAGTATTCACTTCCTCCCTCCGAATTTTCTTCTTCTAGTATGGGTGGTGTTTTCTTTCTGGATGTTTCTCTCCTTCTTGCTTTCCTATGTCTCGATGTACATATTTCACTGCAGGTCCTGGTTCTCCTAGGACACTTCATTTCTGGTTGGAGAGTGTTATGCACAAGACCTTTATGCCCTACCCTTACTTGGTGAACATGCCTCTGACGTACAATCTTCTCAGGTAATAAAGGCTTTGGTATACTGACTGGACATTGGGCTATCCTTGGCAGGAGATCCCAGAAGTGATGAATATTGCAACAATGTAAAGGACATTGGTTATGGTAAGATTTTACACAACTGCTACTTTCTGGAAACACCAGAAAACAAGTATCTGCAGCAGTAGCTTATATTCCAAGAGTGTCTGGCAGATGGGTCTTCCACATCTGGTAACCCATAATATTGCAATGCAGTTCTACCAAGTCATTGGGTGGGCCTTAAGAAGGACCCTGGTAGGAGTGAAAGGGAGAAAATACACAACTGGGGTTTACCTCCTCCATCTACAACTGGATTGATTAGAGCAATTTTACGTCAAAATTATTGAGGAAAGTGAGTTAGCTTGAGGAAGAGGTCTAACAAAAGTACAGTTGTGTACACTTACCATAAATCAGGTGTTTGAGGGTATTCACTGTTGCAATCATTACATTTGAGTAATCTGCTGGCAGGTTGCCCTCAGTTGGCCTGAATTCCAAAGTCTTGGGTCCTGCGTCGGTTGCTGTCTTCTCTTCCATGACGTCAGGTCATCAGGGGTATAAAACATGCAGCTGACGCCATTTTCTTTAGTTTTTCTTGCCCCCCCCCGGTGTCAGGTGCCCCCAAAAAGGTAGCTCTATATATATATATATATATATATATATATATATATATATATATATATATATATATATACACATGCATCGATATAAACTTTACCTTCATCTACAAGCAAATACACCACATAGATTGTAGAAGATAAGAAAAGGAAAGATAAACTGTAGAATGACAGGGGGATGGCGGGAGGGTAACCCGGACTGCAACAGTGAATACACTCGAACATCTACATTTATGGTAAGTGTACACAACTGTACTATGTTCTTCATGTTTCACTGTTGCAGTCATTACATTTGGGTAGAATCCCAAAGCTATGGTTGGGAGGCTGGAGCTAAATAGCATTAGGTGTGGCTATAATGCCCTGCAGCACTGCAGTGGCAAAGCCTGCCCTGGACTTAAGAGTAGAGAAGCAAATGGTAATGCTTTGTAAAAGTGTGAACAGAACTCCAAGTAGCAGCCTCTAGAATGTCTTTGGTTGGTACTCCTCTGAGAAAGGCTGCTGAAGTAGCTGCAGCTCTGGTGGAATGAGACCTAATGCCCTTGGGCACAGGTTTACCATGGTGTAAGTAGCAGAAACGGATACAGTGGCTTATCTACTTTGAAATTGTCTGCTTTGAAATAGCCTTTCCTTCTGATCCTGCAGCATATGACACTAGTAATTGCTCAGTTTTTCTTAGAGCTTTAGTCCTGCTCAAGTAGAATCTTAGCTGTCTGTGTACATCCAAGGAATGCAGAATTCTCTCCCCTTTGTTCTGCAGATTTGGATAAAAAGTTGGCAAATGAATTGTCTGGTTAAGAGCCACACTGGAATCCACCTTAGGCATAAAAGTAGGATTTGTCCTCAGAGACACCCTGTCTGGGTAAAATATGATAAAAGGCTCTACAGCCATGAGGGCCTGTAGCTCTGAAACTCTTCTTGCTGAAGTAATTGCTAGTAGCAGAGCTGTCTTCCATGATGAGAACTTTATATCAGCGGTAGCAGCTGGTTCAAATGGAGGCAGGGTGAGCTTTTCCAACACATAATTGAGGTCCCATGCAGGTAATGGTGATTTTCTAGGAGGCCTTAAAATTTTGGCTCCTCTAAGATACTGCTTTAGTAAAGGATGAGAAAAAGATTGGTGGGTCTGTATTGTAATGAGCCAAAATGGCACAGGTATGGATCTTGATTGATGAGAAAGATAGGCCTTTGTCAAGCATCTCAGTTAAGTATTGTAATATCTGAGGAATATGTGGTTCTGCTGTATCAGTTCCTTGTGCTTGATTCCAAGCACAGAATCTCTTCCATTTGTCAGCATAAGATTTTCTAGTACTAGGACTTCTGGCTTCCAAAATGACATCCATTACAGCTTTACTGAGAGGTGTCATTTGTATGATTACATGATTAGCCAAGCTGCCAGGTTCAGGGTCTGTAGTTGATTGTGCAGGATCTGATTGTTTTGCTGGGACAGTAGTTGTGGTCTTTGAGGCAAGGTCCAAGCTGGGTATTGAGATAAGTACCTTAGGATTGGGTACCAGTATTGGCGGGGCCAGTCCGGGGCAATTAATATAATCTTTGGCTTCTCTTGTCTGACTTTTAGGAGGACCTTGGGTAGAAGAGTCAGAGGAGGA
Organism: Protopterus annectens; assembly: GCF_019279795.1. Taxonomy (NCBI): domain Eukaryota; kingdom Metazoa; phylum Chordata; order Ceratodontiformes; family Protopteridae; genus Protopterus; species Protopterus annectens. The sequence goes on from NC_056739.1 coordinate 437,993,487, forward strand.
AAGGCGTAAACTGATACGTTTTTCCAACTGAAGGATAGGGCGTCCACTTTCCATGCTTGTCTGTGATAAGTCCTTGTGCAGAATTTTTTCAATTGATAATTTTGAGGAGAGGCAAACAGATCTATGTCTGTGCTCCCCCATTTCTCTGTTATCATGCTGAAGACTTGTGGATTTAGTTTCCACTCGCAAGGATCCATAAGGTTTCTGCTTAAATCGTCTGCCAGAGTGTTTTGTTTTCCTGGCAGAAATTGAACTTGAAGATGTATCTGGTAGGTCAAAGCTGTGTCCCACAGTGCCATGGCTAATCTGCAAAGGGGGTATGAGTGTGTGCTCCCTTGCTTGTTTATATACCACATGACTGTGGTGTTGTCCTTCTTTATCAATAGTTTTCCTGGATGAAGTAAGTCCTTGAAAGCTGTTAGGGCATTTTGAACAGCTAGCATCTCTTTCTGGTTGATGTGTAGATGCATTTGTTTTGGTGACCATATGCCCTGAATGCATCTTCCTGCCATGTGGACCCCCCAGGCATAATCTGATGCATCTGTTGTTAAGGTTTGGCTGGCAGGGGGTACAGTGAAGGGCCATCCCATGTTTTGGTGACAGGCCTTTGCCCACCATAGAAACTCCTGTTGTAGGCAGGGAATGAGAGGAATCATTGTTTCCAGACTGTGAGAATGTTGACTCCATAAACATTTTAGATACCATTGAAGTTTCCTCAGATGCAGTCTTGCATATGGAATTAGTAAGATGCAGGATGCCATGAAGCCCAGAGCCTGCATAATTTGTCTTGCAGAAGACTGGGTTTTTGTTGCCATCAGTTTGAAGTAAGTAGTCAGTTGCCTTTGTTTGTCTGGTGTGAGGTAAGCCATCTGGGCAGTTGTATCCAAGCTTGCACCCAGGAATGTTATCTTTTGTGAGGGTACCAGTTGTGATTTATTTTTGTTTATTGTGTACCCTAGGCATGTTAGAAGCCTTTTCACAAATGCCAGGTATCATAGAAGAGTGTCCTTGTTTTTTGCTTGAATGAGACAGTCGTCCAAGTAAGGATATATTTGTATACTTCTTTGTCAGCAAAATGCAATTACTGGTGCCAGGCACTTTGCAGTGCAGAGATTTGGTAATGCATTAAGCCAGCCTTGAATCTGAGGTATCTTCTACACGACTGTCTTATTGGGACATGCAGGTAGGCCTCTTTTAGGTCTAAAGACACCATCCAAGCATTCTTGCCCAGCATGGGCAGAAGCTGCTATAAAGTGAGCATTTTGAATTTTGGAATGTCCAGGTATGTGTTCAAAATCGATAAATCCAGTATTGGCTGCCAGGCCTTGTCCTTTCTGGGTACAAAGAGCAGTCTTGAGTAAAAACCTTGTCCTTTTTCCAGTTCTGGTACTGTTTGAATGGCCCCTATATCCATGAAGGACATAACCTGTTTCTGTGCCTCTGCCCATTGATTTTTTGGCAGATCTGGCCAACCATTTGTCATTGGCAGAGATGGAAATGGAATCTGTATCCCTGTGATACGATGTTTAATACCCACTTGTCCTGGGTTATTAACTGCCAATTCTGAGCAAAAAGTGCTAATTTCCCCCCTATGGGTGCTGCCAAAAGATAAGTGCTTGGTGTAGGCAGAGGGAAGTCATTGGGATTGCTTTCTGTAGGTTTGCGCTTCATCTCCTCCAGATTTGGAGGTGGATGCGCCCCATTGCTTTGACCTGCAAGAGTCTTGCGCATGGTACCTGGAACCCTTAGGGCATCTGGATTTGTCCCTTTGAGCTCTGTCTGACACAGGAAAGGACCAATTTTTTGTAGGCCAGTGTCTGCTGAATCCGGGTGGCTGCACTTGTAAGAAGTCTTTAAGAGTTTGCATAGACTTAGCTTTGTCTTCCATTTTCTTTAAAACCTCTTCTGCCTTAAAACCAAACAGAGAATCATGCTGTAAAGGTGCATCTAGCAATTTAGCTTCAACATGGTCAGGCAAATTTTGTTCCTTTAACCAGTCATGCCTCCTAATCACAGATCCAGTAACTGCAGGCCTCTAAAGAATCAAAACCACATTGCAAAGTATGCTTTCCAACTTGTTCAGCTGCATGCAATAATTCCTGCAATTCTTTATTTTATTTTCTGCACATTCTGAAATCAACATCATTTTCTGTTTCAGCAATCCCATAACATGTTGTTGGTACTTAAGCATATGAAATTTACAGTTTAAGGCCCTGATTGCCAAGGTTGCAGATGTATAAACCCTTTTCCCCATCTGTCCAGTGCCCTTGAATCCCTGTCAGAGGGGGTAGGGTTTTTTGCTGTTGAGGCCTTAACTCCCTTTGGACCCTGTGAAATAGTTTCAGGATCAGCAGCAGGGTTTCTAAATAAAAAATTATGAGAGTCAGGGACCCTGTAATATCTGTCAGGCTTACTGGGAGCTGGAGGTAAGGAGTCAGGGGTCAAGCTTGACTCCGAAAACACATCATCCACAATGTCTAAAATGGGGAAAAGGCTTGTGCTGAGGGAGAAAGAAATCCCTGAGCCTCTTTTTTTGATTCTGAGAAGTCTTTACTCTCCCAGTGAAAATGCTCCCTCAAAGTATGCAAGGTTTCTCCAAAAGAATAATCCTCAGGAGGAGATGCAGATGGAATGGACTCCTTAGCATCAGAATCCTCATAGGGAGGTATAGATAATTCCTGATCAGAAGAGGAATCAGAAGAAATAGAAACCTGATCTGAAGATTCATAATCAGTGTCTTGCCTAGGCCTCTTATCTGGAAGGGGATGGGTACCTCTGATCAAGGTAATAAGGTCTTCAGCCATTTTGATCATCTGTTTTTTAGGCATGGAGGCCTGTGCATGTGGCTCGTGTGTCTTTTTTTAGTTTTAGAAGTTGCCTTTGTCTTTGCAGCTGTCGTCAGTTTGATGTACAAATGTTGGGGTCTGAATACACCCTCAGAAGCCGGTACCTGCTCAGCGGCTCTGGACCCATCCGAGGGAGATGCATCCGTCAGTCCAATACCTTGAGTATCTTGCGGCATGCCGGACTCCACATGGGTGTCGGTAGAGGCCTGTGACTTGAAGATAGCGGGTATCAGGGGCTGCGAAGGCGCCTCACTGAGTACCGGTGACTGGCTTAGGAGAAGCTTTGTCATCGGTTTTGGATCTCGACTGCCTTTCTCTGTCCTTTTCTTTGCGTTTTTTATGTACTCCGGTAGTCTGATTGCTATCCGACGACATTTCTGGGTAGTTAAATCTGTTTCCAAAATACTTTGATGCAAAAATATACCAACGCTTAATAGTGCGTTGGTTAAATCTAGCTCAAAACCGACAGCCAGGCACGTTGTGATCAGGACCTAGTCAAGGAATACAGTATAAATTGAAATCCTTATGAGGTATTTGCTTCCCACAAGTAATACAATTATTAACTTTTTCTGACATCAGTAAAAAGCAAGAAAAAAGCTTCCCCAATGGGGTACTTAGCTTTAGTGAAGACTTTGGTTTTGAAACTCAAACTCAAATATTTCAGTAGTCAGCCAACTGGCACTTGCAAAATGCTTCTGCTTCGGGCACCACGCGGCAAGAAAGACTAAAGAAAATGGCGTCAGCTGCATGTTTTATACCCCTGACGTCATGGAAGAGAAGACAGCAACCGACGCAGGACCCAAGACTTTGGAATTCAGGCTGACTGAGGGCAGCCTGCCAGCAGATTACCCAAATGTAATGACTGCAACAGTGAAACACGAAGAACATCTGCATACTGCATCACCCAAAAATTAAGATAGTCAGTAGACCCTTGGTACAGCAGTTGCTTTATAAAAAAAAAAGGCTCAAAAATTGGCCAACAATCTTGGTCAATCAGTCCAGCTATACGCTCAAGATCTTTTGGACACTGGAGGAGGACAGCACCTGAATCAGGGTAAATGGTTTATCTACTGGCAGACTGATCAAGTTTGGTCCAAATTCACACTGCCCTTTAAAAGAGCCAACAAAGTGGAAGGATATAGACAAGAAAGGGCAAGACTAATCTATAAAGCTAAACTGGAGACCAAGGCAAAGGCACTTATGCAAGCAGCTGAGTATGGGTAGTTGGAAGGCCAAAGAAAAATTTCAGTTGAGTGAGTCGCAGTGGGAGCAAGTATACCTTTTTGTTTATAAATCTGCAAAGCTGGCCTCAATATCAAAATCAAGTATGAATCATATTTAGTATCTTTTCCCATGAAGATTTTTGGAAGTGAAATAGGAAGCAGGATGGCAACTGCTGGAAATGTGAAGCTCATGCTCCAGTATCATTCATAATTTATAGGAATACTGAGGTTATCTTCGGTGTAACATAGGCCCTCAAACTGACATCCCCACTGGATTGGAGGCTTTTGATATTTGGTATTCTCCTCCAACTATGCTCTAGTTCCATAAGTTATTGGTAATTATTGTAGTGGGTTTCCATACATTTGAAGTTTGTTGCATTCTAGCTATCATTATGAAACTCATTTGCACAAAACAGTGGACGTCGAAACAAAATGCATTAATGGATTATGTTGATGCTCTCCTATGAGAGCATCTAGGTAACATTTGATATGCATGATGGATCAACGATATTCCTCAACAATGGAAAGATTTGCTAGCATTCTTTTGACAAAGCTCATCTGAAATTGGTATATTTACTTATTAAATAATGGAAACTAGTTAATTGCTGACCATTGTACACACTGCTTTGAGGTGGTCGTTTTATTGTTTCCTTTTGTACACTTAATATTTTTATTAATAGCTTATTTTATTTATTGGCATTTGATTAAAAGTCTACAAGGGCAGGGAAAGCCCATTTTCAGTGGAGGCCTGGGGCGAAAATCTCTAGGCTAAAAATGACTGAGAAAAAAACATTTTACAAATAATACAGAGAAAGAGAAAATAATACAATAGAATAAAAACTGCATTAAAGTTATACATTGTAGATAAAAGTAATATATTATCAACAGTGTTAATCAAAATCAAAAGTACAAGCTATCAGATATTTAATAAATGCCAGCTAGGCCTCATGGTTAAGTATTTTACAGATTTTGCACTCCAGCATAAGCATACAGTTCAGTACTTACTTATACTGAGGAAGTTATAATGTATATAATGATGTAAAGGTAGAGTGCCATCTGGATAGGGGAAAGAGAGGGAGAACGTGATTAGCAGATTATGATGAAGTAAGAAGAGAATTTCAATAGTTAGCGTTCAATACAAATCAACAGGAAAACGAAATATTTTTACAGAGGCTACTGATGGGCAGATAGGAACAGTAAGTATATTAAGTAATGGAAGGGGACGAGCAGTTACAAATCCAGTTAGAGAGGAGATGATTTTGCAGAGCAGTTTTAAAGTTGCATGGGTTATGTTGTGAGTGGATATACGTAGGCAGACTATTCCATTTTTGGTGATGTTCCAAGAGTGTAACAACTGTCCTGCAGGTAATTCAGATTAATGAACTTGAAGAAGCAGTTGTTCAGATCGCAAGGGCCTAGTGGGGTCATGAAAGGTGAATAGAGAGTTAAATGCAGGGCAGACTTGTGGTTTATAAATACATTTATGAGCAGCTGGAGAAGTAATAGATAATGGGAAGCTTGAACCATTGTAATTTTTTTTGGGCAATACAGTGGTGAGCAGGATGGTGCCTGTTTGTAGCAAATTTAGCTATCTTAATGGAGCATGTTTCTAGTTTGGATTTCAAGGAGGACTGGAAAGGTGTGCCATAGGTTAGAGAGCATTACTGACAGTTGTTTAGCATAGAGGGAGAGGAACTTATTGCGTCTAAAAAGCAACCCTAACTTTTTGTGAGTCTTACTAACACGGTTTTGAATATGCAAATCAAATGTGAGTTTTTCATCGATTATTACTCCTAGTAATTTAGTATGAGTAACTAGTTCATTTTTTGTAGAGTTGAGAGAGGATATGTTATTTTCCATGTTACTTTGTTAAAAGTCAATAAAATTAAGTTTAAAAAAATACTGGAGACAAGCAGCAGCATGCAACATAAAATATACTTAATTCAAATGGCAGCGCAGCACATATGTTGGTACAGCAGCTAGTAGAACAGTAAAGCATCTCTGCACAAGTGGTAGCAGCACAGGAACCCTGATGCACAGTGTGCAAGTAACAGCACTTCGTTGCAAGCATGCTCCACTTTCAGATAGCCTCCCACAACCATTTGCACCTTCCAACAATACTGCTGCACTGAAATGCTCGATGAGCACACTAGCCCATGGCTAAACAACCTGTGAGGTTGTCGACTAACTCTAAGGCACTAATCAGCTTCTATGCAGTGTCACCTCCAGCTAAATTGTGAGAAGCAGAGTGAGATGAATCAGCCAGCCAGACTACAGCTTCCTACTAGGCCAGCAGCAATTTGAACTCCCAGAAAAAAAATTACCCTCTCTCAAAAGATAATCACTAACAATGTTTCAAGATGGTTCCCATACTCTGACAAACTGTGCAAGACAGTCAGGAAAAGATAAAATACTTGTACATCTTGTAGATAGATGGAGGTAGCTGGCACAGTACAAGGTTCTCTGAACACTTAGCAATCAGTAGGTTGAAAAGTTAGAGTATGTGATAAAGATGGAGAGATCCATCTTACAGTTCGTTAACCATACATCCTCAAAGAATAGTTAATATAAATTTCACAAATGAGCAAATACTGTTTAGCATGTTGGCATAATTTTAGTTTGTTGGCGAATGTTATAAAGTACAGTTTTGTACCTACCATAAATGTAGATGTTCGAAGATCCACATTGCTGCAGTCCTTACACTTGGGTAGTCCGCTGTCCTCGGTCGGCCCGAATATCAAAGTATTAGGCTGACGTCGGTCAAGGCGCATAAGACTGACATCAGGACGTCAGGGTACATATGCGCATGACCGACGTCATATCCTCAGTCTTTTCTTGCCCCAGATGTCAGAAGACCCTAAACAGAAAGGTCAAAACCAAAAGACAACAAAAAACAACCAACCACCCGTGTACTAACTATATGTACAATATATACAATATTTACAATATGTACAACCCACACCACACAACCGCCTCTAACTACAGAGGGAAGGAGGGAGGGTAAATTGGACTGCAGCAATGTGGATCTTGAACATCTACATTTATGGTAGGTACAAAACTGTACTATGTTCTTCATCTCACATTGCTGCAGTCCTTACACTTGGGTAGAATCCCAAAGCAGAGAAAAGGGAGGATGGCAAAACTATAAAGCAGTAGGAGCTGCCAAAATGCCCTGTAAAATTGCAGTGGCAAAACCAGCCCTCGATTTAGAGTAAAGTGGAAGGTGATAATGCTTAGAGAAAGCATGCACTGAACTCCAAGTAGCAGCCTCCAAAATATCTTTAGTTGCTACCCCCCTTAGAAAAGCTGTAGAAGTGGCAGTAGCCCTAGTGGAATGAGGCCTAATCCCAGCTGGAATCTCCTTACCATGATGGGAATAACAGAAAGCAATACACAACCCAATCCACTTAGAAATAGTTTGTTTTGACACAGGCTTGCCCTGAGAACTCAAAGCAAAAGAAACAAATAACTGCTGAGACTGCCTGAACCCTTTAGTTCTGCTCAAATAATATCGCAACTGCCTGTGTATATCCAAAGTGTGCAAAATCTTTTCCCTTTATTTTGGGGTTTGCATAAAAGGTAGGCAAATGAATAGTTTGGTTTAAAGCCACACTAGAAACCACTTTAGGCATAAAGGAAGGATTAGTACGCAAAGATACCCTATCCTTATGGAAAATTAAGAAAGGCTCCACTGCCATAAGGGCCTGTAATTCAGAAACCCTTCTCGCAGAGGTAATGGCTAACAAAAAAGCAGTCTTCCATGATAAATATTTCAACTCAGCAGTAGCTGCAGGCTCAAAAGGTTGTAGAGTGAGTTTCTCCAACACAAAATTGAGATCCCAAGCAGGAGTAGGAGCTCTCGTGGGGTCTTATATTCTTTGCCCCTCTAAGGAATTGCTTAAACAAAGGATGAGAAAACAATGGTGGGTCACAGTCATAGTGAGCAGAAATTGCTGCAGCATGAATCTTAATAGAAGAGAAGGACAAACCTTTGTCCAGTAACTCAGTAAGATATTGAAGAGCCACACTTAAATTAGGCTTAGAAACATCAAATGCTTTTGCTGCACTCCAAAATAAAAATCTCTTCCATTTATCTGCGTACACTTTCCTTGTACTAGGCCTTCTGGCCTCCAAAATAACATTCAAAACTTGCTGTGGAAGCTGAGACCCTCCAGGGTTTAAAACAGAATATGCCAGGCTGTCAGGTGAAGAGAGTGAAGTTTGACATTGAGTAAATGACTGTTCTCCTGAGACAGCAGGTGTGGAATCGAAGGTAAAGGCCATGGAGGCTCCCATACCAGACTTCTCAGTAGTGGGTACCAGTGCTGTCGAGGCCAATCTGGAGCTATTAAAATCATCTTTGGCTTGTCCTGTCTGACCTTCAGAAGTACCTTTGGGAGGAGAGGCAGAGGTGGAAAGGCATACACATGAAGATTGCTCCAATTGAATGAAAGAGCATCCACTTTCCAAGCTGTGGGATGAAAACTTTTTGTGCAAAACTTTGGCAGCTGGTAGTTTAGTGGAGAAGCGAACAGATCTATGTCTGGAGTTCCCCATGACACTGTCAATTTCTGAAATACATGAGGATCCAATTTCCACTCGTGGGGATCCATAATTTGTCTGCTCAACACATCTGCTAAGGAGTTCTGTGCTCCCGGCAGAAACCTTGCCTGAAGATTTAGCTGTAAACTGAGAGCAGTCTCCCACAAAATCATTGCTTGTCTGCACAGAGGATAAGAATGTGTTCCCCTTGCTTGTTGATGTACCACATGACAGTTGTGTTGTCTGTTAGAATCAACACCTGCCCTGGAAGAAGTAAATCCTTGAAAGCTATTAATGCAAATTGGACTGCTAACATCTCCTTCAAGTTGATATGTAGATGTAGAAGTCTGGCAGGCCACGTGTCTTGTATCCACTTTCCATTTAGATGAGCTCCCCAAGCTTTGTCTGAGGCATCTGTCGTTAGAATCTGACTCGCCTCTGGCCGGGTCACAGAGAGTCCCTTGTTTAGGTGACATTCCTGAGCCCACCACAAAAATTCCTTTTGAATGCAAGGTATTATCTGAATGACAGTGTCCATATCTTGGCAGTGCTGTGTCCATACATTTTTGAGATACCATTGTAGCTTCCTCATATGCAGTTTGGCATTGGGAAGCACCAGAATACAAGATGCCATGAACCCCAAGGCTTGAAGGACTGTCCTTGCAGTCAGCCTGGACTGATGAGACAATTGATGGAAGTAAAGAGAAAGATTCTTTTGTTTGTCCGGGGTCAAAAAGGCCATCTGGGATGCTGTATTCAGTCTCACACCCAGAAAGCACGTCCTGAGAGGGTACTAGACTGGACTTTATTTCGTTCACAGAATACCCCAGGCATCTTAGCACTACTATCACATAGTGTAAATGATGAAGAAGTTCGTCCTTTCCTTGAGCCAGAATCAGGCAATCGTCCAAATAAGGATAGATCTGTATTCCTCTTAGCCTGAAGAAAGCTATCACTGGAGCCAGAACCTTCGTGAACACTCTGGGCGCAGTAGATAAGCCAAAGGGCAATGCAGAGAACTGATAATGAGAAGTCCCAGCCCGAAAACGTAGATACTTCCTGCAACTTAGCCTGATAGGAACATGAAGGTAAGCCTCCTTGAGATCCAGAGTCACCATCCAGTGATCTTTGCCCAGCAGAGGTAAAAGCTGTTGTAACGTCAACATTTTGAACTTGGGAATGTCCAGATAAGTGTTGAGGATAGATAAATCCAAAATTGGTCTCCACGTGTTCCCCTTCTTTGGTACTAGGAACAGGCGAGAATAAAACCCTAGGCCCACTTCTGGCAGAGGGACCGGTTGTAAGGCCCCTATTTGGAAGAGCAGAGAAATTTGTTTGTGCGCCTCTATTCTTTGCTGAGGAGGAACGTCCGGCATGCCTTTGAAAGGAGGCAAGGTATGGAAATAAAACCTGTAACCTTGGTGTATGATATCCAATACCCATTTGTCTTGGGTAATCAAACTCCAATTTTCCCTGAAGAGTGCCAACCTTCCTCCCAAAGGTGCTGCCAGGCAAGAAGGATCTGGCAGCTGAAAAGGTAGGTCATTGGGCCTGTTTACGAAAGGACTGGCCCCTGCCCTCACCTGAAGATTGTGCAGGAGAACTCCCTGTTCTAGGTCTGAAGGAGCTCTGAGCTCTGCCCCTACCATGCCTAGATCTACCCCTAGACTGAGAATCATAAGAAGGGTACGCCCACCCCTTAGCAGGCCAATTCCTACTAAACTTGGAGGCTGGACTTGCAAAAAATCTTTAACAGTCTGCATAGACTTAGCCTTGTCTTCCATTTTCTTCAAGACTGACTCCACAGGAGAACCAAACAACACATCAGACTGTAAAGGAGCATCCAAAATCCTTGTCTTAACATGTTCAGATAAATTCTGATCCCTCAGCCAGGCGTGCCTGCGAAGCACTGACCCAGTGGCAGCCACCCTAGACGAGGCTTGTATAGCATCAAAACCACATTGTAAAGAATGCTTACCCACCTGTTCAGAGACATGTACCAAATCTTGTAATTCCTTACACTCAATGCCTTCCGCCAGAGCATCTACCTTAGACTTCAGTTGAGAAAGAAGATAGTTTTGATATTTTAACATGTGAAACTGGCAATTCAAAGCCCTCATAGCTAAGGTGGAAGAAGTATAGACTTTCTTTCCCATCTATCCAGAACTCTGGCCTCTTTATCTGGAGGAACCGGATTTTTTACAACAGAGGCCTTGACACCCTTAGGTCCCTGACTAACAGTTTCTGGGTCCGCCCTAGGACTCTTATAAAGATATTTATGAGCCTCAGGCACCCTATAATACCTATCCGGTTTAACAGGAGCAGGAGGCAAAGAATCAGGATTAAGTGAAGCCTCCGCAAACACATCTTCCACAACATCCAGAACAGGAGGTATAGCCAAAGGCCTATGCTGGGGTAAAGGCAAAAATTCCCTAAGCCTTTTCCTGGAATCAGAGAAGTCCTGACCTTCCCACTTAAAATGCTCCCTCATGGAGTGAAGAGTTTCTGAAAAAGAAAAATCCTCTGGAGGAGAAGCAGAAGGAGTGGAATCATCTGCATCAGAATCAGAATAAGGATCATACTCCTGCAAGTCTTCAGCCGAAGACTCTGAAACATCTGAAGCCTGCTCAAAACTCCCCAACTCTGGTTCCACCCTAGGCCTCTTATCTGGGGGGGGGGGGGCAAAGAACCTCTAATCAAAGTAATTAAATCTTCTGCCATTTTAAGCATGTGCTTCTTGGGCACAGACCCTGAAGAACTAGGAGTAACACCAACAGAAGCTAAACCTGGCCTGCCTCTGGGAGAAGCCTTAGAAACAGAAGGAGAGGGCCTAACCACCCTAGGAAGGGAGGGGAGTACAGTAACCTGAGAAGCCCCTTCAGCCTGACCTGCCTCCTGAGAGGCCACATCCTGCAATAACAAGGTCTCCCCCTGGGCCTCCAGAGAAGCCTCCGGCGGAACCACCGGTTCCACTGACGCCTCTAAAGAACCGGCGTCCGCACGGACGACTCTTCTTGCCTGGGCTTAGCTGCCTTGTCTTTGCGCTTCTTCGAAGAAGCGGGCGGCGGAGCATCCGACGGCATGTTATAATTGCACCGCTTCCCAAAGACCAACCTGGCACAATCTAACCTTCGCAATAGTGCGCTTATTAAACCTAGCACAAAAGCGACACCCAACAACGCTGTGCTCAGGCCCCAAACAAGGAATACACAAAGAATGATAATCTCTATGCGGTATTTGTTTCCCACAAGAAATACAGTTATTCACTTTTTTCTGACATCCGGTAAACCACTGAGGCAAGAAAAAACTAAAATATTCCCCAACGGGGTACTTAGCCAACTTTGACTCGGTCTGAAACTCCGAATTCGAAAAATTTCAGAACGCCGAACGGCACTTGCAACGCTGCTTCTGCATCGGACCATGCGGCAAAAAAGACTGAGGATATGACGTCGGTCATGCGCATATGTACCCTGACGTCCTGATGTCAGTCTTATGCGCCTTGACCGACGTCAGCCTAATACTTTGATATTCGGGCCGACCGAGGACAGCGGACTACCCAAGTGTAAGGACTGCAGCAATGTGAGATGAAGAACATCACTATTTTATGTACAGATTTCATTTGGGATAGTGTTCATAATATGGAGATAACACAAAGTAAAGTGAATCACCATAACATTTTGATTTTTTTTTTTTTTTGTACACGTAGCTAGTTTTGAGTTTGTGATAATTTTGTGGGGCTGTATATTTACAAGGTTAGCATTTGTGTAGTTTTATAAAGGACTTCAAGACAGACTCGTTATTTTTAAAATTTTAGCCAAACTATTTTCCATATTGATGTATTCTAGTAGGCTGGTTTGCAGCAAATTTGGTTATTTTACTATATATCGATTCTAGTTTGTTCAGCAGATTTTTTTGAATGTTAGTTAGAAAGGCAGAGGCATATAAAGTTGGAAACCATATTTAAATGGTGGGGAGTACTGATTCCTAGAGGTATGATTTTACTTCGTATATGTCCAATATCAGAATATTTTTTTTATTTTGCTATGTAAATGCAGTGATCAGATTTTAAGTTTTAGATGAGTACATATAGCAGTTTTGTATTACACGTCTGTTATTTGGGGTATTATTGAGGGATTTTATGATTAAAGCTATTGGGAGATTTTTGGTTTATATTGGAGTTAAGCAGGAGCAGGATGATTAGCCATAACTTAAGCAAAGAATGCTGGATAATGTTAAGTTCTTGTATGGAGGTTATCTTAGTAGAAGCTTCAGTGTATTGCACAATAAGGATTTATTCCATTTCTTCATTTATGTCATTAATATATTAAACAATGGCACTAGACAGAGCCTTTTGGGACTCCCGTGTTAATGGCTTAATATATGGAAACAAGTATTTTGCCATCAGTCACACTGCAATAACTGATTAGCTAACTTTTAATAGTGTGATTTTGCAAATTTTAAGTATGTGACGATGTCAAATACTTTGGACAGACCTATGAAATCAGACATGTAGATACTGTTTTAAATCTGATTAAATATCATTTAGAAAAGTTAAGCAAGGCAGCTTCTTTGTAATGATTACAATAAAATTGTTGTTTGGGGGATACTGAATTGATTATTTTTTATCAGTTTAATTCCTGGTTATGTATACATTTTCTAAGTATCTTTCAGAAGAGTGAAACCATAGCTAATGGTCACTACAGGATTCAGCTAAGTGCCACCTTTGCAGAAAGGGATTATGAGGAATAAGGATAATGAAGGAATGCAGTGCTCTTTGCTAGATCTGCGTTAGTTTTGTTGCTGGATAAGCATCAGCTGCTATGCAATGATATTCTGGGAGTAGGTTGTCATGAGAAATGAAGTTAGCTCTACTTTTTTGCAATACTTTTTTTTTTTTTTTTTTTTCTTTTTCTTAACGGAAGCAGCATGAATGACAAGTGTGCCCTGCATGATGTTTAATGTATCTGTATGGTTTGCAAAACTGTTTATTAATGAGAAGGCAGATTGCATAAAGTGGGTGTTCATTTTACATTTTAGTGAGAATATTGTCTACATAATAGACTGGTATTGGTTTCATTACATTGACAGTTTGCCAGTACTGCTTCAGGTTCTGTGTGTGGCTGTTGTACTTGTGTAAATTGTTTTTGTTTTTACCCTTTCATACAGTTTCTTTACCCTTACTTCTGAGAGTTTGATAATTTTGCATAGTGTTTTATTTGATTAGCCAACCATATTTTCCAGAGTGCCTCTAAGAGATACCATTTGCTTACATTGTAGTTGCAGCTAGAACGCAGGTAGGCCTTTTAATTTTTGCTTACATAATGGGTACCAGAGAGTTTAGAATATCTAGGAAAGTTTTGTTAAAAGCATGGTGCTTTATAAAGAGGCAAACAATATATAATCTTGACTGGAACTTTTATATATAAAGTTCCAGTCACATTGTTAATTTAGTATATTACATTTCAGATTATTTGTCTGCATTATGTTTGATTTCATATTGCATGCATAGGGTGATGGTCACTTGTTTCTGGTAATATACCATGCTTTGATTATGTTGCTGTGATTTTTCATTGAAGTCCAGCATACTGAGTTTGCCTATGACTCTGCTTGGGTTGGTTTGTGTAATCATTTTTGTAAAGTCTATTTGTACCACATATGTATTAGACTTATGGGTGGTGATAGTTAGTAAACTGTCAATGTCTGGGTGGTGATAGTTAGTAAACTGTCAATGTCAACTGCTTCTGTACCGATAATCTCCTTTTGCAAGTTTATTTCAGTCCATGACAGGAGGTCTCCAAGGAGTGGATGGTGTGATATATATTAGTATATGTTTTGTGTATGCTTGAAGTGAGTTATATTTTACACTGTTAAACTGTGGAATGGGTTGTTGATTAATTTCCAACAATCATCAAATTAAGTTGCTATGCTTAAATGTCCACACCTTTCATGTTTTAACTTTAGCCAAGTTTTAGCTATATTCAATACGTGCAGTTCACAGTAGGGTATCTAAATGGGTAGATGTACAGTTTTGTTAGATATGCTCTGACATTTATATGGTATAGTTTTAGTCCACTGCATGCTTCATGTTGGTTTAGTGTGGTACTTAAAATTGTTCACAAGTTAGGCTGAATGTGACTGAACAGATTTAGTGTCAGCATGTATTTTTGAAGAAATTTTTATTTGATGGAATAATTTGACTTTTGTGTTGTAGTACTGAATTTATACTTTGGTGTTCAGTAATGGTACAGCTGTGCAAAAAATGTGTATGTATCCGTTAGACTGAGGGTATTCTTATTGAGTTCCCTATAGTACATTAAACATTAATGTAGAATAATATGCCTGAAAATAGTCATACTTGTATAAAACAAACAGCACTCCCAAGGATAAATGCCTCATTGAATGAAAAGAAGCTTAAATAATCCAACAATGTAAACAACGAAGCAAACACATAGGACTACCATAAAAGTAAACCATGCACATTTATTAAAATGAACCCAGTGCACAAGAACAGGTAAGCCAACTGCGAAAGCACTTACCTGTTCTTGTGCACAGGGTTCGTTTTAATAAACATGCTTAAAGTTTACTTTCATGGTCCTTCTACAAATTTGCTTCTTTGTATACATTGTTGGATTATTTTATAATAGTCAGACTTGTATTACAGGGTTTTGGTATTAGGATATACTTCAGACACAAGTCAGTAAGTTAGCTTTTGGACTTGTATGTAAACGGGTGTTTATGTGCCATAGTTTATCAAATACAGTAGGTTAATTAGTATGTACAGTAAGAGTAACCAGGTATGTATGCCAGAGACTACCCTGTCTATGGAACAGGCTCCCCATCCAAGTGAAGCAGAGCTCCTCCCTAATCCAATTCAAGTGCAACTTGGGCAATTGGATGGGAAACCAGAAATTCATCCCTGGTTTAGCACCTATGTCTCTGATGCAAACAGGTAACCTGTAAATGGTTCATCTTCCCATGCCCATGCTTACACTTATCAAAGGTATCAGAACTTGTCAGAGATTCAGGATACATGGCTAGGCTTAAAAAGGCCCTTGTGGTTGTTAGCCTGGTAAACATCCATGAACCTGTAAGACACTCAAGCCTGAGTACAGAAGTCAGGTCAAATAGCCATACTATTCAGGAAGACTGTTTCAGTCGATATTATTCAGGAAAAACAGAAAACAGTAGTTATGTACTCACCATAACATTCCATCTGAGTAGTTGTACTTCATTTGTCTTCAACTTGTGGGATACAGATCCTTATCGGATCTGAGCCGGCAACTTTTACTAGCATCAGCTCAGAGCTCCAAACTCCTCCCCTTACCAATAATACACCTCTACTGCCTTCCATCCACAGATGGAGTTTGCTGAACTTTATACTGAGAATCAGACCCAAAAGATTTACTTGTGACCTATACTGCAGCCTGTAGGCTGATCATATGCCAAGGGCCGGGGGACGGAGGGAGGGACAGTTGAAGACAAATGAAGTACAACTACTCAGATGGAATGTTATGGTGAGTACATAACTTCTTTATCTGAAGTAGTTTACTTCATTTGGTCTTCAACCTGTGGGACAGAGTCGCCAGCTAAAACTCCTGGGAGGCCCTCATGGAAGGATATTCTGGAGCACAGCGGAACCAAGGGATGCTCTCCTTCTGGAATTCAAATCCAATTTGTAACATATGAGATGAGGACCAAGTAGCTGCAGAACAAATATCATCTAAAGACACTAGACCAAAAAGCTGCAGCTTTCACCTGACCTGGAGGAGACATGCCTCTGTCCTTATAGACCTGCAGGATGCACAAAGAAATCCATCTAGCTATAGTGACCTTAGAGACAGGTTTCCCCAAAAAGGGTATATAGGGGAAACCCAACAAATGATCAGATTTATGGAAATTTTTTGTCCTGTGTATATAAAATTGTAACCGTCTATGAACATCCAACACGTGAAGTTTGTATTCCATTTTGTTAGTAAACGTAGGAAAAAAAACAGGCAAACTGATGGTCTGATTGATATTGACTGGTGATGCTACCTTAGGAAGAAAGGGTAGACTGGTTCGAAGGGAAGCCCTTCTTCATCTTCTCTTGGCTGCTCCTGTTAGGGGTCACCACAGCAGATCAACTGTTTCCATTTTTTCCTGTCCTCTGCATCTTGCTCTGTCACACCAACTGCCTGCATGTCCTCTCTCACCACATCCATAAACCTTATCTTAGGCCTTCCTCTTTTCCTGTTACCTGGCAGCATCATCCTTGGCATCCTTTTCCCAATATACTCTGCATCCCTCCTCAGCACATGTCCAAACAAACGTAATCTTGCCTCTCTGGCTTTGTCTTCAAACCTGGGCTGACCTTCTAATATACTTATTCCTAATCCTGTCCATCCTCGTCACACCCAGTGCAAATCTTAACATCTTCAACTCTGCGACGTCAAGCTCCAACTCCTGCCTTTTTGTCAATGTCACTGTCTCCAACCCGTATAACATAGCTGGTCTCACTACCCTCTTGTAGACCTTCCCTTTCACTCTTACTGGTACTCGTCTGTCACAAATCACTCCTGACACTCTTCTCCACCCACTCCATCCTGCCTGTACTCTCTTCTTCACCTCCTTGTGAAAAATTATGTAAGGAATTTTGATGGACAAGGTCTGTAATTCTGAAACTCTTTTTACAGAGGTAATAGCCACCAGAAAAGCTGTTTTCCAAGATAAAAATTTCAGATCTGCAGTCGCGGCAGGCTCAAAAGGCACAGCAATCAAAGGCTTGAAGAACAATAGTAAGGTCCCATGGGGGAACAGAATCTTTGACCAGGGGGTGTAACAAAAAGGTGCCTTTGATAAAGGCTTTACACAGTGTGGACGATGCTAAAGAGGCAGAATTCTCGCCCACATGAAAATGAGAGATGACAGCCAACTGACCTTTTGACAGTAGAAGAACTAGCTCAGTGTTGAAAAATATCAGCTAGAAAATCAAGAATGGTGGAAATAACAGTGAAAGGGTCTAAACTCCTTTAAGAGGCCCAAAAGAAAAGTTTCCACTTGCTGTGATAAACCTTCCTGGTCGAAGACTTATGAGCAGCCACCAAAGTAGATCTAACTGAGGAGGATAGTCTAGCAGTCCTAGCAATCACAGGAACTGCAGCAGCCAAGCTTGTCAACTTCAGACTGTCCAGATTCAAATGAGGTATCCCTGAAGGGTGTGAAATTAAATCCTGAAGAATGGGATCTAGGAGCCAGAAGGTGAGACCAAAGGAAGGGAAACCGTACATGGCAAGGCCAGAACACGGCAATGAGGATCACTTTGCTCCCCAGTCAACAAGCTTTCTGTAGAAACCTCAGAATGAGAGGTACTGGTGGGTAAGCATACCAAAGACTGGGAGGACAAGCATGAACTAGAGCGTCTCTGGGGGACTCCCCCGGCAAGGGGTTCAGAGCAAAAAACTTGTTGCACTTCACATTGGAAGGAGATGCGAAGAAATTGCAGCAAGATTGACCCCACTCGCTGGAGATCTGTTCCGCTACTGACCAATTCAGAGACCACTCTTAAGGCATCAGTATGGCCTGTCCGCTAGAGTGCTGAACCGTCCCAAAATGTGCATTGCAATGAGAAACCAACCTGTGGAGATCGCCCATTCCCACACTCTCATGGCCTCGTGACAAAGTGGGTAAGATCTGGTCCCTTCCCATTTGTTGATATACCAGACCACTGACATGTTGTCTGACTGAATTGCAATAGTCCCCAGAGGAAGAAAGGCATGAAGAGCCTGCAACGCTAGAAGGACCGCCCTCATCTCTAGGACATTTATATGCAAGCTGGTCTCTATGGGGGACCACAAGCCTTGGACTGTCCTGCCCAAACAATCCCCCCACCCGAGTTGGGAGGCATCTGTAGTCACTGTGGTTTGGGCCGTGGCTGAAACAAAAGGTCGTCCCTCCAAAATGGCCAGAGAGCTCATCCACCACAACCGGGACAACCGACAGACTCGACTGAATTGAATTGGATATGTCAATGGCAGTTCCAACAGGGACCACTGTACAGCTAAAGTCCACTGCAGAATTCTCATGTGTAACTGAGCACACGGGATAAGAGATATGGTCGCCACCATCAAGCCTAGGGCCCTCAACACCAGTTCCGCCATTGGAAGACGAGAACAGTAGATCAGGGAGACATGCATCCTCAGGTTTTGAACTCTCTCCGAGGTCAGGAATATTTTGCACTGAAGAGTATCTTTCCTGGCACCAATGTAGTCTATCACCTGTACAGGATCTAGGAGAGATTTGGATGCGTTGATTGTGACCCCCAAACGCAGGACAAGAGTCAGGAAATAATCCCTGCTTTGGGAGAATAGACACCTGGTGGGAGCAGTGAGGAGCCAATCGTCCAGGTATGGATAGACCTGAACCCTCAGGTGAGCCGCTACCACCGCCATAACTTTGGTAAACACCCTGGAGGCTTTGGCGAGACCAAAGGGTAGGGCTTGAAACTGGTAATGCTTGACTCCTAGCCAGAACCAGAGGAAACTCCTGGAGCTTCTGTGAATTTTTATGTGATAGTAAGTATCCTGGAGGTCTAACGAGCACATCCAATCATTCTCTTGCAGGTACGGCATGATGGACTGTAATGTGACCATCTGGAACTTCTCTTTGGCAACCGACAGGTTCAGGGTAGCGAGGTCCAGAATGGGCCTAAAGTCCCCCATTTTCTTTGGCACCAAAAGAACCTAGAGTAGAAGCCCGATGCGGACTGATCTGGGGGGACAGGTTTGATGGCTCATTTTTCTAGCCTCTTGGAAATTTCCTGTGCTGCTGCCTCCTTTTGCGTGGATGGTACATCTGGGAGGTGTCTGACAGATTTGGAGGAACCCACGAAGGGGATAGAGTATCCTCTGGATATGATTTGAAGCACACAGTGGTCTGCTGTTATGGACTCCCATGCCGCTGGGTGCAAGGACAATCGTCTCCAGACTGCCTCCAGAGTAGAGCAGTTGGGCAACCCCTCAGAGTTGCTGCCCGGGTCTGTCAGAGAAAGGTGCTCAAGACCCAAAGTTCCCTTTGCCTCTGGGCCGGTGTCCATTCTGTCCCCCTCTGCCTCTAGGGGAAGAGGAGCCCTGAGTGTCCTGGGAATACTGTGACTTCCGGAACCACATCTTCTTTTGCCCTTTCTGGTTCAGGGAAAAAGACCTCTGAGGTTTAGAGAAGCGGATCCCGACGGCTGACAGTGTTCTTCCTGTCCTTCTCACTATGGACTGTCTCCTTGATGGTCTTACCAACGAGTGTAGAGCCGTCATAAGGGGCATTGGCAAAAAAATGCCTTGAAGGGTTCAGAAAAATTGACTGAGCCTGGCTTTACGCCTCATGGGCATGCCGGACCTAGCCTCTCCTTCCATAACATGGGAGAGGAGTCACCTGGACATGTTAGATACTGCTTTAAGTGGCCATCCTCGCAGAGAACAAAGCCTTGTCCTCCTGCAACACAGACTTGGGGGGAGACTCCTCCGGCTCCTTTACCAGGTCACTTTGGAGTCTGGTGACATGGGCCAAGTAGTTCAGCACCCTAATCGAAAAGGTAGCTGAAGCGTATACCCGCTTCCCTAGGCGGTCCATCATCCTAGACTCTTGGTCAGGAGGATGGACCAAGGAACTCTCCTTAGCAAGTTCCTTCTTAGTGGCTGCTACCGCCATGGTGTCTACGGGAGAACCCTTATTCCAAGCTGGCCTATCTATGGGGGGGGGGGGGCTTAGGATCTTGTCAGGTCTTTTTGGGATAGGTTCCATGATATCCGGTTCCTTCCATGCCCGCGAGGTGACCAGATCCATCAAAGGATCCACAGGAGGGGACACCCAGGAAGTAGAAGGGCCCATGCCAAAAGCCTCCAGGAACACAGACTCATAAGAAGAAGGTTTGGGGGCAGACCAACCTTCCCGCTGGCACAGGATCTCCATGATGTCTCCAAAGGAGACATCCTCGGGAGGTGACCTAGGGGAACCCTCTCCATCATCTAAGTCCGTGTCCTCGGCGAGGAACTTGGGGGAGTCCAAGTGCCTCCTCTTGCACATATGCTTGCAAGGCACCTCTCTGGTGGGGCTCTCCGGGGGAAGCTCACAAGCCACTTATTCCTCAGGGGGAACCGTCTGGGGCTCTTCTTGCACAGGCTGTCCCTCTGGTAAAACAATGGGGACCGCAGACAGAGCCGAGGGGGTCTGGGAGAAGTCAGAGGGGGCAGTCAGGGGTCTCGATCGCGAACCTCCTGAGAAACCAATAAGGAGGGAGGTCTCCCCGAGTCCAACGAGAGAATCTGAGCCGGGCCCGAGGTGGACGGAACTCCGAGGGAGGGAACCTGGACTGACAAATGAAAAAGGTTCCACTCCCTCGGATCAGACACCCAAGCTCCGGCTTGGATCTGAAATGCTCCAGGCAGCTGTCGGCGTTGAGGAAGGAGGTACCGCCAGCGCCGACCCCCTGACCAAAGCCAACCTCGGATCAGAGTACTCCGAACCCAAAGGTCGGATCAGAGAAGGAGAGATAGGTTGAAAAAAAGGGAAGCGAGCTCCCCCCTCCTGAGGGAGGGGGAGCTGGGCAAGACCCACATCTGGATCAGTTCGCCTCATCTTATCCAGATCCATATCTCACAATGAGCGGGTGGACCGTGACGAGGCCACAGATTCCGACCTGGCGGGTAGGGGCACCGAGGCCCGAGAAGCTGGATGCGTCTCCTCCAGCTCCGGGGAGAACCTCGGAGATCAGAGCCGAGGGGAGTCACAGATCCGTGGCGTCTTAGTCGGAGAAGCGAGGTCTGGAGACCTCTCTTTTCCCCTCATCTTCGACTCTCTCCCTCTCTCTACCTCTTTTCTGCTCCGCTTCCACAGGCTTAGGTACAGCAGGTGTCCCAGCCTGGGAAGGAGGAGAAGCCAGAGGAAGAGAGGAGGGAGAGGCAGCCACAGCAGCCGCTGTGACCGAAGCCGGAGATGAGGAAATATAGTCTGAAGGAGGAAGAAGGCCTTCCTATCCTTAAGGGCGCGGGGGTTGAAGCCCACACAAATGCTACAGGCCACACTCAGGTGGGCCATGCCCAAGCACAAAACGCACAGTGTGGCCATCTGCTGGAGATAACTTATGGCCACAATGTGCAGCACTTGAAAACAAGCTTTTCAGCCATACTATTGTTTAGAAAGATAACCTTAATAAAAAACAGGCAAGTTCTTTCTAACGCACACACTCTCACTATCTACACCACAGTACAAACTGCTCTAAACCTAAAAACACTAACTCGACGCACCAAGCGAGGGGAGGAGAAAGGAGACCTATACTAACACTAACTGACAGAAATAGAAGAAACTTATTTACTCACAAAAGGTTTTAACCCACTGAATAGATGAAGCTCAGAAGACACCATGATGAAGCAATTCACAGCAAACGAGATCTGGGGATGGAAGGCAGTGGAGGTGTATTATGGGGTAAGGGGAGAAGTTTGGAGCTCGGAGCTGATGCTAGTAAAAGTTGCCGGCTCGGATCTGATATGGATCCGTATCCCACAGGTTAAAGACCAAATGAAGTAAGCTACTTCAGATCTTTGGATATATTTAATCAGCACTGTTAGTTATCCAACATTGTAGAATTTCTACAACTGCTATTGTTTATTAGTACAGTTGTTGAAGACAGTATTCAGATATTAACATCTAATAAAGCATTATTAACCAAACTACAGTGTTTGCAGACTTTGAGAAGGTACAAAAAGACATGGCCCATAAAGGAGAAACTGGCACCTGTTCAGCACAATTTCATTCCAGTCTCACTTCAGTTAATTCCAGTATAATCCAGACTTATCAATTTTTCTAGCATGTTACATTTTAGTTTGGTATCACTCCAGTGTCATAAGTACAGTAAGAGTAACCAGTAAAATTAATTTTAACATACAGAGAAGTTTCACTGTAGGATATTTTAGCACTGGGACTGGGTGTAACTGCATAGTCAAGACAAGGAGTAAGGATGAATTATCATCAAAATTGTTAGGTCTGGTGTGGTAATCTCTTTCCATGTGTATATCTATAGTAGTTTTTCTCCTCCCCCTCCCCACCAGTTGGAGAAAACTGAATAATTATACTAGTGTTTGGGAAAAATCAAATGAGATTGCCATGTATATAATATAGATCTAAATGTACTGGCCAGTTTTGCAGACTTTTTTTTTTTTATTAAATTTATCCGCGGTGGTGGTGCTGCGGTAGCGCTGTCACCTCACAGTAAGATGCTGTCCGGTTCAATTCTCAGCTAGAGCGTTTTCTACGTGGAGACATGCATGAATGGGTGTATCTTCATGGAAGGTTGTGCGTCCGGGCTGGCAACTCGGCCTGTAAAAATCAACTGCCTATCATTAGCGGACCGGAGTTCCGCTGTGGCAACCCCTAACCGGGAAAAGCCAAAAGACACATTATTAAATTTAGGGACAGTAAGTTTGGAAGTGTCAATGGGCCTCTATTACAGGAATGTTAAGGTATCACACAATGAAAACTGTAGCTTGGCTAGATTTTCTTGTAGTTTTTACTATCTGTCTGGGAGACTTTTTTTTCTCTTTTGGCTTGGATATCATTACTACTGTATGAAGTATAAGCTTAATACATTTGGATATAGACAACTACCTCTTTAGGTCCAACCTTTGAGGATGAGCTGATGGGGTAAAGGGGGGACAAAAATGGACAGCCAATCAGTACAGAAACTGACTCCTCCTCCATTGCCATCAGGGAAGACTAACAGTTTCAATACAGCAGAGGAGGAAACAACACATATCTGATCTAAAGAACAGTGCTAAAACAATCATAGTACAGCATCAAAGTCAAATACCAGGTTATTAAAAAAATATGATCCTAAAGGGCCTCAAGTCTAATAGTCCAATAATATTAGAGGGATATTGGTCTATAGGATTTCTTTTAGTGGATGCGTGGGGGGTATATATGACTTTGGCATGTGTGGTCAAGCATTTACAAGTTTCCTCTTTTTAAAAGAGAAATAGGATCCAAACCAGGGGTATATTTACAGTTCCTCATCCACTGATCTAAGTTTCACCAAAATCTGTGCAAAGAACTCTGCTTCAAATGGATGGGAAGCCTGTTCTGGTGAAGGGGCAGCATCAGAGAAGACTGCCTATCCAACATGTCTTGTGTTGCAGAGGACTTTTAGATCCTTGGATCAGGTATTTCTGTTCGATTTTGCAGATGTACAACAGGTAGATTAAAGCTGGATTCCTGGATGGTTTGTATAGTCCAGGCATGGGTCGTCTCTCAGTTGCCTGTAAGAGAAGAAGTATAAAGATATGGCTTTGAGTCAATCCATGTAGAATTTTCTTTCATATGTAGGTACTAGGCTATCGGCCCAAGGGCCTACGTAAGCCTAGCCAACAAGATTCCCTGGCTTTCACCACTCAAGAAAGTTATTTTCCTGTGCCACTGTCGAGCAGAGACACAGAAGTGATCCCTGGGATGTATTTCCCATTTCCCATCCACTCATCAAGATTTTTCTTGAAGAGTGCCAATGAACTTTGCTTGACATAGATGGGTTGCCTGTTCCAGAGTATGGGAAATCTCTGGGACAGGGATCTATCCCTCCAGCATGTCCTGGTTATTGTGGTGACAAGGTTTAGGTCCCTAGAGCATGTAGCTTGGAGGGACTGGAATTTCTTTAGGTGTAGCATGTCCAACAGCTCTGGGCTTGACATAGCTTTATATGTTAGGCAGAGATCATCTCGGAGTAGGTGATATGCTACAGAGTAAAGCTGGAGTTTTTTTCAGACGGTCAGTGTAGAGCATTTGTTGGCGGCCAGTAATCCTCTTTGTGCTGTACTTCTGTGGCCTTTCCAGCTGCTGCAGATGTCTTGTGAGGTACATTCCAAAAGGGACATTGTACTCTATAATGGGTTTAATGAGCGTCAAGTAGAGAGGAACAATGACCACTTTTTTCCTGGATGAGAACCCTTTTATGATGACGTGTGCCATGTAGAAGGACTTCCTGACTACTGTGGCAATGTGACTATCAAAGGAGAGACTACTGTCCACCTGGGTCCCAAGGTCTCTTATCACACATTCAGTGTTAAGTAGATTGCTGCCGATGTGGTAGTTCATAGGTACAGAGTTTTTACCAAAGGGGATGACACTGCACTTTTTGGCATTGAGCTTGAGGCCATGGCTCTGACACCAGGCATCTGTCTCAGCGAGGCCCTTCTGTAGATGTCCACATCATTTGGGGACTTGACTATGGCTCCTAGTTTGCAGTATTCTGCGAACGTAGTTAGCCAGAGGCCTTCTGTGTTAGCCTGTACTTTAGAGAAGTAGACACCAAACATGAGAGGTCCCAAGACAGAACCCTGTGGTACTCCACTTGTCACTACTTTGAGGTCAGATTTGGAGCCTGCAACTTTTACAGTGTGGGTTCTGTCAGTGAGCCAGTTGGCAACCCATCTTGTGACGTAGGGATTTATACCAAGTTTAGTGAGTTTAGCTATAATTCCAGAATGGGGGATGGTGTCAAAAGCCTTGGCGAGGTCAAGATAGGCTGTGTGAACCACCTTACCCTCATCTACGGCTTTGGTGACTGCATCAAAGAAGTCGATCAGGTTCAGGAGGTATGATCTGCCTTTCACAAACCCAAACTGGGTGGGATCCAGAGTTTGGAGGTTACCAATGTCTTTGTTTAGGAGTTCCATGATGATACATTCCATGGCCTTGCAGACCAGGCACGTCAGGCTAATAGGTCGATAGTTCCCGGGATCAGTGGTGGCTCCCCCTTTGTGGAGTGGGATAACTGTTTGTGCGCCACTCAGTGGGCACAAAGCCTGATGTGAGGCTATTATTGAACATGGTGCTTACATGGGGAGCCAGTTCCTTCTGAAGTTCGTGTAAAACGCAGCCTGGCATGTTGTCCGGTACCATGGATGCTGTGTTTTGGGCTTTAGAGAGCGCAGCTTTTACCTGCGTAGTTGTGATTACAGGGACTCTGCATTCTTCCTGTTTAAATATGGGCCCTTTAGGGGGTGGGGGGGGGGTAAAGTTAGCACTGAACCTATCTGCCAGGATGTCGACAATATCAGTTGGTTCTGTAATTTTCGTGCCATTGTGCTGTAACTCAGAGCAGATCTGGGTGTTGCCATCGAGATTTCTTGACATAGCTATAGAATGCTTTGTGGTTGTCCTTAGAATTAGTCATGATTTTGTTTTTGTAGCTAGCTTTGGAGGAACTTATAACGGATCTCAGCTTCTTACTGAGGCTGACCAGGAAGCTCCTCCACTCATGGGATTTCACTCTCATTTGCAACAGTTTCTTCCTTCTGTTGTACAGATGTTTATGGCAGGGGACCACCAGATATGGCTTCCTTTTTCTGAAGGATAGCGTCTTGGTTCTGTTCGGGATAGCACAATCCATGCACTCATGTAAGTGCTTATAAAGTGCATTTGTGTAGGATTCAGCAGTTGTAACTGTATTGTCCATCTGCATGGGTGTCATGAAGTTCACCACTTCTGTCTTAAGAAGCATGAATTTTACCGTGGTTTCCTTAATGGGGTGTGTGTGGGGGGGGGGGGGTGGGATGTGGATATCAAGGGTGATTAGCTTATGGTCGGATCGGACCAATGAGGAGTTGACTCCTGGTGTGGTCACTCATGTTGTTAATGACTAGGTCTAGGATACTGTTGCCCCTGGTGTGGGTGTGGATAAGTTGATCCAGGGCATTGGAGTTTATGAATTCCAGAAAGCGTTGAGCTAAGGAGTTGGTACACGAGTAGTTTTCCCAGTTAATGGTGGGGTAGCTGAAGTCGCCCATTATTAGGGTGTTTGGTTGAACCCTAATATTTTCCAGTACATCAAGAAAAGGAGTGGGAATCCTGGGGCATGGTGGAGGATCTGTAGCAAGCTACAATTTGGATTGCAGTTTTGCCCAGAGTTAGTTGCACTTGGATAACCTTGGATGCATTATACTGAGCAACTAGCCTGGAGGTGTGGATATCCTTAATGAATATGGACACACCTCCACCTTTGGTGTTTTGGTCCAGGTTACATGGCCGAAAAGTGTGGTATGAGTTACAGCCTGGAAGTGCAGGGGTGCTCTCTGGAGCCTTGAACCAGGTCTCAGTCACTGCACAGATATCGATGTTCTCCATTTTAAGGAGTGCCTTGAGTGAGTGCATTTTGAGATTTAGACGTCTAGCATTGAGCAGCATTACCCTCAGTTTTTGCTTGCCTGTTCCTGCTACGGTGGTGAATTTACCATTTGAACCTTGCCTAAAAAAGGCATTATAGGGGGCAACAAGAGCCTTAGCCAGTATCCAGAATCCCAGGGGCGACAGGTGCAGGCCATCTGTGGCGAAGCATCATGGTCTGTCGACTATGTCATCCCAAGCAGACAGATACTGGATCCCCTTAGAATGACACCAGAAGGTTAGCCAATTGTTGAAGTCAATCATTTTGTCCTTGTACTGTGGTATCATTCTGGGCGATGGCAGAATGCTACTCAGGGCTAGGGTCATACCTGCCTGGGCTAAAAGATCAGAGAGCTCTTCCATGTCTCTTTTCAAGTAGTCCAAAGGGTTGGGAGGATGGCCTAATGGTTAAGGTGTTTTCCTTACAAACACAAGGTGCAGGGTTTGAGTCTTACAAGGGATAACTGGCTAGGCTTACAATGGCTCACAAGGGTAGTTAGCCTAGTACTAACTTATGAACCTATGAACCAGGGAGGTACATCTCAGGTCATTCACACCAACATAGACAATGACAGAGTCATATTTGTACTTATTGTGGAGTGACCAGAGTGTGTGGGTTATGTGGTGGATCCTGGCACCCGACAGGCAGCTAACAGTAACTTTCTCCTTGTTTAGCATGGTGAGTGGGACATCAGTGTGCCCGACTATAGAGTCACCTATGACTAGTGTGTTGGGTACGTTGTTTTGCCTTATTGGCTGTAGTTGAGTGGCACACTGAGTCTGTGGGCTATGTGTCATTTGGGTTGTGTTGGGGGATGGAGGTTGCTTGCGTTTCTGCTTTGGAGGTCTCTGTTGCTTAGACAGATTATTATTGAGAGCCTCCGCAAATGTTTTTGTGTTACTATGTGTGGATTTTGGTGGTGTAGATTTAGTGAGACTATGTGATGAGTGTGGTGTGGTGCAAATGTTTACCTTCTCCTCATGACTGTCAAGTTCAGTCTTGGCTGGAGAGAGCTTTACCTCCAGTTTGGCTAGATAAGTGCATCTCTCGCAGGTTGTAGTGTTGGGTGGTAGGAGGAGAGGGTTGTCTGTGTACGAGTCAATTTCTACATTGCCTCAAGATGCCCAGATTCATCAGACAGACAGGAGAGAACACTGGGAGCTGACCCTTGGACATGCCTGAATAAAAAACTATTTTCCTCTAGATAAGTGAGGAGAGCGAGTACAAGAGCTGTTTTTTTTTCTAAGCAAGTGGGAAAATAAGTACAAAAACTGTTTTCCTCTAGGTAATGAGGAACACTGAGTGCTATAGTATTTAGTAGCTTACTTAGTGCTTACAAGGACTGAACAAGTGCTGAGCACGAATAAGCAAATTTAAGTGCCAAAACTAAGAATCTGTATCTGCACTAGAAGAGTTACAGGACAGAAACCAGTGCAAATGCAGGCTTTCAAATCAGAAAGTTGAGAGATGGAAGAGATTGCCCAAACGGCCAGTAACTACAATTTCTGGGCCAGAACCACTCCTCATGTGTTTCTATAACAAATGTTATTTTTGGGAGGAACCTCTGTGGATGCCCCAGTTGTTGCATACTCCTGGTTATGTACATACTCAAGGGGGCACTGTACTCAATGAAAGATCTTATAAGGGCAGAATACAATGACATCTCTGGACTGAGATGCCATGCCCTTGCTTACAAGTTGTGAAACACAAAGATAATCTTATTATAGTGTATGCATGGTGGTCAAAGGCTGAGTAACTGTCTACATGCATTCCCAAATTCCGGATTACTGAGACTACTCTTAGGGCGTACATCATCAATGTAGTAATTTGCAAGTGTGGCAGTCTTTTCGAAAGATATTACTATGAATTTCTTATTGAGTTTTAGAATATGCTTCTGGTACCAGTTATTAGTCTGCCAGGCCTTTGTGGAAGGCATTTGTTTCTTTTTGGGGGATTCAGAAACTGCACCTATTTGCATCCTTCTGCAAACAGCCAGCCAGAGGCAACTGACATTAGCCTTGACATCAGAGAAACAGATGCCGAACAGACCTGTTCAATATGGAGTCCTGACACTCTTCACTAGTGACTGGCTTTTTTGTGAGGTACATTCCCCTATTTTAACTTTTGGGTACGATCCGAGTCAGCTAGCTATCTAGTGCGTGGCATATGGATTTATACCAAATTCATTGATCTTGTCTGCAGTACCAGAGAGAGGCACTGTGTCAAATGCAGCTCAGTAGCAGAGTGAGGCATTGTCAAATGCAGCTCAGTAGCAGAGAGAGGCACTGTGTCAAATGCAGCTCAGTAGCAGAGTGAGGCACTGTGTCAAATGCAGCTCAGTAGCAGAGTGAGGCACTGTGTCAAATGCAGCTCAGTAGCAGAGAGGCACTGTGTCAAATTCAGCTCAATACCCGAGTGAGGCAGTGTCAAATGCAGCTTGATACCCGAGTGAGGCACTGTCTCAAATGCAGCTCGATACCAGAGTGAGGCACTGTGTCAAATGCCTTGATTCAGGTAAACATAGGCAGTATGCAAAATTTTGCCCTCATCAATTACTTTTGTGATAAAAGTCCACCAGGATGAATAGGCATGACCTGCCTTTGACAAATCTGAACAGAGTTGGATTCAGTGCTTGAAAGATTCCAAGGTCTTCATATCAATGATTAATCTAATATGTAAAGCTATGGAAAGAATAGGTCAGGCTTATGCATTAATAGTTCCCAAGGTCCATGAACTGCCTGCCTTTGTGGAGTGGGATAAACATAGCAGTCCTCTATTTGTTTAGCATGAAGCCTGCTTGGTGGCTGTGATTAAACAGTGATTCTAGTGTGCCTGATAGTTCATGCTTCATGCTGTTCAGGAGGTATCCTGGGATACTATTAGGGCCCATTCATGCAGAGGTCCTGGCCTTGGATAGCTCCTTGAGGATCCATTTCATAGTGATAGCTAGTGTTATGCTTATATTTCCTGAGGGGTGGGTAAAAGATCTAAATTGGTCAGCCAGTAGATTTGTTGCATCCTCCAGCTTTGTACAGGTGGCACCATTTACAATTAATTTAGTGTGCTCTTGTGTATTGCCTTTGGTGTTGCAAACATAGCTGAAGAAAGCTTTATGACTGTCCTTGGTTAAGGCCATTTTTACTTTCAGTATACTTGATTAGCTCCTTGAATTGTATGTTAAGTAGTTACCTCACTGGGCATTGCCCCTCCTAATTTTTGCCATGATTTTCTTCTTTTTGTTATACAACCTATTGATGTTGAGATTCCACCAAGGTGGATGTTTTTTTTTTTTTTGCATTTATCCTGCACCTGTTCCAGAAATGTACTGCTGCCTCTGTGCAGGTGTTTATATATTTACACAGGGTTACGGTAAACAATTCCACACAGGCACTGCTCAGTGTTTTTCTTTTTGGGGGGGGGACTTGAAATTTTGCCACAATGCCACTTAACAGGAAGCTAGCCTTAAAATAATTCCTGAAAGCTGTCATAAAACTAAGAACTACACAATGCTGAACAGTATAGTAGTGGTACCTCTACAGCCCACAGTCTTGTGCACAACAACTAGAGGTACAGAAAATGGTTGTTGAAAAACCTGTACTACCTGTAGTTTTATCTGTACTTCTAGGTAACAGCAAGTTAAGAGTTAAGGTGCATTACCAAAAGTGTAGTTGTGTACACTTACCATAAATGTAGAAGTTCAAACAATGAAAAATGGTGCGAGAGTGGTAAAACGCCACTAATAAAACAAACAAAAAAACACTCTGTAGCCAATAATCCTACGACCTCGTTGTAAAACAATATTTAATAAAAAAATATATAAAATGGAAAGTTCGAGTGTATTCACTGTTGCAGTCATCACATTTGAGTTATCTGCTTGCAGTAGCCCTCATTCGGCCTGTCTTGGGTCCTGCGTCGGTTGCTGTCTCATCTTCTGTGATGTCAGGTAGTCAGGGGTATAAAGCATGCAGCCGACGCCATTACATCAGTTTTTCTTGCCCCAGATGTCAGGTGCCCCCCTAATGGGAAGCAATACACACAGATACAGACATACAAGGTTATGCCTCCAACAAAAAAGCAAATACACCAAAAAGCTTTTAAGCATTGTAAAGGAGAGTAGAGGTATAGCCAAAAGAAGTCAGGGGGCTGGAGGGAGGGTAACCAGGACTGCAACAGTGAATACACTCGAACATCTACATTTATGGTAAGTGTACACAACTGTACTATGTTCCTCGTGTTTCACTGTTGCAGTCATCACATTTGGGTAGATTCCCAAAGAAAAGGATGGGAGGAGGAATTTAGATAGCATTTGGACCAGCTATAAGGGCCTGCAAGACTGCAGTGGCAAAGCCAGCTCTGGATTTAGAGAAAATTGGTAAATGGTAATGCTTGGTGAAAGTATGTACAGAACTCCAGGTAGCAGCTTCTAGGATGTCCCTGGTAGGGACACCTCTGAGAAAGGCTGTAGAGGTAGATGCAGCCCTGGTTGAATGGGGTCTAATCCCCTGTGGGATAGGTTTTCCATTGTGCTTATAGCAAAAATGAATGCAATGGCCTATCCATTTAGAAATGGTTTGCTTTGAAATAGCCTTCCCCTCTGCCCCTGCAGCAAACGCCACCGGCAGTTGTTCAGATTTCCTTTGAGGTTTAGTCCTGTCTAAGTAAAATCTAAGTTGTCTGTGCACATCTAAGGAGTGCAGTATCGGTTCCCCTTTGTTCTGAGGATTAGAAAAGAAGGTTGGCAAATGAATGGATTGATTAAGAGCCACACTGGATACCACCTTGGGCATGAAGGAGGGACTGGTCCTGAGGGACACCCTGTCCGCATGAAAGATGATGAAAGGCTCCACTGCCATAAGGGCTTGTAATTCAGATACCCTTCTTACTGAAGTAATTGCTAAAAGGAAGGCTGTTTTCCAAGAAAGGAATTTTAAATCTGCACTTGCAGCTGGCTCAAAAGGAGGAAGAGTGAGTTTTTCCAATACAAAGTTAAGGTCCCAGGCTGGAGTTGGGGCTCTCCTAGGTGGTCTTTTTGGCCCCACTGAGGAACTGCTTGAGCAGTGGATGAGAGAAGAGGGGTGGTTCTGTGTTGTAATGAGCTGAAATGGCTGAGGAGTGAATTTTGAAGGAAAAAGAAAGGTCCTTGTGAAGCATCTCAGTTAAGTATTGAAGAATCTGAGGTAAATTGGGCGCTGCTGTGCCTATCCCTTGAGTGTGGTTCCAGGCACAGGATCTTTTCCGTTTTTTAGCATAAAATTTTCTAGTACTAGGCCTCCTTGCCTCCAAAATGACATCCAACGCTTGTTTACTGAGGGATGGTAAAGGCGATATTAGATAATTAGCCAGACTGCCAGGTTCAGGGTTTGAAGCTGGCAGCCTGGCTAATTATCTAATATCTCCGTTACCATCCCTCAGTAATTAGCTAGGCTGCCAGGTTCAGGGTTTGAAGCAGAGGGTGCAGAATCTGGTTCTTCTGCTGTGACAGCAGGGTATGGGTCTGAGGCAGGTGCCATGGAGCTAGCAGTGACAAACTGCGCAAGAGGGGGTACCAGTGTTGGCGTGGCCAGTCTAGTGCAATCAGTATCATCCTTGGTTTGTCCTGTTTGATCTTTAGTAGTACTTTGGAGAGGAGAGGCAGAGGAAGAAAGGCATAAACTGATTTTTCAAGGACAGAGCATCCACTTTTGTCCAACTGGTAGTTCTGCGGGGGGGGGGGGGCAAACAGGTCTATATCTGAGCTCCCCCACTTGCTTATCAACATGTTGAAAGTCTTTGGTTCCTGTTTCTACTCATGTGGGTCCATGAGACTTCAGCTTAGTTCGTCTACCAGTGTATTTAATTTTCCTGGCAGGAATTGAGCCTGTAGATGCACTTGGTAGCTCAAGGCTGTGTTCCAGAGTCATGGCTAGTCTGCAGAGGTGGTAAAAATGGGTACCCCCCTGCTTATGTACCACATAACAGTGGTGCTGTCCGTCTTTACCATTAATTGTCCTGGAAGAATGTGGTCCTTGAAGGCTGTCAGAGCATTCTGTACAGCTAACATTTCTCTTTGATTGATATGCAGGTGCATTTGACTTTGGTTCCATTTGCCCTGAATGCACTTCCCTGCCAGGTGAGCCCTTATGCATAGTCTGATGCGTCTGTTGTTAGGGTTTGGGCGGCAGGGGGTAGAGTGAATGGTAATCCCTTGTTTTGGTGGCAGGCCTCTGCCCACAAAAGGAACTCTGTAGGCAAGGTGCGATAGGAATCATTGCTTCTAGATCCTGCGAATGTTGACACCATAGGCTTTTTAGATACCACTGTAGTTTCCTCATATGCAATCTTGCATATGGAATTAGTAGAATGCAAGAGGCCATGAACACCAAGGCTTGCAGTATTTGCCTTGCAGATAACAGGGTTTTTGTGGCCATTAGTTTGAAGTAAGTTGTCAAACGAATTTGTTTCTTTGGTGTGAGGAAAGCCATCTGGGAAGTTGTGTTCAAGCTTGCTCCCAGGAATATAATTTGTTGACAGGGTACCAGATGTGATTTATTTTCGTTTATGGTGTACCCCAGACAAGTTAGCACCTTTTGTACAATTGCCAGATGATGTCCTGGCTTTCTGCCTGAATTAGACAATCGTCCAGGTATGGGTATATTTAAATATTTCTCTGCCTGCAAAATGCAATGACTGGAGCTAGGCACTTTGTGAATACCCTGGGTGCAGTAGATAAGCCAAAGGGCAGTGCAGAGAACTGATAGTGCCTGTAGCCTGCTTTGAAGCGTAGGTATCTTCTGCAAGATTCCCCGATTGGGATGTGCAAGTAGGCTTCCTTTAAATCCAGTGTTGCAACAAGGCATCTTTGCCTAGCATAGGAAGTAACTGGTGAAGAGTTAGCATCTTGAATTTTGGAATCACCAAAAAGGTGTTTAAGATAGAAAGGTCCAGGATAGGATGCCACGAGTTGTCTT
The DNA here is from genome assembly GCF_019279795.1 of Protopterus annectens. Taxonomy (NCBI): domain Eukaryota; kingdom Metazoa; phylum Chordata; order Ceratodontiformes; family Protopteridae; genus Protopterus; species Protopterus annectens. The sequence goes on from NC_056739.1 coordinate 438,027,223, forward strand.
TTCTGGGTACCAGGAAAAGTTTTGAGTAGAAACCTTGTCCCTTTTCCTCTTCTGGTACAATCTGAATAGCCTTTATGCTCAAGAGACAGAGCACTTGCTTTTGAGCCTCTGCCCACTGATTTGAGGGGAAGATCTGGCCAACTGTTTGGGGTTGGTAATGTGTGGAAGTGAAATCTGCATCCTTGAGAAACTATTTTTAAAACCCATTTGTCTTGGGTAATGAGTTCCCAGTTTTTTGCCTGCAGAGCAATCTTTTCCCCTAAAGGAACAGTCAGTTGAGAAGTGCTTGGAAGTTTTAAAGTTAAGTCATTGAGACAGTTTACCATGGGGTGAGTCTTACTACTCCCTGATTTGGAAGTGGGAGCCCCCCCAACTGCTTAGTCCTGTGTATACCCTGGGACTGAAGCCTGGGTGTTCTGCTAGTTCTGGGTTTGAACTGAGAAGGCCTGGAAGAGGCAGGAAAAGACCAATTGCTAAAGGGCCAATGCCTACTAAATCTTGGAGGCTGTACTTGTAGGAAATCTTTAACAGTTTGCATAGATTTAGCTTTTTCTTCCATCTTTGTAAGAACTTCTTCTGCTCTGTTGATAAACAGGAAGTCCTGACTTAAGGGAGCATCCAGCAATTTAGCTTTAACATGATCTGGCAAAGATTGCTCCTTAAGCCAAGCATGCCTTCTAAGTACAGACCCAGTGACAGCAGGCCTGCAAGATGCCTCTAGTGAATCAAAACCACAATGCAAAGTATGCTTTCCAACCTGTTCAGCAGAATGCATTAAATCCTGTAAATCCTTATTTTCAGCACAGTCAGGAATAAGCATCATTTTCTGTTTAAGCAATCCAATAATATGCTGCTGATACTTTAACATATGAAACTGGCAGTTTAAGGCTCTAATGGCCAAAGTTGCAGAAGTACATACTTTCTTACCCCATCTATCCAGCGCCCTGAAGTCTCTATCAGGAGGGGTAGGATTTTTGGCAGTAGTAGCCTTAATGCCCTTGGATCCCTGTGAAATGGTCTCCGGATCCGCAGTAGGATTTTTAAAAAGGAACTTGAGAGTCAGGAACCCTGTAATATCTATCAGGTTTTCTGGGAGCAGGAGGTAAAGAGTCAGGGACCAAGCTAGATTCCGAAAAGGCATCATCAACAATGTCTAGAACAGGAGGGATAGCTAAAGGCCTGTGTTGGGGCAGGAGTAAGAAATCCCTAAGCCTCTTTTTAGAATCAGAGTAATCCTGGCTTTCCCAGCAAAAGTGCTCCCTAAGAGTATGCAGGGTTTCACCAAAAGAGAAATTCTCTTAGAGGGGGAAGGTTGGCTTCCCCTGATTAAAGTAATAAGGTCTTCAGCCATTCTTATTTGTTTTTTAGGCAAAGAGGCCTGACCATGCGGTCTGGGCGTCTGTTTTCTAGGCATAGTTCGAGATTTAGGCCTTGAAGAAGAAGATGTTGTTGGTTTAATATGCAAGTCAGTAGGCCTGAATACATCCTCAGTAGCCGGTAAAGCACCGGCTCCGGAACCATCCAAGGTAGAGACATCCGCAGGTTCCAGAGTTGAAGCATCTCGCGGCATACCGGACTCCGAATGGGTCTCAGTAGAGGCCTGTGAATCTGAAGTAGCGGGTATCAGGGGCTGTGAAAATGCCTCACTGAGTACCGGCGAACTGGCGACTAGCTTAGGAGAAGCGTCGTCGGCAGCTTTGGACCTAGGCAGCCTCTCTCTGTCTTTATCTTTGCGTTTTTTCGGAATGTCGGTAGTTAGATGGCTTACTGAAGACATATCTGGATAATTGAACTGAGTACCAAAATATTTAGAAGTGTAACTATACAGACGATGAATAGTTTTGTTGCTTAAACAAGGCACAAAACTGACAGCGAGGTACGTTATGGTCAGGGCCTAGGCAAGGAATACAGTACGAATTAAAGTCTTTGTGAGGTTATTTGCTCTCCACAAAAAATACAATTATTGACTTTTACTGACATTGGTTTAGAGCAAGAAAAGGTTTCCCCAACGGGGTACTTAGCTTTAGTTGAAGACTTCAGTTCTGAAACTCGAAAACGGAAATTTCAGGAGTCGGCCGACTGGCACTTGTGAACTGGCAGGCACCGCACGGCAAGAAAGACTGATGTAATGGCGTCGGCTGCATGCTTTATGCCCCTGACTACCTGACGTCACAGAAGATGAGACAGCAACTGACGCAGGACCCAAGACTGTGATAATCAGGCCGACTGAGCGCTACTGCAAGCAGATAACCTAAATGTGATGACTGCAACAGTGAAACACGAAGAACATTAGCATAGATAAGACTAGGGAAATACCAAAGTGGTCTCAGGCTACTCCACACAAGCAAGTAGATTCCTGCACTTCCATTGTGGTGTTGCTTAATGCATGAACATGCAGAGACCCAAAGAAATCCGGGCATACTGGAGCCTGCAAGGCAACTGGCAAAGCAGACAATACACCAAACACAGGTTATGGATACAGTGTAGTAAGAAAAATCAATTTAAAGTCTGTTGCTCAACCTAGATGTCACTATACAAGGCTACTCTGTGAAACTGAGTACCACAGGCACACAGATGTAGTGCTACGTCTGGATGCTGTGATGTTCTTAACTGGTAGGGCAGAAAGCGACTCAACTGCTATCCCTGTGGGAATGAATTCTAATGCCAGCATCCTTCCAGGGGATTGATTATCTTCTCTCATTTTATATACCTCTCACAGAATATCCATTACTTAATTAATGGATGCTATAAAACAATAACAGAAATAAATCTTCTTATTTTGCCTCTCAAGCATAAACAAAATAATTCCCCATTCAAAGAATTTCAAGTTATACTTTAACTACTTGACTACAGATCTACTCACCAAAAAACATTTTTGCTTTCTAAATCATGTGGGGGTGTGTGTATGTTATATATGCATGTGTGTGTATATATTACACATACATACATATATATCTTTATATATATTTTATACATGTGTATAGCATGACATCCACGGTGGTGCAACGGTAGCATGGTTACTTCACAGCAAGAGGTTCTCCCATTCGATTCTCGGCTGGAGTGCAGGGAGTGCCTTTTGTGTAGAGTCTGCATGTCCTCCCCGCGGTTGGGTGGGCGTTCGAAAGACATGCGTAAACAGACGTGCCTTCGTTGAAGGTTGAACGTAGAGCTGGCACCTCTGCGTTCGTGAAAATCTATTGCCAATCATTAGCAGACCGGAATTCCACTGTGGCGACACCTAAACGGGAAAAGCCGAAAGGCCAACAACATACATGTATAGCATGTGTGTTTTAGTTTTCAGGATAGGTAACGGAATAGGTTAGTTCACACTAGGGAGAGAATGGGCAGTCTGTGCTCCAAGACAAACAGCATTTCAAATATTTCTTCTTTTCCACAGGAACAGATGTTACAGACTTGGCTTTGCTTTGGCTCTTCTTCAGAAATCCTAGGCATTCCCTACCTCTAATATTATTAAGTGCTCGATCAAGGCCATGGAAGCATCAGACCTATATTTTTGTACTCCGAGATGTTCTTTCATAAACCATCCCTGTTAAAAAGAAAACACAGACCCCTTAAGCTTCACCCCACTGAGACAGACTTCACCTGCAGAAACTCAACCCTTCTCCGAACACCAAAAATATATGAAGCATCCAAGTGCATTCGCCTGGTGCATCAAAAGTGAAAGGGAAAAATTCTCATCTTGGCAGAGAATATTTTGTTTTACAATATGCCTCTATCTTAGAGCATGAAAGACTGTTTGTACATTCTTCATGAATCACTGAACTGCAGACATCATATGGAACTACCAGACTAGTACACATTTTTATTTATACCTCATTTAGTCATAACTTATAATTATGCATTTTTTTGAGAGCTGACAAGGCAACTGAAACTTGCAAAGTCCTCAAAGTGGAAAAAATGTCCCCACTTAAAACTCAAATGTTCTATAGCGCACTCCTGATGCACAGGATTAAGGACAGTAGCTTCATATTGCCAACTGCACTGCTTCCACAAACAATCTTGGATTAGACTAGCATCCTTTGAGCCATTTGTTAACTAGATCCTTGAGTCATTGCTACCCCCCAGTGGTGAAGCAGCAGTTTACAACAAGGTCACATTCTAATGAGAGACTTGAGCTGCGCTCTACATTTAACTGTTTACAAAATTCACTAAGATATGCATACTGGGAAGGAGCTGATGCAGGTGCCTGAAACTTTTTTTTTTTTTTTAAATCAAATAATTTAAAATATCTTTGCTCCTCAATAAGAACATCTCCATGGGCCAGTTCATTAGTAAATCTAAAATGTATGATGCTGTGCTCATATATTAAAATGTTTTACAGTCTAGGCTGAAATCTCACCCCATACGATACGAGACCATCATGTTTCACAATCCTTGCTACCTGGACAGCAGGAATAGTTTGCCAACATCATCTCGTTTATTCCAACATTACTCTACCATTAGCCTGATCACATTCTCAGTGCCACTGGTGACCATAAGCATACCTACTATCACTGCTAGCCTGATTTTATTGTACTCTAGTGCATAATGCTGTTCCTAGCCTTGTTACCCCTTAGTTCGCTCGCCAGTGAAAGGGCTGGATGGAAAAGGGCCCCCTTGTCACAATAAATTAAAAAAATTACTTTGCAATTTTGTCAGCCTGTTACTTCCAAACAAGTAAAAATGGCACATTTTCACAACTGGCCCTTTAAAATAAATACAGACCAACAAGAATTTATAGTCTCTATATACACTACCGTCATGTTATGAATCTCAAGAAGAGTTGTTAAGGTATGCTTCCTGTTTGTACCCTATGTAGGATTGCTACCAGTAAGAAAAGAAAACCAAGCTATTTCAGGTTACAGACAGTTAACAAGAGAAAAGGAGCTTTGTGCCATTTCTGAAAGTTGAACAAAAAGTTACACATACACACCTTTGTATTCTGCTTGCAAAAGAAATTGTAAGGAAGCAAAATGTCAATATACAAGCCAAGAGCTAGATACATTTGACACTCAGCACTGAAATATGTTGCTAATAAAAGCCCAGCAGTGACAACATACATCTGAAGAACTACAGTGCAATGTTATGCAAATCACACAGTTCAGGGTGTAAGCCATTACGTTTTGACCATGCAAAAAACAGGTAATGCAGGATACAATCATTTTAATCAATACTCATTAGCACTTACTACAAGATAAAATCATCTTAGTTCTTATATATTCCTAAATAAAGCAGTGTAAAAACTGGGTGTAATGTTGCAAACTGAGCATCAATGTTCCATTCTGGACATTTTAACCACTTTACACAGTGAAGCCACATGCAGTCAACCTACGAATAATTCAAAGCTACAATATTAGAAACATACCACTTTCATTCATGGATGTACTTTGATAGAATGGTCCTGTTCTTTCCTGTTCACAATATGTACACTACAAGCAGTAGGTGTGTTTTAACTGGATACACTAGAGAATCTCGAAGTACTGAAATGTCGAATTTCAGTACTTGGAGACTGAATACTCAAAAGTGCAGTTATGCGAAACTGCACTATGTCGAGTGTGGAAATGTGGAATCCGCTATCGTGGTGTCGCGTTCATGATATGCGGTTTGTGGATTTATCTGTGGTTTCAGGCAAGTGGTGTTTGTGTAAGGGTATTGGCTATGGATTCTAGTGTGCTTGTGTAGTGGTGCTTTTTGTGTTTGTGTGTTTAGTGTGACCTCAGAGTTATACAAGTAGGGTGTGTGTTATGCTGTGTTTGTGTGTGTTTTGCTTGTTTTAGTGTAGTTAGGTAGGTGTGTGTGTGTTAGGTCGCGATTGTGCTATTCGCGGTTTTGGGTGTTCAGGTATGTGGGTGTTCGACTATTCAGTCTTGAAATACTGAAATTCGACATTTCAGTATTTCAAGATTGTCTAGTGAATCTGTTTTAACTACACCATGCTATATAAAGACTTAAAAGTTCCCAACCTCCATAAAAGTGAGAGGGAATACAGTCTCTAATTAGCAGACCTGCCGACTAGTATCCCCTGCAAGGTAAAACAAGTGTAAAAGCACAGTGCAAAAACACAAGACGCTGGTCACCCATGTATGCTACCTCTGGTGTTTTTAAAGGTTAGTGTTATTTGTGGAGTTTTATGCATAGTCAATGCCACAAATTTTACACTGAAGGTTTGAAACCGGTAGTAAGGCATAAACGTTCATATATAATAGGACAGAAGTAGATATTTATTCCCTCTTAGTGTACTGAAGTTACAGGTGCAGCAATAACCACACAAGGACACACAAAATCCTCACCTGTATCTTAGTGAGACCCTGCAAACTTTACTGCAATTTAAATTGTGAAGGACTTCTACAGTTATGTGCCAAGGGCATCCTTGTCAAAGCCCAAGTAGTCATAGCTTGGGCTATTTCTTTGTCATTGTACACTTTTTGCATTTAACAAATGGTGGGAGTGGTCCAGCTACAAAAAATTGGGATCTCATCTCACAGGCTACTGTATGCTACCACAATCTTGCACGTCTGATTTTGTTTGAAGATGCTCCATTCCATTTGCCATTTCAATAGCAGTGGTTGTGTCAGAGTGCCAAGGCCACCCATCCTGCAATTAGTAAAGTTCCGCCATATGGTGCTGCCTTGCTGAGTGAGGAATCACCTGTCAGAGCATGATAGTAAAAAACACCACAGAAGAGAGTCATGCCAGATGCAAGCAAACTGCCAGCCTGTCAAAAAAAAAAAAAGTGTGAAAAGACTTGGTAAAATGCACAGTTACCAATTCAACAAGACAACTTAACTAAGGAATATAGAATATTACAGATTCAAAATTGAATGACCTGTCAGCAGGTTGCCAGGGCTACTGTTATTAAACACCAATGACCTCATAAAAAAACACCTTGGATGATAATGAATCAGCTGAAGTCATCAGCTTATCAGGTAAGAGTCCACCTAATAGCAACAGTAACATCTGGAGAATGACGTGCAGCAGTCAGGCTATACTCGTACTGTGGTACGAGTGTTCCAATAACTTGGCCAGGTCGACACATGGTGACAGCAGAACTCAACTCCATTCATTCACATTCAGAGTGGTGTAAACAATGGGGAAAGGAACTAACCACACAAAACTGTGCTCCACAAGCACTACTTTCTCAGTGAACACAGAACCATCTGCTGGTTAAAATGCTGTAACACTGGGCAAAAAGGCAAGACAGTCCCTCAGATGCATGCAGGTGGGAAGTTCTTACTGTAGGAGGATAAACTATGAAATAAAAGTATAACTCTGTACGTGTGGATAGCTACTTACAGATAAAATACTTCATAAAATTATTTCAATATTACTGAGGTCTGAGAACCATTCTGTCTCTGCTAATAAAATACACTACAAAGACAAAGGGATTTCTTCTTGTCACAGCAAATCTTATTAGGTCACAACTGCATTTCAGCAAATATGGATTTAACAGGATGCCAGTTTTCACTAATAGATCATACTGGCTCTGGGAGCAGTGATGCCCTTTGCACCCACCATGTTTCATATAAACAAACTCCAAGGTTACACCATACTGAGAAGGGAAGAAAACATGGCTCCTAGTCTGGATCCCTCAAAATGCAGTTTTGACATAACAGATTTGCACAGTCATGGTGCAATGAGAAGACAAACGAAGTAAAACAATCACTTACATACTCTTTATGCAAGTCTATTCTGCAAACCCTGCCCAACAAACTCTCTCATATGACTTGTAGATCAATGTGTGTATGTCTTTTTTAAAAGCTATCCAAGGGCTTGCACAAGTATATAAATACTAAGCTTGTGCAAGTCTGACTGCCATTTTGTAGTAAGCTGTTGAGATGTAAGCATGTAATGTCTGTTAACCAGTTTAATATTTTATGATGCTGCAAGCCATCCTGATGTATTAATGCATCTAAATGAAATACCCCACCTGCTTGTAATCTATGTTAGAGAGGGACAAGCGACATGGTCTCAGAAGTGGCATGTCTAAAGGACTTGAAGTCAGAATGGAATCCAAATTCTTCAGTTCGAGAGAGAGGCATTCGGTTGAAACTGGAGTGAATCATCCTTATTGCACATATACTTCGCAAAACAACGAATTTCAGATGTTAAAACTTGCTCAGCACTATTTCTTATTCTCACAATATAAAACAAGACATACAGAATATTCTAAATGATATTTTGAATAATTTACTGACGCTGCTCTGTAAAACTCTGGTGGGGACGAATTATCAGGCGTCCCGAGCTACAGGAAGTGGATGTTATTGTGTTACGGTAAGTTCATTTACACTCTCCGAGCTTTTTTGCACTCCTGTTGGGTTTAGTTTGTGATTTTGGAGAGCTTTCCGTTTTTTTCTGGTTTGTGTTGGTTTACGGATTAGCTATGGAGAGAGAGTCCCCAAATAATGGAAAGGGATGTGACGATCTGGGCCAGTCCCGGAAGTTAATTGGACAGCTTACAGAGCTCATTGATTTACTGACGCCGCTCTGTAAAACTCTGGTGGGGATGAATTATCAGGCGTCCCGAGCTACAGGAAGTGGATGTTATTGTGTTACGGTGGATTTATAATACACTTTTTTGGGCCAGATAAGTTAATTTACACTCTCCGAGCTTTTTTGCACTCCTGTTGGGTTTAGTTTATATTTTGAATAAACCAATATGTCCAATATTGATAAAATATTCAAATTATTTCAAAACATTTTTCTGTAAAGTCCGAATTGCAAATGAATAAAAGAGGAAACAAAGTACAGTTTTGTACCTACCATAAATGTAGAGTTAGAGTGCTCATACAGCTGCAGTCATAAAGTACAGTTTTGTACCTACCATAAATGTAGATGTCCGAGAGGTATGCATCTGCAGTCCTAACAAATGGGTTGTCCTGGCCTCAGGCAGCCCTTCGGTCGGCCGGATTCCAAAGTCTGGGTCTGGCCTTGGCTGATGTCGCACTTCACCCGACGTCATAGCTGCAGTTCAGCTGGTATAAAGGCATCAGCCGACGCCATTTTCCTCAGTGTTTCTTGCCCCAGATGCCAGGGGCCCTCTAGGAAGGCTAAATTTGGATAAATGCAAATGTTTCCAAACAATAGAGAGCAAATAGAAATAAACAAGTATATACATATATACAAACAAATACACCATAATAGATTCCCCCAGCTAGCTACAAGATGGGCAAATACCCTAGGAGTACCACAGAGGGGAAGGAGGGTGGGTAATCCTGACTGCAGATGCATACCTCTCGGACATCTACATTTATGGTAGGTACAAAACTGTACTATGTCCTTCAAGGATGCATCTGCAGTCCTAACAAATGGGTAGAATACCATAGCCAAACTGGGGGAGGAGGTAATAATTACATTATGGTGTAGTTAAGATCCCTTGCAAAACAGCAGTGGCAAAACCTGCTCGGGATCTGGAGTATAAGGGTAGATTATAATGCTTGGCAAATGTATGCACGGAGCTCCAAGTAGCAGCCTCTAAAATGTCTTTGGTAGCCACTCCTCGTAAAAAGCTGTAGTAGTGGCTGTAGCCCTTGTGGAGTGAGGTCTGATGTTTTCTGGAGTTGTCTTTCCATGGTAAGAGTAACAAAATCTAATGCAATTTCCTATCCACTTTGAGATTGTCTGTTTTAAAATTGCTTTTCCTTCCATTCCTGTTGCATATGCTACCAGTAGCTGGTCAGTTTTCTATTGCTCTTGGTTCTGTCCAGGTAGTAGCGCAATTGCCTATGTACATCCAAGGTATGTAATAATCTTTCTCCCCTGTTCTGTGGGTTGGGGAAGAATGTAGGTAGGTGGATAGCTTGGTTTAGAGATACCCTGGAGACCACCTTTGGCATAAAAGTAGGATTAGTTCTCATGGACACTATCTTGATGGAAGATAAGGAAGGGCTGTACTGCCATTAATGCCTGTAATTCAGAAACCCTTCTTGCTGAAGTGATTGCAAGCAGGAAAGCAGTTTTCCATGATAAGTACTGTAATTCTGCTGTTGCTGCTGGTTCAAAAGGAGGGAGTGTCACCTTTTCCAGTACAAAGTTCAAGTCCCATGTGGGCAATGGTGGCTTCCTTGGTGGCTTTACATTTTTAATTCCTCTCAGAAACTGCCTGAGTAGAGGATGAGAGAAGACTGGAGGGTCCATGTTGTATTCTGCTGAAATAGCTGATGCATGAATCTTAATGGAAGACTAGGACAGGCCATTGTGGAAAAGTTCTGCCAAGTATTCCAGTACGTTAGCTATGTTTACCAGTGACACATCTTCTCCTTTAGATGCACTCCAAATGAGATATCTTTTCCATTTTGCTGAATAAGTTTTCCTTGTTGAGGGTCTGCGATCCTCCAAGATAATGTCTTTAACCCTTTGAGATAAATCTGGGTTATTTTGTCTTATGCAATGTTCCAGGCAGCTAGCTGCAACGTTTTCAAGTTTGGATGCAGGGTTTTGAAGTTGTTCTGTGTTAGCAGTAAGGGAACTAGGGGCAGAGGCCATATTTGTTCCCGAGACATACTCCTCAGTAATGGGTACCAATGCTGCCTCGGCCAGTCTAGAGCTATCAGGATGATCCTTGGGCGGTCTTCTTTGATCTTCAATAGCACCTTGTGCATCAAAGGTAGAGGTGGGAATGCATATGCTGTCAGGTTTTCCCAACTGAAAGATAGGGAGTCCACCTTCCAAGCCAGAGGGTGGTATGTCCTTGTGCAGAATTTTTCAATTGGTGGTTGTGTGGGGATGCGAATAAGTCTATTTCTGGTAGTCCCCATTTCCTTGTAATGGATTTGAAGATGTCTGGATGCAGCATCCATTCGTGGGCATCCGTGGTAGTTCTGCTTAGGATGTCTGCTAGTATATTTTCTTTTCCTGGTACAAATATTGCCTGGAGCTGAATGTTGAAGCTCAGGGCCACATTCCAGAGGTCCATTGCCATCCGGCATAGAGGGTATGAATGTGTGCCTCCCTGTTTGTTGATGTACCACATAACTGTGGTGTTGTCCGTCCTTATCAGCAATTGACCCTGTTGAAGAAACGGTCTGAATGTCTGAATTGCCAGTTTTACTGCCAGCATCTCCTTTTGATTTATGTGTAGGTTCAGCTGGTCTTGAGTCCATAAGCCTTGTATGCACTTGTCCAGCATGTGTGCCCCAACCGAGGTCTGAGGCGTCCGTGGTGATAGTCTGGCTTGGTTGAGGGCTGTGGAAGGGCAGTCCTTTGTTCAATTGACAGGCCTGAGCCCACCATTGGAATTCTTGCTTCAGGCATGGAATTATTGGAATTTGGGTTTCTAGGCTGTGCTTGTGCTGAGACCATAAATTCCTTAGGTACCATTGCAACTTCCTCATATGTAGTCTGGCATGTGGAATCAATATTATGCAGGATGCCATGTAACCCAGGGCTTGCAGGACCTTCCTTGCTGTTAGCTGGTTCTGCGTTGTTAATGCCATGAAATAGAGAGGAAGGTGCTTCTGCTTTTCTGCTGTGAGGGATGCCATTTGATTTGATGTGTCCAGTTCTGCACCCAAGAAAGTTATCCTCTGGGATGGTATCAGCCTTGACTTTTTTATATTGATTGTGTATCCCAGGGCTTGTAGCAGATGAATGACCTTTTCAAATCTTTTGCTAATTTTTTTTGTTGTCCGCTTGTAACAGGCAGTCGTCCAGGTAAGGGTAAATTTGAATTCCCTGAAGCCTGCAATGAGCAATTACTGATGCCAGGCATTTCGTGAATACTCTGGGCGCAGTAGATAAGCCAAAGGGCAATGCTGAGAATTGATAATGCTCTGATCCTGCAAGAAATCTGAGGTATCTTCTGCAATTTGGTCGTATGGGGACGTGCAGGTATGCCTCCTTGAGATCTAGAGTTACCAGCCAAGACTCCTTGCCCAGCATGGGAAGAAGCTGCTGTAGGGTCAGCATCTTGAATTTTGGAACAATGAGATATGTGTTCAGAGCGGACAGGTCTAGAATAGGTCTCCATTGGTTTTCTTTCCTTGGCACCAGGAAAAGTCTGGAGTAAAATCCTTGCCCTTGTTCCATAGACGGTACCTTTTCTATAGCTCTCATCCTTATTAAGTTGTCTATTTGTTCTAGAGCTTTTGTCTTTTGATTTGGAGGTAGGTTTGGCATTCCTCTCTTTCTTGGTAGAGTATGGAAGTGAAACCTGTAACCTTTGTCTATTGTCTGTAAAATCCATTTGTCTCCTGTGATGTAATGCCAGTTTACTGAAAATAAGGCTAGCTTTCCGCCTAAGGGTGCATCTAGTTGTTCCCTGGTAGGCGGTCTCAGAGCCAAGTCACTGTGATTGTCCTGTGGAAGTGGTAGTGGCTGGATCTGTGGCAGTACTTCGCTGGTTGTTAGGCTGCCACTGGCGTCCCCTGTTGGCACCTCTGGATTGGCCCCTGCCTCTTGGGCGCCTATTCCTGCCTCTCTGTGCTCTGGTGGTGTCTGGAAAGGACCAATTCTTGGAAGGCCAATTCCTACTAAACCTTGGAGGCTGGACCTGTAAGAAATCCCTGACTGTCTGGACAGATTTTGCTTTCTCTTCCACCTTCTTCAGCACCTGCTGTGCAGGTGAGCCAAACAAATTATGCTTATCCATGGGAGCATCTAGGAGCTTTGATTTTACATGGTCTGGTAAGGACTGCTCTTTTAACCATGCATGCCTTCTGATCACTGTACCCGTCATAGCTGATCTAAAGGAAGCCTCCAGTGCATCATAGCCGCATTTTAAGGAATGATTACTGACCTGCTGTATGTTATGTACCATTTCCTGAAGAGACGTTTTGTCTAATGGTTCAGGCGAGGACAGTTTTTTAGTTAACTGGTCTAACATAAATTCCTGATACTGAATCATGTGGAATTGACAGTTTAAGGCCCCAGCAGAAAGAGTAGCAGAAGTATAAACTTTTTTACCCCATCTCTCTAAGGCCCTAGATTCCCTTTCAGAGGGGAGGGGGTTTTTGGCAGAGGTAGCTGCTACAGCCTTGGGTCCCTGTGAAATAGTTTCAGGATCTGCAAAAGGAGCCTTATACAAATGATAATGTGTGTCCGGAACCCTGTAGTACCTGTCGGGCTTAGCAGGGGCTGGAGGAAGTGAATCAGGGGCAGTACAAGCATCATTAAATGCATCATCCACAACAGTAAGTACTGGAGGAATGGCTAAAGGCCTATGCTGTGGCAAATGCAAAAAGGTCCTAAGCCTTTTCCTAGAGTCTGAAAAATCCTGGCCCTGCCATTGAAATTGTTCCCTCATAGCATGCAAGGTTTCCCCAAAAGAAAATTCCTCAGGCGGAGAGGCAGAAGGAATGGAGTCTTCTGCATCAGAGTCCTCATAAGGATAATAAGGGCCTTCTGGAGGGTTTGTATTTTCTGAATCATCAGAAGAGTAATCTGAAGAAACTGGCTCAGGGGGCTCTGCTCTAGGCCTCTTCTCTGGAGGTGGGTGAGAGGCCCTGTCAGGGTGAGGTTGGGATCCCTTGATCAAAGAAATGAGATCCTCTGCTAGACTAAGCATTTGAGTACTAGAGCTAGGCCTGTGAGAGGGGGTCTTAATAGGTACAGTCTTGGTTGATTTTGCTGCTTTAGCCCCGGCAAAAGCCTTAATCGACATGGATGCAGGGGGCCTAGCAGCTCCACGTGCACGAGTGGATATATCTAAAGGGATAGTATCAGATAAATCCTGTGAACCTGTAAGCGCAGGTGGAATTTCAGTAGCAGATTCAGCCATGCTGGATGAGGCCTCGGTGGGAGGCAAGCTTTCGGCCGAAGGAAGAACCGAGGGCTCGGTTTCAGCCGAAACCGAGACACTCGCGGTTGACAACCGCGGTTTCGGCCGAAACCACGGACCGCGAGTGTCGGTCCTTTTCCTTGCGCTTTTTAACTAATTGTGAAGTCGGAGTTTCCGACGGCATGTTGTAAGCAAAAGCGGAGCCGAAAAACTCCTCAGCAAATTCCGACCGACGTCTAAGTGTCCGTCGGTTGAAAGAAGCACAGGCTAGACAGGCTGCTACGTTGTGGTCTGGGCCTAGCAGTAAGAGTGGAAATCTTTATGAGGTATTTGTTTCCCACAAGTTAAACAGTTATTCACTTTTTCTGACATCGGCTGAGGCAAGAAAGACTCTAGCGGGTACTTAGCTTTTTAGAAGTCTTCGGTAGTAGCAATCTCTGGTTCTGACCGACCGGCACTTGCGAACAGCTTCTGCTTCGGGCGCCACGCGGCAAGAAAGATTGAGGAAAATGGCGTCGGCTGATGCCTTTATACCCGCTGAACTGCAGCTATGACGTCGGGTGAAGTGCGACATCAGCCGAGGCCAGACCCAGACTTTGGAATCCGGCCGACCGAAGGGCTGCCTGAGGCCAGGACAACCCATTTGTTAGGACTGCAGATGCATCCTTGAAGGACATCAGATGGGTTATCCTGCCGTTAGGCGGGTCCTCGGTCGGCCGAATTCCAAAGTCTAGGTCCGGCGTCGGTTGTCGTCACTTCTTCCCTGACGTCAGCGCGGCAGGGGTATAAGAGAGGCAGCCGATGCCATTTTCTTCAGTTTTTCTTGCCCCAGATGTCAGGTGCCCCCAGAAGGAAGGCAAACATAATGTTATGCAAAGATACAATGTTGATAAATCAAAAACAGTAGTTGCAAGCAAATACACCATAAAAAAATACCCCAAAAAGGTTATATGAAAAGTGTTTGTCATAAGGCCTGTCCTAAGAGGGGATGGAGGGAGGGAAACCTGGACTGCAGCTGTATGAGCACTCTAACATCTACATTTATGGTAGGTACAAAACTGTACTATGTTCATCGTGCATACAGCTGCAGTCATAACAGATGGGTAGAATCCCAATACTAAGTGGAACTAGGAGGGGCTAGGATGCCCTGCAGGACTGCTGTGGCAAAGCCCGCTCTAGATTTTGAGTATAGTGGGAGGTGATGGTGCTTGGAGAAAGTGTGCACTGAACTCTCCAGGTAGCTGCTTCAAAAATGTCCTTGGTAGGGACACCCCTGAGGAAGGCTGCAGAGGTAGCTGTGGCTCTGGTGGAGTGGGATCTGATGCATGCAGGCACAGTTTTCCCATGAAATGAGTAACAAAAGCGTATGCAGTGGGCTATCAATTTTGAAATTGTCTGTTTGGAAATAGCCTTTCCTTGAGCACCTGCAGCATAGGACACAGAGTTGCTCAGATTTCCTGAATGGTTTTGTCCTGTCCAAATAGTAACAAAGTTGTCTGTGAATGTCCAAGGAATGTAGTAGGCTTTCCCCTTTGTTTTGTGGATTAGGATAAAAGAGGTAGGTAAGTGGATAGTCTGATTCAAAGCTACATTGGATACTACCTTTGGCATAAAGGTAGGGTTGGTTGGTAAGGAAACTCTGTCCTGATGGAAAATGATGAATGGTTGCACAGCCATGAGGGCCTGTAGCTCCGAAACCCTGCATGCTGAGGTGATAGCCAGAAGAAAGGCTGTTTCCATGACAAGTACTGTAACTCTGTTGAAGAAGCTGGCTCGAAGGGAGGAAGGGTCAGCTTTTCCAATACGAAGTTGAGGTCCCAAGCAGGGACTGGTGGTTTCCTTGGGGGTTTTATATTCTTTGCCCCTCTGAGGAACTGCCTTAAGAGAGGATGAGAGAATAAAGGAGGATCTGTGTTGTATTGTGCAGAAATGGCTGAAGCGTGGATCTTGATGGAGGAGAAGGAAAGTCCATTGTTTAACAGCTCAGCTAGGTACTGTAAAATTTGAGGTATATTTATTACCCAAGGATTCTGTCCCTTTTCTTGATTCCAGGCACAAAATCGTTTCCATTTGGCGGAGTAGGCCTTTCTAGTAGAAGGTCTTCTGGCCTCCAAGATGACATCCTGCACCTCCTTGGAGAGGAGAAATTGTTGGGAAATAAAGGAATTCTCCATGCAGCTAGATTTAGAGTTTTGAGATGGCTGTGAAGGGTTTTGTAGTTGTGCTGGGACAACAGAAGAGGAACTAGAGGTAGGCTCCATGGTGGGGAATGTGTCAGGCTCTTCAGGAGCGGATACCAGTGTTGTCTTGGCCAGTCTGGCGCAATGAGAATCATTTTCGGCCTCTCTGCTCTGGCTTTTAATAGAACTTTGGGCAGCAGAAGAAGAGGCGGGAAGGCATAGACTGTCAATGTTGCCCAATTGAAGGAAAGTGCGTCCACTTTCCAGGCCTGTGGATGATAGGTCCTTGAACAAAATTTTTCAACTGGCAATTTCTGTGGGTAGCAAAGAGATCTATGTCTGGCTGTCCCCATGCCTGAGTTATCTTTGTGAAAACTTGAGGATGCAACTTCCATTCGTGTGGATCTGTCATATTTCTGCTTAGGTTGTCTGCCAGTGTGTTTTCCTTCCCTGGCAGGAATTGTGCCTGTAGTTGAATTTGCAATTCCAGTGCCGTGTTCCATAGGGTCATGGCTTGCCTGCACAGGGGGTATGAATGAGTTCCCCCCTGTTTGTTTATGTATCACATCACTGTGGTGTTGTCTGTCCTTATCAATAGCTGGCCTGGATGCAGTAGGGCTTTGAAGGTCATAATAGCCTTTTGCATGGCTAGCATTTCCTTTTGGTTGATGTGAAGGTGCTTCTCTTTTCGGGTGCATTTTCCCTGAATGCACTGATCTGTCATGTGTGCTCCCCAGGCGTAGTCTGAGGCGTCTGTTCTGATGATTTGAGACCTGTGTTTCTTTGGCAAGCTTGAGCCCACCACATAAATTCCTTTTGAAGGCATGGAATGAGTGGTATAATTGCTTCCAAAGCTGTGGCTGTGTTGAGACCATAAGTTTTTTTAGGTAACATTGAAGTTTCCTCATATGCAGCTTTGCACATGGGATTAGTAGGATGCAAGATGCCATGAATCCCAGAGCCTGCAGGACTTTCCTTGCAGTTAGCCTGGTGTAAGTTGCCATTTTTCTGAAGTATTGAGACAGTTGCCCTTGCTTGTCTGGCATGAGGTAGGCCATCTGGGTTGTATCCAAGTTGGCACCCAGGAAAATTATTTGTTGAGAGGGTATTAGTTTTGATTTCTTTTTGTTGACTGTGTATCCCAGGAAGTTCAACAGTTTTATTACAAACGCCAGGTGCTGCAGTAGTATGTCCTTGCTGTCCGCTTGGATCAGGCAGTCGTCCAGATATGGGTAGATTTGTATCCCATGTATTCTGCAGAAGGCGATTACTGATACCAGGCATTTCGTAAACACTCTGGGCGCAGTAGATAAGCCAAAGGGCAATGCAGAGAATTGGTAATGGGTTGAACCTGCAAGAAATCTGAGGTATCTTCTGCAATCTTGTCTGATAGGGACATGCAGGTATGCCTCCTTGAGGTCCAATGTTAGCAGCCAAGACTCCTTGCCCAACATGGGAAGAAGCTGCTGTAATGTGAGCATCTTGAATTTTGGCACCTGTAGATATGTGTTTAGGATGGATAGGTCTAAGATAGGTCTCCAATCTTTGTCTTTCCTTGGTACCAGGAATAGTCTGGAATAAAACCCTTGACCTTGTTCTTTTGCAGGTACCTCTTGAATTGCTTTCATGTCCATGAGAGCTGAAATTTATTTTTGTGCCTCTGCCCTTTGATTTTGTGGCAGGTTTGGCATGCCTCTCATTTTTGGAAGGGTGTGAAAGTGGAACCTGTAGCCTCGGTCTATAATGTCCAGGATCCATTTGTCTTTTGTAACAATATGCCAATTTTTTGAGAATAATGTCAGTTTTCCGCCCAAAGGTGCTGCCATTAAAGCTTTGCTTGGCAGGTGTAGGGGGAAGTCATTGTGTCTGTTTTCTAAAAGACTGTGATCTATCTTCTCCACCTCTTGGGGTTGGTGCTTGCCACTGTCTGGCTCTGAAAGATCCTTGAGGTTGCCCTCTACCCCTTGGACGCCTGTATCTGCCCCTTTGAGGTCTGTCCGTGGCTGGAAAGGACCAATTTTTTGAAGGCCAGTTTCTGCTGAATCGTGGAGGCTGTACCTGCAGGAAATCTTTCACTGTTTGCATGGATTTCACTTTTTCCTCCATTTTCTTTAGCACCTCCTCAGCTTTAACACCAAACAATACATCTTTTTGAAGGGGTGCATCTAATAATTTAGCTTTGACATGATCTGGTAAGGTTTGCTCTTTGAGCCAAGCATGCCTACGTATAACAGACCCCGTAACAGCAGCTCTACATGAGGCCTCTAAAGCATCAAAACCACACTGCAAGGTATGTTTACCCACTTGCTCTGCACCATGCAAAAAATCCTGCAACTCTTAAATCTGGTTGTTCTGGTTGTGTCATCTTGCTTTTCAGCTGAGATATCAAAAACTGTTGATACTTTAACATATGGAACTGACAGTTTAATGCCCTCATGGTTAAAGTGGCCGAGGTGTACACCTTTTTCCCCCTCCTTTCTAAAGCTCTGGAATCTCTTTCTGAAGGTAATGGGTTTTTAGCAGTAGAGGCCTTAATTCCCTTGGGACCCTGTGAAATTGTTTCTGGGTCAGCAGTATGGCTTTTATATAGGAACTGGTGAGAATCAGGAACCCAGTAATACCGGTCTGGTTTAACAGGAGCTGGAGGCAAAGAATCTGGATTAAGGCTGGCTTCTGTGTACACATCATCCAATATAATCTAAAACAGGAGGGATAGCCAGAGGCCTATGCTGGGGGAGCAGAAGAAATTCCCTGAGCCTTTTCTTGTAATCTTGGCCTTCCCAGTGAAAGTGTTCCCTCAATGTATGTAGGGTTTCCCCAAAAGAGAAGTCCTCAGGGGGGGAGACCAAGGGAATAGACTCCTCTGCATCAGAGTCTTCGAATGGAGAATAGGCATAATCCTGGTCCTCAGATAGCTCTGAGGTAATAGAAGCTTGATCTGAGGAAGGGTAGTCTTCCCCTAATCTGGGCCTTTTGTCAGAGGGGGGTTGAGAACCCCTGATAAGTAATCAAATCCTCAACCATTTTAAGCATCTGTTTTTTAGGCATGGTGCCTTGAGAGGGGGTCTGAGGAATCTGTTTTTTGGTTTTCATGGCTGCTTTAGATTTAGTGAAGGCTTTAATAGAGAAGGAGGAAGGCCTGAAGACCCCTTGAGAAATGGCAGGACTGTCTAAATTCTGAGTTTTCCCGCCAGGAGTGGCGTCGGTATCTGTAGAAGGAATGGGGGCCGAGGAGCCTGCGACCTCGGGTACTGAAGACACCGGTAATGCATTGTCATCGGTACTCAGGGGCTGCGTAGGCACCTCGCTGAGTACCGGAGAACCGGTAGTCGGCCTTAACGTGGTTTCAGTAGGTGGTGCGGACCTCATATGTCGGTCCTTATCTTTGCATTTTTTGCTCAAAACTGGAGTCGGAGTATCCGACGCCATAATATAATTGAATTTTTTGCCAAAAAAGTGAAGGGTGAACTCTGCCCGACGCTTAATAGTGCGCTTGTTGAATCTAGCACAAAAATGGCAGGCCGAGACGTCGTGGTCTGGGCCTAAGCAAGGTATACAGAAGAGTGGAAATCCTTATGCGGTATTTGCTTCCCACATGAAATGCAATTATTAACTTTGTCTGACATCGGTCTGAGGCAAGAAAAGTTTCCCTAACGGGGTACTTAGCTTTCAAGAAGACTTCGGCTGAAATACTTTCGTAAATCTCAGGAGCTGGTCGACCGGCACTTACTAACTTCTTCTGCTTCGGGCACCGCACGGCAAGAAAGACTAAAGAAAATGGCGTCGGCTGCCTCTTTTATACCCCTGCCACACTGACGTCAGGGAAGAACTGAAGACAACCGACGCCGGACCTAGACTTTGGAATTCGGCCGACCGAGGACCCACCTGACGGCAGGATAACCCAACTGTTATGACTGCAGCTGTATGCACGATGAACATCTGCATTTTTACTAAGCACATACTTTATCCGAGTTATCAGAATTGTATGAATTGTTTGCATGTTTGTGCAGTATTACAGTAAAGATATTTCACAGAATACAGCTATTTCAGAGAATAATTCATAAAGTACAGTATTTTGAAGTGTGTATTGTGCATTTGAATGTTATTACAAGCTCACAGAACAGTTCATACAAAATTACAAGGGCCATATTTTCAGTGTGTTTGTGCACACTTTGTGGACATGGCAGATGGATTTTGAAAACCCAGTGCACTTATGTTTGAAAATAATATTGTCAAGAACTGCAGGGTGTTTGAGCAAGAGCACGACATTTTCATACAGGCTGCATTTTCTGTTAAACATGACCACACAAAGCCATTTATTCTGTTTAATTTAGCTGGGTCAGAAGCCATAGAAAGGGGCGCAGTAGATAAGCCAAAGGGCAGTGCAGAGAACTCATAGTGCGTGCAGCTTTGAAGTGTAGGTATCTTCTGCAAGATTCCCTGATTGGGATGTGCAGGCATGCTTCTTTTAAATCTAGTGTTGCCAACCAGGCATCTTTACCTAGCATAGGAAGTAATTGGTGAAGAGTCAGCATCTTGAATTTTGGAATCTCCAAAAAGGTGTTTAGAGTAGACAGGTCCAGGATAGGACGCCATGAATCGTCTTTCCTGGGTACCAGAAAAAGTCTCTAGTACAAACCTTGTCCCTTTTCCTCTTCTGGTACCAGATGAATAGCCCCCATGCTTAAAAGTACTTGTTTTTGTGCCTCTGCTCACCGATTTGGGGGTAGGTCCAGTCATACATTTGGTGTCGGCAATGTGTAGAAGTGAAATCTGTATACCTGGGACACTATATTTAAAACCCATTTGTCCTGGGTAATGAGTTCCCAATTCTTTGCATGAAGAGAAATCTTTCCCCACAAAGAGACAGTCAGATGATAAGTGCTTGGAAATTTTAAAAGGAAGTCACCGAGACAGTTTACCATAGGGGGAGTCTTATTATTCCCAGACTTGGAAGTGGAGGCCCCCCCCACTGCTTAGTTCTGCGAGTCCCCTGGGACTAAAACCAGGGGGTTTTGCTGTGTCTGGGTTTGGCTTGAGAAGACCTGTAAGGGGCTGGAAAGGACCATTTTTAGAGGGCCAGTGCCTACTAAATCTAGGATGCTGAACTTGTAAAAAATATTTAACAGTTTGCATAGATTTAGCTTTATCTTCCATCTTTTTAAGGACTTCCGCAGCCTTGTTGCCAAACAGACTGTCCTGATTTAAAGGAGCATCCAACAATTTAGCTTTAACATGATCAGGCAAAGATTGCTCCTTAAGCCAAGCATGCCTTCTGAGCACAGACCCAGTAACAGCAGCCCTACAAG
Source organism: Protopterus annectens (assembly GCF_019279795.1). Taxonomy (NCBI): domain Eukaryota; kingdom Metazoa; phylum Chordata; order Ceratodontiformes; family Protopteridae; genus Protopterus; species Protopterus annectens. The sequence continues at coordinate 438,048,426 of NC_056739.1, forward strand.
AGGCCTCTAATGAATCAAAACCACATTGCAAAGTATCTTTTTCAACTTGTTTGACAGAATGCATTAAATCTTGTAATTCTTTATTTTCCACACAGTCAGGAATCAACATCATTTTCTGTTTAAGCAGTCCAATAACACGTTGCTGATATTTTAGCATATGAAACTGGCAGTTTAAAGCCCTAATGGCCAAGGCTGCAGAAGTGTAAACCTTCTTACCCAATCTATCCAGTGCCCTGGAGTGTGAAGGGGTAGGATTTTTAGCAGTAGAAGCCTTAGTCTTTGGGCCCCTGTGAAATAAATACTCTATGGATCTGCAACAGGATTTTTGAAAAGGAACTTGTGGGACTCGGGGACCCTGTAGTATCAGTCAGGTTTTTTGGGAGCAGGAGGCAGGGTATCAGGTGCCAAACTAGATTCCGGGAAAGCATCATCAATAATGTCCAGTACAGGAGAAATAGCTAAAGGCCTATGCTGAGGTAGGAGAAGGAAATCCCTAAGCCTCTTTTGAATCAGAGAAATCCTGGCTTTCCCAGTGGAAATGCTCCCTTAGAGAATGTAAGGTTTCCCCAAAATTAAAATCCTCAGGAGGGGAAGCAGAGGGAATAGAGTCCTCATAAGTATGTAAGGACAAATCTAGGTCATCAGAAGAGTCAGAAAAAACAGAATCCTGATCAGAAGATTCATAATCAACCTCAGTCATAGGCCTATTAGAAGGGGGGGGGGTTGGCTACCCCCAATTAGACTGATTAGATCTTCAGCCATTTTTATTTGTTCTTTAGGCATAGAGGCCTAAGCATGTGGCCTGAGAGTCGTTTTTTTAGACTTTGATCGAGATTTAGGCCTAAATATGAAAGTCCATAGGCCATTTTTATTTGTTCTTTAGGCATAGAGGCCTGAGCATGTGGCCTGAGAGTCGTTTTTTTAGACTTTGATCGAGATTTAGGCCTAAATATGAAAGTCCATAGGCCTGAATACACCATCAGACGCTGGTGCCTGTACAGCGGCTCCGGACCCATCCAAGGTAGAGACATCGGCGGGTTCCATAGTTGAAGCATCTTGCAGCATACCGGACTCTGAATGCAGCTCAGTAGAGGCCTGTGACTCAGAAGTAGCGGGTATCAGGGCCTGCAAAAGCGCCTCAGTACCGGCGAACTGGCGACTGACTTAGGAGAAGCGTCATCAGCAGTTTTTGACCTCGGCGGCCTGTCTCTGTCTTTATCTTTGCATTTTTTCGGAATCCTGGTAGTTGGATGGCTAACCGATGACATTTCTGGATAATTAAACCGAAAACCGAAATATTTAGAGGCAAAAATATACCGACGATGGATAGTGCACTGATTAAGTAAAGCACAAAACCGACAGCAAGGTATGTCGTGGTCAGGGCCTAGGCAAGGAATACAGTATGACTGAAAATCTTTGAGGTATTTGCTTTCCACAAGTAATGCAATTATTAACCTTTACTGACATCGGTAAGGAGCAAGAAAAAGTTTCCCCAACAGGGTACTTAGCTGTAGTTGAAGACTTCGGTTCTGAAACTCGAAAACTAAATTTTCAGGAGTCGGCCGACCGGCACTTGTGAACTGCTTCTGCTTCGTGCATCGCACGGCAAGGAAGACTGATGTAATGGTGTCGGTTGCATGTTTTACACCCCTGACGACCTGATGTCATGGAAGAAGGGACAGCAACCCACACAGGACCCAAGACTTTGTTAATCAGGCCGACTGAGGGCAACCTGCAAGCAGATTACCCAAATGTAATGACTGCAACAGTGAAACATGAAGAACATCTGCTAGTCTACCAACTCTCAGATACTATGATGTTCACAAACCAGTTACTCTTATGTGATGCTTTGAAATTTGGTCTAGGTGCAGTCATTCTACAAGAGAGAGTCAACCTGTTGCCCATGCATTGAGAACTGTTACCCAAACTCAAATGCAGTACGCTCAGATCGAGAAAGAGCTTCCAGCAATTGTGTTTGCATATCCATGATTAAAGTTATGGTAGACCTATCCAGATTCAACCACCTCTAGTCACTATCTTGAAAAAGCCTATGCATTCAGCTCCAGCCAGACTATAACGTATGATGCTGAGATTACAAAAGTATAATTTCAATTATGTCTACAAGAAAGGCAAACTTCCCTATCTTGCTGATGCATTATCCAGATAGTCCAGAAACACCACTGAACAGCATGTGAATGAATTTTGAAGTCATGGAAGTGAGAAATTTTTCTTCCACACGTTTCGATGAGTTGGGAGATCACACAGCCACAGATCCAGTTTTACAAAGGCTCAACCATCAATCAAGGATGGACATCAAAGCAATCTGGTTTACCTCAAAGTGCATCCTTCTATTCAGAGATGAGATTTTGTCTGACAACAGTATCATTATGAAAGGTCCAAAAGTAAATGTTCCAAAGCCCTTGCAACAAGAGTACATTACTATCTTGCATAGTGGTCACCCAGGAACAGACTCTACCAAAAGAAGGGCGAGATGCCTAGTATTCTGGCCTTCTATGTCACAAGACATGGAGACAGCATTTTCTTCTTGTTTCATGTGTAATCGTACAAAGCCACATTAGCAGAAGGAACCACTTCAACTAAACCAGATTCCTGAACTACTGGGTCGACAGTAGCTAGAGACATCTTTGAGTGGAATGGTCAACATTATTTGGTGTTGTCATTCTAATTGGATCAAGACCGACCTACTTCCTAACATAGCATCCAGTACTGTCATTACTAAGATGAAGCATCATTTTGCAGTACATGGCTCATAGGTTGGCACTAGGCTATCGTCCCTAGGGCCTATATAAGCCTAGCCATAACAATTCCCTGGATATTTCTTCCCAAAATAATTTACTTCCCTGAACCCCTGTCTAGCAGGGCTACTGATGTGATCCCCGGGGTGAATTTCCCATCTCCCATCCAATCATCAAAGTTCCTTGAGCGCCAAGGAGGCGCTCTGCTCAACATGTATGGGCAGTCTATTCCAGAGTATGGGGAGTCTCTGGGTCAGGAACCTAGCCCTCCAGCATGTTTTGTTCATTGTGATGACAAGGTTTAGATCCCTGAAGCGTGTGGCTCTGAGGGATTGGGATTTCTTTAAGTGGAGCATGTCCAACAGCTCTGGGTCTGACATGGCCTTGTATGTTAAGCAGAGATCGCCTCTGAGTAGACTATATGCCACAGAGTATAGCTGGAGTTTTTTTTTAGACGGTCAGTATACGGCATCTGCTTTATTAGGCCTGTGATTCTTTTAGTGAGGTATTTCTGTGGCCTTTCCAGCTGTTGCAGATGTCTTGTGAGGTACATACCAAACAGGGCGTTGTATTCTATAATGGGTCTAATGAGGGATGAGCACAGTGGGACGATGACCTCCTTTTTTCTTGATGAAAAGCCCTTAGTGATGAGGTGTGCCACACAGAAGGATTTCCTGACTGTTGTGGCGATGTGGTTATCGAAGGTGAGACCACTGTCCACCTGTATCCCTAAGTCTCTCATCACACTTTCGGTGTTTAGTGTACTGCCACCTATGTGGTAATTCATGGGTATATGGTTTTTCCCAAAGGGGATAACTATACATTTCTTGGCATTAAGCTTGAGCCCATGGCTCTGGCACCAAGCATTTGTTTCTGTAAGGCCCTTTTGTAGAATATCCACATCATTTGGGGATTCAGTAATGGCTCCCAGTTTGCAGTCATCTGTGAACTTTGTTAGCCAGAGTCCCTTTTGTTGGCCTGTACTTCAGAGAAGTAGATGCCAAACAAGAGCCGTCCCAGTACTGAACCTTGAGGCACTCCACTTGTCTGCAGCTAGATTTGGAGTCGGCTAATTTTACAGTCTGGGTTCTGTTAGTAAGCCAGTTGGCAACCCATCAAGTGACATATGGATTTATGCCTAGCTTAGTAAGTTTATCTAGGATTCCAGAGTGGGGGATGGCCATGGCAAGGTCCAGATAGGCTGTGTGGACTGCCTTACCCTCGTCCACAGCTCTGGAGATGGATTCGAAGAAGCAAATCAGGTAAATCAGGTTCAGGAGACAAGATCGGCCCTTCACGAACCCAAACTAGGTGGGGTCCAGTGTTCGAATGTTGCCAATGTCCTTGTTTATAAGTTCCATGATAATGCGTTCCATGCCCTTGCAGATCAGACTCGTCAGACTGATGGGACGGTAGTTCCTGGGATCCAAGATGGATCCCGCCTTGTGGAGTGGGGTATCTGTAGCTGTGCGCCACTCAGTGGGCACAAAATCTGAGGTGAGGCTATGATTAAACACAACACTTAGGTGAGGTGCCAGTTAATTTTGTAGTTCATGTAGTACACAGCCCGGGATGTCATCTGGTCCCATGGATGCTGTATTCTTAGCTTTGGAGAGTGCGGTTTCTACTTGTGTGGCCATGATTACCGGAATTTGACAATCTTTTGGTATTGAGATGGGCCCTTTAGGGAGTGAGAGGGGCGTGAAGTTTGCACTAAATCAATCTGCCAGGATATTGGCAATATCCTTGGGATCAGTATATTTAATGCCATTCTGTTGTAGCTCAGAGCATATCTGAGCACTGCCATTTAGATTCTTGACATAACTATAGAATGCCTTGTGGTTGTCTTTGGAATTTTTGGCAATTTTATTATGTAACTAGCTTTGGAGGATTTTATGAGGGATCTCAGCTTCTTACTGAGGCTGGTAAGGGAGTTTTTTGCATCTTGGGATTTTCCTCTTTTCTGCAATAGTTTCTTTCTTCTGTTGTATAGTTTATTTATGGCAGGGGGACCACCAGATTGGCTTCCTTTTGAGTGTAATGGTTCTATTTGGGATGGCATGATTCATGCACGAGTGGATGTGCTCGTACAGTGCCTTAATGTAGGATTCAGTCGAACTTTCAGCTCCCATCTGCATGGGTGTCATGAAGTTTGCTTATGGTCAGACCTGATCAATGAGGGGGTGACCACTGGTATGGAGCATCTATTTCCCATGTTGGTAATGACTGGGTCTAGGATATTGGAGCCCCTGGTGGGACAATGGATTAGTTGACCCAGGGCGTTGGAATTTATGAATTCCAAGAACCGTTGGGAAAAGGTGTTGGTACCCGAGTAGTTTTCCCAGTTAATGCCAGGGTAGTTGAAAATCACCCAGTATTAGGGTGTTTGGTTGTATCTTAGTATTGTCCAGTATGTTTAGAAAAGTGTAGTGAGAATCATGGGGCATGGTGGGGGATCTGTAGCAGGCTACAATTTGGATTGCAGTCTTACCTAGTGTTAGTTGCACCTGGAGAATTTCAGATGCATTGCGTTGGGCAGCTAACCTGGAGGTGTGAATATCCTTGGTGAATATGGACAGTCCTCCACCTTTAGTGTTTTGGTCTATGTTTGGTAGTCTGCATAAAGTTATTTCTGACAATGGCACGCAGTTTACAAGCCAACAGTTCAAAAGATTTGCCGAAAATGGGACTTTCATTTCACGAGTAGCACTGAGTACCCACAGTTAAATGGTTTGGCAGAATGTGCAGTACAAAGTGCACAATAGTTACTAGAGAAGTCAAAACGAGATAATAGGGATGTTTTCCTGTATCTCTTGAATCTCAGAAATGTTCGTGATAAACATCGTGGTTCACCTGCTCACAAAGACAAACTAGAACCACATTACCAATCAGTAGGTCAATTGTTGGCTCAACAGTTGGTTCCATGCGTCAAAAACAGGTCAGTAAAAGCCAGTCTGTTGAAGAAACTCCTAATGCAGAAATCCTACTACGATAAAACCAGCCAACCACTCGATCCATTATGAGAAGGAGAGGTGGTAAGGATGCAAACATCCAGAGGTTATGACTGGATTGGAGTCGTGAAGAATATTTACCCAGAGCAGAGATCATACATTATGGAACAACAAGGAAAGCACAGTTGTGTACACTTACCATAAATGTAGATGTTAAGAGTGTATTCAATGTTGCAGTCATCACACTTGGGTTATCTGCCTGCAGGTAGCCCTCAGTTGGCCCGAATACCAGTGTCTTGGGATTTCTGCGTTCGATGCTGTCGCTTCTTCCATGACGTCAGGTCATCAGGGGTAGAAAACATGCAGCAGACGTCATTACATCAGTTTTTCTTGCCCCATATGTCAGGAGCCTCCAAAATAGAAAGCAATTACATGCTGTGGAACACCTGTAGTAGAAAGTAAATACCACAGCCATAAACATGGCCAAAAAGAGTAAAGGTAGATAGCATAAAGTCAGGAGGTTGGAGGGAGGGTAACCAGGACTGCAACAGTGAATACACTCGAACATCTATATTTATGGTAAGTGTACACAACTGTACTATGTTCTTCATGTTTCACTGTTGCATTCATCACACTTGGGTTGATTCCCAAAGCCGAGGAAGGGTGGAGGCAGTCAATAAGTATTAGGGCTGGCTTGCAGGCCTTGCAAGACTGCTGTGGCAAATCCAGCTCTGGATTTAGAAAAGACAGGTAAGTGGTAATGCTCGGTGAAGGTGTGTTCAGAACTCCAGGTTGCAGCTTCCAGGATGTCCCTGGTAGGGACTCTCCTGAGAAATGCTGTAGAGGTTGAGGTAGCCCTACTGGAATGAGTTTGATCCCTTGTGGGATAGGTTTTCCATGGTGTTTGTAGCAGAAATGGATGCAGTTTGCTATCCATTTGGAAATGGTTTGCTTTCAAATGGCCTTGCCCTCTGCCCCTGTAGCAAAGCTAACTAGTAACTGGTCAGTTTTTCTGAAAAGCTTAGTCCTTTCAAGGTAGGATCTGAGCTGTCTGTGCACATCCAAGAAGTGCAAAATCCTTTCCCCTTTATTCTGAGGGTAGGGAAACAGGTTGGTAAATGGATGGATTGGTTTAAAGCCACACTGGATACCACCCTGGGCAAAAATGATGAGTCAGTCCTGAGGGAAACCCTGTCCGCATGGAAAATAATGCCTGTAACTCAGACACTCTTCTTGCTGAAGCGATGGCTAGAAGTAAGGCTATTTTCCAAGAGAGGAAGTTTAACTCTGCTGTAGCAGCAGGCTCAAAAGGGGAAGCGCGAGTTAAGGTCCCAGGCAGGAGTGGGAGCTCTCCTCGGGGGAGTCTTAAATTGTTAGCTTCTCTCAGGAACTGTTTGATCAGAGGGTGAGAGAAGAGAGGTGGCTCAGTATTGTAATGAGCGGAGATGGCAGAGGCATGAATCTTAATTGATGAGAAGGATGCCTTTGTGGAGTAGCTCTGCTAGGTAATCTAGGATTTGAGGTAAGGTGGGCATGGTTGTGACCTTTCCTTGAGACTGGTTCCAGGAACACTATCTTTTCCACTTTTCTGAATAGGATTTCCTAGTACTAGGCCCTCCTGGCCTCAAGGATGACATCCAGCACCAGTTTGCTGAGGGTTGCTGGTGGTGTATTCACGGAATAAGCCAGGCTGCAAGGTTGAGGGTTTGCAGCTGAGGATGCAAAATCTGTCCCTCCTGCTGGGACAGCAGAGAGGGGATCTGATGTTGGTGCCAGGGTGGCACTGCTGTCAGACTGCGCAGGAGTGAGTACCAGTGCTGGTGTGGCCAGTCTGGTGCAATAAGGATGGTCCTTGGCCTGTCCTGTTTGATCTTAAGTAGCACTTTTGATAAGAGGGGCAGAGGGGGAAAGGCATAGATTGAGTTTTTTTCCCCATGTAAAGGATAGGGCATTCACCTTCCATGCTTGGCTGTGGGCATTTCTGGTGCAAAATTTGCTCAATTGATTGTTTTGGGGGGGAAGCAAAGAGGTCCACCTCTGGTGTCCCCCACCTGTGGTTTAGAAGTTTGAATGAGTTTGGTTCCAGTTTCCATTTGTGTGGGTCCCGTACATTTCTGCTTAAATCATCTGCCAGTGATAAGGTATTTGAAAGCTGTCACTACATTCTGTACAGCTAACATTTCTTTTTGACTGATATGCAGGCAGGTGAATTTGTCCTGGGCTCCATTTACCAACCACGTGAGCCCCCAATGCATGATGCGTCTGTTGTCAGGGTTTGGGCGGCGAGGGATTGAGTGAAAGGGAGTCCCTTGTTGTGGTTGCAAGCCTCTGCCACCAAAGGAGCTCTATCCTTAGACAAGGAATGATCGGAATCGGTGTTTCCAGGTCCTGAGAATGTTGACACCAGAGACTTTTTAAGTACCACTGAAGTTTCCTCATATGCAGTCTTGCATACAGAATTAGTCGAATGCATGAGGCCATGAACCCTGGGGCTTGCAGTATTTTTCTTGCAGAATTTTGGTGGCCAGTAGTTTGAAATCATTTGGCAAATAAACCTGCTTTTCTGGAGTGAGGAATGCCATCTGGGAAGGTGTGTTCAAGCTTGCTCCCAGGAATACAATCTTTTGGCTGGATACCAGATGTGATTTCTTTTCGTTGATGGTATACCCCAGAGAAGTAAGGAGTCTCTTTACAAACGTCAGGCGCTGAAATAGCAATTCCTGACTGTCCACCTGAATCAGGCAATCATCCAAGTATGGGTAAATTTGAATATTTCTCTGCCTGCAGTATGCAATGGCTGGAGCCAGGCACTTACCCTGGGCATAGAGCCTGCCCTAAAACGTACATATTTCCTGCAAGATTCCCTTATGGGGATGTGCAGATAAGCTTCTTTCAAGTCTAGGATGACCAGCCAGGAGTCCTTAGCTAGCATAGGAAGCAGCTGCTGGAGTGTAAGCATTTTGAATTTTGGTACCACCAGGAAGGTGTCGAGAATGGACAGATCCAGGATATGGCGCCAACAGTTCTCTTTTCTGGGCACTAGGAACAGTCTGGAGTAGAAACCCTGTCCCCTTTGCTCTACGGGAACAGGTTGAACAGCTCTGATACTGAGAAGAGAAAGTACTTGCTTTTGAGTCTCTGCCCACTGGTTTGGAGGAAGGTCTGGCAACGCACTTGGGGTTGGCAGTGAGTGGAAGTAGAATCTGTATCCCTGGGATACGATGTTTAGGACCCATTGGTCCTGGGTAATGTACTTCCAGTTTTTTGTTTTTTGCATGCAGGGCGAGTTTTCCTCCTAGGGGTGCAAGTACTTGGGCATTGCTGGGAAGGATGATAAGACAAGTCATTGTGAACTTTTTCCATACGGGGTTGGCTTACCACTCCCTGTTTTTGAGGTGGGAGCACTCCACTGTTTAGCTCTCTGCATACCTGAGACTGTAGTCTTTGTGGTCTGTTGCCCCTAGGTTTGGACTGAGAAGGTCTGGGAGGGACTGGAAAGGACCAGTTTTTCAAAGGCCAATGCCTACTGAATATAGATGGCTGTACCTGTACGAAATCTTTAACAGTTTGCATAGATTTAGCTTTTTCCTCCATCTTTTTAAGAACAACTTCTGCTTTTATGGCAAACAAACATTCTTGGTTTAATGGAGTAAATGTAATTTTGCTTTGACATGGTCTAGCAAGATTTGTTCCTTCAGCCAAGCATGACTTCTCAGTACAGACCCGGCGACAGCAGCCCTGCAAGATTCTTCTAGGGCATCAAAACCACACTGCAAAGTAGGTTTACTAACTTGGTTTGCAGAATGCATTCACTCTTGTAAATCTTTATTTTCTGTACAATCAGGAATCAACAACATTTTTTGTTCAATTAGTTTCATAATATGCTGCTGGTACTTCAACATGTGAAACTGGCAATTTAAAGCCCTGATGGCAAGAGTTGCAGAGGTATATACCTTCTTACCCTGTCTAAAGCCCTAGAAACCCTGTCTGAAGGGGTAGGGTTTTTGGCTGTAGTAGCCTTAACACTTTAGGTCCCTGGGAAATGGTCTCTGGAGCCGCAGTGGGATTTTTAAAGATAAATTTGTGAGAGTCAGGTACTCTGTAGCACCTGTCAGGCTTTCTAGGAGCTGGAGGTAAAGTATCAGGGGTAAGACTGGATTCCATGAAGACATCATCTACAATATCCAGGACAGGGGGTATAGCTAGAGGGTCTGTGCTGAGGCAAGTCAAAAAATTCTCAGAGTCTCTTTCTGGACTGTGGGTAATCCTGGCATTCCCAGCGGAAATGCTCTCTTAAGGTATGCAAGGTTTCACCAAAAGAAAAGTCCTCTGGAGGGGAGGCAGAGGGAATGGAATCATCTGTATCTTAATCCTCATAGGTAGATAAAGACATGTCCTGGTAATCAGAGGGATCAGAGTCATGTCCTGGTAATCAGAGGGATCAGAGTCATCGGACTCGTGGCCTGTAGAATCAGAAGGAAAATCAAAGATTTGTCTTTTAGAGGGGGAAGGCTGGCTTCCCCCAATTAAAATAATAAGGTCTTCAGCCATTGTAAGCATTTGTTACTGTGGCATGGGAGCTTGAGAATGCACTTTGGTCGTCTGTTTTTCTAGGCGTAGTGCGAACTCTGGGCCTGAGAAACTCGGTAGTTTTAGTCAGAAATGAAGTAGTCGGTTTAATACGAACATCGGAAGATCTGAATACACCCTTAGAAGCCAGTGCCTACACAGCGGCTCTTGACCCATCCAAGGTAGAGACATCTGCAGGTTCCATAATTGAAGAAGCATCTCGCGGCATACCGGACTCCGAATGGGTCTCAGTAGAGGCCTGCGAATCTGCAGAAGCGGGTATCAGGAGCTGCAAAGGTACCTCACTGAGTACCAGACTGGCAACTGCTTAACAGAAGCGTTGAAGGCAGTTTTGGACCTATGCGGTCCGTCTCTGTCTTTATCCTTACATTTTTTTCGGAAGATCAGTAGTCGGAGAACGAGAGCAAAAGAATTTAGCGACAAAGATAGCCTGATGACAAACAGTTCGCGCATTAAACAGGGCACAAAACAGACAGCGAGGAACGTCGTTGTCTAGGACTAAACAAGTGGCGCAGTAAGAATGAAAATCTCTGTGAGGTATTTGCTTTCCACAGGCAAGACAATTAATAACTTTTTCGGACATCGGTTAAAGCAAGAAAAAAAAAAAAAGATTCCCAACGGGGTACTTAGCTTTAGAAGACTTCAGGTTTGAAACTCGAAAAATGAAAATTTCAGGTAGCGGACGACCAGCACTTGCTAAACTGCTTCTGCTTTGGGCTCCCACGCGGCAAGAAAAGCTGATGTAATGGTGTCGGCTGCATGTTTTATACCCCTGACGTCATGGAAGAAGTGACAGCATCCGACACAGAAATCCCAAAACTCTGGTAATTGGGCCGACTTGAGGGCTACCTGCAAGCAAATAACCAAAGTGTGATGACTGCAACAGTGAAACACGAAGAACAGAGTTTAGGCGGAATCAGAAACATTTGAAACCTGTGTTCGAGCCTATGCCACAGCACACAGACAGAGTCTATCTCAGAGGGAGTTGTCCAGTGTTCCAATTCTGAGTTGTCCAGTGTTCCAGTTCCTGAGAAAGTTCAGGAGAATATTCCCATTCTTGTGATGAATCCACAAGTCCTGATAAGAGTTGTTCACCGAAGACTGTCCCTGTTGCAAAATTCAGTCCAGATTGTTATGTTACGAGATTTGGCCGTATCACCAAATCATGCAGCAGATACATGGCAACTTGGACATGAACATTGAGTTTGTTTCTAATGTCTATAGTAATGCACGTCTAATTCTAATATTGTTTTTACAAAGGGCAATCTTTTTAAGAGGGAGCCTGTAGATAAGTGTGTGTGTGTGTGTGTGTATATATATATACATATATACATATATATATCTTTAAGAAGATATCCAAGGGCTTGTGCAAGTGTATAAATACTGAGCACATGCAAGTCTGACTGCCATTTTGTAGTAAGCTGCTGAGATGTAAAGCATGCATGTATGTAAGGTCAGTCTGTTAACCAGTTTGTTTATATTTTATGATGCTGCTATCCATCCTGATGTGTTTCTATGTATTAAAGCATTTAAACAAAATACCCAGCCAGCTTGTCATCTATGTTAGAGGGACAAGCAATATGACTTAATCGTAATACTTTTTATTGTGAAGTTATTCTTTGTAGAAGTTTTGCCTTTGTCCAGAGTCATCTGAAAACCTGCATTTTAATAGACCCCCACATACTGTGAGAGGAAAGGCATACCTTTGGAATGAATATGCCAATCAGCCTGAAACACTACATCAAAGATGTAGTCATACAAAAGACAAAAATGTTTATGACACATCTTGGTACAAAGATATTCAAAGTCTTTTAGTATGTATTTTTTTTAAATTACAAGTTCCTCTGCACATCCCTAAAGGATAGGACTTTTTCCATTACAGCTCTAGCGGCTTGTTAACTACCCACATATTAGCTAGACCACTTGTCTCATTGAGGGCTGCTGAACCAGCTGTATTCAGTTCTCCACTTTCAGCACGTATGAAATGAAATAAACTGTCCATTAGTTTAAAACGGTCTTTCCTTTTCCGGTTTTCAGTCAAATCAACCTTCCGATCCTGCATATTACACTTACACCAGAACCCAGTTACTGCACAGTAATCAAAGGATCCCTCTTTGTAATCATTATGAGGCTCCTTAACCAAACAATCAACACCCAGCAAGCCATTAAGGGATATTAAAATGCAGGGACCCTCCCCTTCTCTGAAGTGGCCTGTATACACTCGGGTTCTTTCTATGTTCAGTCTTGCATCACTCCTGAAAACTAACACACCTGATGGAACACATGAGCAATGTCAATATAATGTTTAGGAAGCCCAAGAATATTTAGATATTCCCAGTTTTTTACAATTTGTGGAGTAGACATCCAAGATGGTGGAAGATGGCTGCCAGCTTAAATCAAGTGATATGCTCACTTACTCATGGAATAAAGAATACTTATTTTTGTCTTGATTGGACTCTCATAATGATGGTTTGCCACCCAGGGCAGATCAAAATTAATTCCGGGCCGTTTTCAAATCATAGGCCCCTTGCATATGAAACATACATGTGTTCTTTGATACACCTTCCTATTGCTTTGAACATTTTTCCAGTAAACAATGAAACAAAACTGTCCAATTCACAACATTTCCATCATAAAAGTCTACTCAAACTTCTACAGTCCACCATTATCAGTAAATATGCACAATTCTACAGTCCACCATTATCAGTAATTATGCACAATCTCTGAAGTAGTAAAAAAGTCATCTAAATAATTCCACGTTAAATAAATCTGTAATGAAGAGGTTGGTGCTAGCAATCACCTTTATATTTCATGGTTTCATTGAAAAATAAAGTGTCTGATGCCCCTGAGGAATAAATTGCCTAAATTACATTAAAAATAAGCTAGTAATATTGCAATAGGAAATGGATGGTAAACTGATAACAGGCTCATAGTTAGTATCTTAATTTTCAGTATGGCAGCATTCACCCCTTATGGGAGTAGAACCAACAACCTTCTGCATCAAAAGCAAGTACACAATCTTTTGTGCTATTAGAAATGTGAGCTGACTTGGCATAATCAGCACTAAACTTCTCTTCCCCTGCAGCTCTCAGCTCCTTGTAAAATCTACTCAATACTCAACTGCATCTCAACTTCGCAGCACAAGAAGTCTGGAAAAAGCCAAATTTATTGGGGTGGGTCAAAAGGGCAAAAACCAGGGACACATGTATAATCATGGAAAGCTGCTAGAATAAAATGCTGCGTTACCACCATAGATTTTACTGCCATGGTCCCTGTGCAAAAGAGTCAGAACAACATACCACTATGCCAAATCACCTGCTTTGTGAAAGAAAAATGCTGTGTTAACCACCGTACATTTTACTGCCAAGGTCCCTGTGCAAAACGGTCAAGAGCAACATACCACTACGCCAAATCAGCTGCTTTGTGAAAGAGAGGAAGACTGAAACTCAAATGGCTATCATTTAATGAATTCAGTTCTCACCATAGCTGTCAACCTCTTAGCACAAAACACCTGGACAAACCCAGTAATGAGGGAATACAGCCCTCAAACATACTCAGTGAATTCAGTTCTTGCCATAGCTGTCAACCTTAGCACAAAAAGCCTGGATAAAGCCACTAACAGGGTATTACAGTCCCAAAAATAAGGACAAATTTCAAATAGCCATCTTATAAACTTAAAAAATTGCTATAATAAAAGGTTGTGTTACTATATATTTATTGCTAGAATAAAATGTTGTTTTACTATGTATTTTCTGAAGAATATGAAGTCTGAAATTCAAATGCCTGTCAATTTTACTTCTGACGGAACAAAAACAATTTTCAGCAGAGGCCCAGGGAGAAATACTGTAGACACATGTCTTTGTAAAATGGCAGGACACCAGAGCAAATCCACACAAACACAGGGATAAGATGCAGACTCCACACAGAAGGCACCCCAGCCAAGAATCAAACCAGAAAACCTATAGCTGTGAGGCAACAATACTGCCACTGCACCATCAAATATGTAAGGAACTAAACATTTAGAAACCTGAAGTCTGAAATTCAAATGCCTGTCAATTTTATTTAACATTTGTTAATCAGGACAGTCTGACTTGGAACAAAAAAACAATTCTCAGCAGAGGCCCAGGAAGAAATAATGCAAACATGTCTTTGTAACATGGGAGGACACAAAAGCAAACCCACACAAACACAGGGAGAAGATACAGACCCCCCCCCCCACAAAGAAGGCACCCCAGCCAAGAAGCAAACCTGAGAACCTGCAGCCGTGAGGCAACAATGCTACCACTGCACCATCAAATATCAAGCATTGCAACATTTATAAACCACAGATATTATGAGGAACAGATCAGATCAAATATGAGGCAAAAATCTGCAATTTTTTTACAAATGGTGGTGGGTAGGGAATTCAGGTCTTTAACACCTGCATACAAGGTACAGGGTTCCAGCCTGAGGTATTCCCTACCACACCACCATGAGCCTAACCACCAGTATATTGCACCAAGGGCATTTTTACACACACACACACACACACACACACACACACACACACACACACACACACACACACACACACACACACACACACACACACACACACACAGAGACACACAGACACAGAGACACACACACACAGAGACACACAGACACACACACAATCCCTGTACACTTACCGGGTCCTGTAGTACATCCCTGTCCGCAACCACCATTAAATTAAATCCAGGTCCCTGTCCACAAAACCCCCCGACGAGTGCAGCTGAAAACCCGCGCAAATCCGACCTTGCCCATCATGAGATCTTCCCCTACAGCAAGCTCCAATCCAGACCCGAGATCCTTCTCCTGACTGCCGACCTTGCAGTCCGACCCAGACGCGTTTCCCCAGCGAGTTCCCAGGCAGTCTATGCAGTTTAAAACTGCATAGACTTGTGGGAGCGCTCCTGTTCTCGTGTCTCAATCAGGACTGCTGCTGAGACAATCTGCGCATGCTCCATGCTGTCTCAGCAGCAGTCTGGACTAGTGCGCATGCGCGAAGTCCATGAAATTTTAAAATATTTTTTTCTTATTTTTTTCTTTTTCTTTTTTTTATTTTGTTAGTTTGAAGTTGAGGGGGCTGCAGTCCGGCAGTCCAATAGCACGGGCCGCCCCTGTACATTTTACAAGTTGCCAACCTGTACGGCAGAAAAAGAAAGTCTAGTTATGGGACAAGCCATCAGGGTGGCTCGTATGACATCACATAGGGAGGATGTGTGGGATGAGTTAACCAAGTTAAAGGAAATGTTTTTAGCAAAGTGGTATCCTGACAGCAAACGGATGTGTAGAATGACTGGGGCAATGGGTATAAACCTCTTTTGGGTACTGTTCTAGCAAATCAGAACAAGACAAGCATAAATATGAAAGGGCATTAGTAGCTGAATACAACCAATTCTCTAAGGAAATGAAAGAAAAAAAAAAAAAAAAAAAAAAAAAAAAAAAAACACTGGTGTTCTTTAAAACCGACCCAGAATTATACTCACTAGTGAGGGCTGAACCTGTATTCATTTCAAAAACTGCCCCAAATTTCAAGAGATTTTTGGAAACCAAACATGCCACTCTAAGATTTCCAAGGGCACTATTAAATCTGGATGGTGCAGCCAGTGTGCATACATTACTAGGAACCAAGTCATGGTGCTAGGAAATGTAATGAATACAAAGATCACCTTTCATGATGGTAACTGTATCAATGGGTAGTTTATGTAGTGATGTAAGCAGGATGTTCGGCATTCTATGCTGGCAAAACTGAGCGAGCTCTCAGAATATGTATTTATGAACACACAATATTGCGAACAAAAATCAGAACAGTGCTCTTATAGACATTACAATCAATGTAACAGTTCTAGCAAGGGTTCACTTTGGTATTTTAGAAATAAAACAATCACACTGGATCCCAGGGGGGTTGTCTGAGAGATTGGAAGAATTAAAAGTACGTGAACTGCAATGGCAACAGACTGGGGGCTTCCTTTCCCCCTTGTTTGAATGACAGCGTCTCAAATTACAACTGTTTTAACATTGAAGGCTAACAAATTATAGCCCAGGTTTTTACAAATCTTTTGTTATATTTTTTACACCATTACTATGTGCAACATTGCTTATTACTGTACATTTGTTGTCTGGGCCTTTAAAGAATAATACAGTTATTATTAATTAATCAACTACCAAATGAAATATTTGTATCCACCACTGAATGGCTCTGTGCTAGGAACATTTTATTCTGATGAAGTCTCTTGTAGGAGATGAAAGCAGTCATTTTATTTTTTCAGGTTGTTTTAATAAATTAATTCTTGGACCACTTCTAGACCCTTGTTTGGTGTTGATTTTCTTTGGTTTCAAGTCACAAGATTCCACCCAAGACTCAAATGAACTTTGAGTCTTAGCCCTTGGGGGGGGGTCTGTCATCTTGACTGAGTGTACCAAAAAACAGTCCCAGGGACCCTCTGGGATTGTTGCAACATGCTCACGTTAAAGCTAGTGAAAAACTTATTGCAGTGAACAAGCAAACTTACTCCTGTCTTTCCTCCAATGCATGGGCTGCTAGCTGAATCTAGAGAACTTGTGGTGTACTCAAAACCAAAATGTTCACTCTGCAAAGCCTGCTTACTACAATGGATTTATTTGCATTTTTGAAAGTCAATCAAGAATTCTCTTCCCCCTTATTTTGTGGATTGAAGTAGAAATCAGGAAGCTGGGCAGTTTGATTAAGAATAAATTCAGAGACTACTGTTAAGCATAAAGGAAGGATTCTGTCATTGTGAAAAGCCAAAAAAGGTTGGAGGCATAAGGACCTGTAATTTAGAAGCCTGCCTAGCAGACATTATAGCTTCCAGCAAAGCAGTCTTCCAGGTCAGAAAGTTTGGATAAGAGACGGCTGCTAGTTCAAATGGAGGTCAGATTCAACGTTTACAAAACAATTCACACACAAAGACGAAGCTACCTTCTTTCTTGATCTAATAAGCAACCCCCCCACCCCCTTGCAGAATTCCTTAACTTGTAAGGTTTTTCTACCCATGACCCAAGTGAACTCCCCTGCCTCCAACTGCTTCATTCTATAGTGTACTGAGCACACAGTATGTTTTGACCATTCCTGCAAAAGTACTTCTACAGCTGAATTTCTCTCCAGCTGCAAAAGTACAAAAGTAATACCTTCAGTTAAAATCTATGTAAAGCAGTTTCCAAGAATCAAATTATACTTAATGAGATATCTTAAGATGAAGCTAAATTGACACTTTAGAATATTTCACTCTAGCAGTGTAAAAATTCCCTGGAAAAGCAATATAGACCCACAACAATGAAATTAAATGCTGTGAAAGTATTTAAGAGTTCAAAGACCTCATCTTTGTGTCCATAAACATTCTTCCTCATTGATGGTTTTCCATAAACATTCTTCCTCATTGATGGTTTTCCACCAAAAACAATCTATGTGTGCGTGTGTGTGTGTGTGTGTGTGTGTGTGTGTGTGTGAGTGTGGGGTAACTGCATTCACTTAAGTACCCGATTGGCCCTACCCTCATATCAGTTGTTCCCCAGCTATGACAGTCCACTACAATACTGCCCGTTAACTTATGTGTATGTTAACAGTTAACTCTCAGCTTGCATTAGTCTTAAATGCAAACAGGATTTGTCTTATCTCCCGTCTCACAGCAGTTTTACATGGTGGAGGAAGTACCAGGAAAGCAACCTGTTCTGTTCAGCTCTCATTACCCTTGGGCATCACTCTACTCCCCTACCCCCAATTCCCATCCACCCCTACTACATTTAAACTTATATCTCACTTACTCTGCCTCCTCTACTCATCCTCCTATCCTGTGCCTAACTGCACTATCCAAACTGTTCTCAATAAACAATCCCCACTCAATTCTGTTCTAAATTCCTTCTCAAATATCACACTGCTCCAACACTATCACTGCTCATTACCTCACCACACTAAGATTTTTTACATTAACCATGCTGTTTCCTTCCTGTATCATCTTATTCATACTCTTCCTCCTTTCATTCCTAACATCGCCACTAGTAGCATTAACACAAGCATATCGCAACCATTACTTCATCCTCCCAGCAACCATTTTCCCTCTAGCTACTCAAAAATCTCTACAAGCTTATTTCCCATAACTGCATTCCACTTTTGTAAACTCAAAAATACTAAACAATGTTAGTACCAATGCCAGGTTAATACCGCTCCCATCTCTGCTAAAAATGCCATTAAAAAATCTCTCCAGCATACATCAGTGTGGTGACATCCACCTCACCCCAGGTCCCAACCAACCCCCCATACCAAAGAATACTCCCCAAAAGTTCAGAACAACTGTTTTTAAACCTTAGAAGCATATGCAACAAAATCAGATTTTCATGTCTGGATGACAACACAACCCAGACATCCTAGCCACAGGAGATATGGCTAAAGCTAGAAATAAAAAATGCTGAAATACTACCTCCTGGTTATATTATTATTAGGCTGAATAGCTATAATCTTCCCAAATATGTTCACAGTAACTCCTTATACAGGCACAATCACAAATTTTCAAAAAGCAGAAATCCTAATCTCATTCCTAAAACTTAATAGCTCCAAGCGCATATACATTGTTGTGCTTCATATCCCCCAGGACAGAACATTCCAATACCTGAACACATACTATCCTGGATAGCAGATACAGTCACAATCACAAATGAAATTATCCTCCTGGGCGATGTAAACACTGCTGAATTTGCAGATAAAGACTGCCAGACAATCAACACCATAAACCTATTAATACCAATAAGATATGGCAAATGCAACTCCCAAGAATCTATCCTGGACTTGTTTCTGTTTACCAGCCAGTTTCATTCTACCTCCTGCCAGCTTATATGCACAGGACTTATTACACAACTAACAAATGAATATAAGCTAAAGACCACCCGTAATCTCTCCAATTTCTCCAAAGACTCTTTCTTTGAAACTCTGAAAGCAGTTAATTGGTCCAGCCTAAAAAGGTTCCCTTTAAATGATACAGTGGAATACTTCAATGCAGCATTTCAAAATACTCATCACCTTAACCCCCCACAGCATACAAACAACCATACCCCACAGCTCACCAGCTAATACAAACTCCTTATGAAACAGACAAAACATGGATTAACTGGCAAAATATAAATTAAAAATTTGCAAATATTCAAACAGCTACAAAACCAAGAAACAAGTTAGAGATAAAAAGTATGATACTTGCCTAAAAAATAATCATAAAAACAACTCAAAAAATTCTGGTCCTCAGTATCCTCTCTCAACACAGGTACGGTACAAGACAAGATCCCAGCCCATACTCAAAACATTCCCCCTCATCAAATAGCTACCTATTTTGATACATACTTCACAGAATGCATAGCCAACTTAACCTCAAACTCACTTAACATCCCCTTCCACACAGCTAACTTCCCATATCTTAGGCTCTAGCATATTTCCTTCACCTACCTGCACCCTCTTCAATGCACATACAGACCTTTACCTTTCAACCAGTTTCTATAACACTCATAAAAATGCTTTTACATGAACTAAAACCTTGTACCTCTGCAGCAGACAACCTTGCCCTGGAATACCTAAATCTAGCTACAGGTGCAATAGCATACTTGATCAACATTCTTATCAATACATAAACAGAACTAAACAGAATCCTGTGTCCCTAACTTATAGAAATGTCATACATTATCCCCTTACATAAAGGAGGTAATTCCACTGACATTACATATTTCTGTGTCATAGCCATCCTGTCTCCCCTCTCTAAAATCCTTGAAAAATGTATACATCAGTTTCTCCACCATCTCTTACAAAATAAGCTAATCATTAACATGCAACATGAATTTTGGCCAGACCACAGTACCCCCACTTCATTACTATCATTTACAGACATCAATAAAGCTTGCAACTCTAATAAACTTCCCTCTGCAAGATCTATAAATCAAAACATTTCAACATTGTCTCGCACTAAATTTCTCAACTTTCCACCCTTTGGTCGATCATCTCCATCGATTCAATGGTTTTGAAGTTACCTTGCCAACAGGCAATAAGCTGTAAAATGACAAGGATCCATCTCTGCATACCTTCCCACTTCCACAGGAGTCCCACGTGGATCTTTTTTTAAATCAATAACCTAAATTCATGTTCTTGTGAAAGCACCTTGTTTCAGTATGCAGAAGACTATCATCTGTTCTTTAAACACCTCCAAGATCTGTTCTTTAAACACCTAAACACCTCCAAGAAAAATCATTCAAGCAGTCATCGCCAACGAATCCTGGCTTACAAGAACACAACTCTTAAAACTCCTCCCCAAAAACCTTTCAAAATCTTTTAGGCAAATGGCACTGAAAAGGAATTTGTCCACCATACCAAATTATTAGGAGTCATAATATGTATGAATCTTAAATTTGACCTCCACATCCAAAGCAATATCAACACCCATCAAAAAACTATGATGCTATACAGAAGCAAACATTTTCTGAACACAGCCACAAAAAAAGTTACTCTAGCCATAACCAACCTTCCACCCTCCCTATGCTATGGAGCACCAATTCAAACCAATTTACAATTATCCATAAAACAAACTTGAAAGCTGCTACAACAAAATTGCTAAGTTTGCCACTAATTCATCCTCCTTTACTCATCACTGTAAAGCTCAGCTCTGCAAACTCTTAGCTGGCTGAACTCCCCCTCCACCTCTCCTACATTCAGCTTACAACAACACATAAAATCATACACAAACCCATCAGCCTGCCCATCTCTGACCCTTTTATCGACATATATTTCCCTAAAAGAACTCTCAGATCAGAAGACAAAACTTCACCATAAATACACCAAATAAATCACTGGACAAAAGTCTACATTGTTACAGAGTAGCAAAAAAATGAACCCCTTACCATTTCTAACTTACCCACCTTTAAATGCTCCATATTCAAAATCATGGACCTGCTCCTGTGCTAATCCTGGCTAAACTTACTCACTATACTTCACTCACTCCCTTAAACCAGAGTCACACTTCACAACCCTCTCTCCAACTTCCTACTGCACTCCTTTCTTGTAGTTTTCCCCACTTTCCATATCCACTTCCTTTTTTCTACCTCTTTCTTTTTCCTCCCTATTCATGTAAGCTACATGAAGACACCCTACCCTGTACTCTTCTTATAATCTCTTTTTTTCTCCATTCTTCTTCCTTCTATAACCATAATATGAACACCTCTCAAACAAAAGACGTTATACGATTAGAGACAGTGAAGGGGAAATTAATTTCCAGTCTCTTAAATATCGTATTCGAGTTGCCTCAGGTCTCGTTTATCCCATACTAATCTATGTCTATGTAATAAATAAGACTAATGAGTTTTTCCTCTCACATATTTTTTCCAACTCATGATATTATTTTTCATTGCACTCTACTATGAAATACATTGTGATTGTGGAGTTCTTCTCCCAGAACCTCTTCTGAAAATGGACACTTTCTGGCCTAGTTGGACTTTCCAGGTAAATAAAATATCAACTAACTAAAGATGGGAGGATCCAGTGGCAGACAGGCTGATAATGGCCAAAACATGTACCTTTACTGAAGTGTACACAACTCCAGAATTGAGCAATTCACTGAATTAGTGGAGAACAAGGGGTGCCTCCACTTTAGATGGGTCCTGTATTTCTGCACCAAAATGAAAATCTCTTCTGTATGGATAAATACAATTTTCTAGTGGTATGTTCTTACCTCCAATACCATGGATATTTGCATGCATCAGAGATCTGTTATCTTGTGTTAGCAAGTCTGCTGTATAAGGTGGTTTATGGCAATTGCCCTTGGCTACCTGCAGGAGGATTTTTGTACACTAGTTGTGCGTTTTAAGACTAGTTTGAAAGGCAAATACATTTCAAGGTGCTTAGTCAAACACTTGTAATGGATCTTTTCTAATGTTTCATCCTTGAGTAATTTGATTATTTCCTCAGAGACATTACTAGGGAGTGAGGTAATTTCGGGAAATGCTGAGTGCCTTGTTTGTTAACCACGCAGAACGAGTGAGCTCTCAAGATCATGCAGTCATGGCAAGTACAAGATAGTATTTGTTTGAAAAAAATAGCAATCCTAAGATAAATCATTTTCTTATGTCTCATAACCATTTGATTGTAACAGATATATCTTAAAAGGTAAGGAGAAACAAGGTCTTCATAAACTTCATCCCATGCTTCAGCAGTCCAAATGACTTTACGACATATGCTTACAAATAAAGTGCAGAAAAGAGTAACACACAAGACCAAGGTTGTGACTTTTTCACTTAAGAGTACGTATCTTACATCTTTGTCTCTCTGTATATATCTATGTCAGTTACCACAAAAAATTGTCAAAATAGTCCCTTGTTGAAACCGTGGAAATGTCAGCACACCTGATTGAATGTACAGGCTGTGTTTGTGCAAGACTGCAGAAAGTGGGGACTGGGGAATTTGCTCTTTCCCCAACGTAGTATGATCTCAGAAACGGTATACAATTAGGGAGTGTGCAGGGGAGCCCCGAAAAAAAAAAAAAAAAAAAAAGTTATGTCTTACCATAATGTTCCATCTGTGTTGTTGATCTTCTATCTGTGTTGTTGATCTTCTTCCATTTATCACTGATGGGTTCGGTTCAAAGCCCTTGGAACCAAGTCGGCCTAATACCAAGCTCGTGTACACCAAAAACTCTCGAGCTAAGCTGTTACCCACAATGCCCTTCTCCCAGTTACCTCAGATCGGGTTTGCATGCAACATATAGAAGTAAAAGCAGAAGCTATTTTCTGTGCAAAAACCCTGAAAACACCACACGGACCCATAAGATCCGCCAGGAGCCTTTGGAAGGGGACAGAGGGTACGATGTGATGAATGGAAAAAGATCAACAAACACAGATGGAATGTTATGGTAAGACAGAACTTCTTTATCTGATGTTGCTAATCTTCTTCCCATTCATCACTGATGGGACAGAATCCCAAGCTGAACATTCCTGAGTACCACTGAGCCAAAGGCTGCTCTTCTCCTGGAGACCATGTCCCACGTCCAGTTTGTAATGCTTGATGTAAGTATGGGGCTTAGCTCAAATGGCTGCTGCGCAAATGTCGTCCATAGAAGGTCTGGAGTGAAAAGCAACGGAAGTTGCTACGGCTCTCATTGAATGTGCTTTGATATTGACAGGTTTAGGTTCATTCGCTTGTGAGTATGAAAAGGTAATACAATCTCTGAGCCATTTTGATAAAGTGACTTTTGATACGGCACATCCCATTTTTTGGTCCAGAGAAGGAGATGAAAAGTTGATCCGACTTGCAGATAGATTTAGTCCTATCAAAGTAAAAACGTAATTGTCTATGCACATCCAATGAGTGTAGACAGTATTCTCCTTTATTGGAATAATTTGGGAAAAACACTGGGAGGACTGGTGGACAGAGAAATCAGAAATTACTTTGGGGAGAAAAGATGAATTAGTACGAAGAGATACTCTGTCTTTATGAAAGATTAAATAAGGACTCTTGATGCATAAGGCTTGTAATTCTGATATCCGTCTAGCTCATGTGACAGCCACCAAAAATAGAGATTTCCATGATAGAAATTTAAGGTCACATTTTGCAGCAGGCTCAACAGGGGATAAAGAGAGAGACTGTAATACCAGAGAGAGAGTCCATGTCTCTCTAAAGGCTGCCTGATTGGGGGTCCGCTATGGAAAACTCCTTTGAGAAAGGTCTTGCATATGCGGGTGGAGATAAGTGGAACGCCTTCTAGACAGTTATGGAAACTGGAGATAGCTGCCAAGTAGACTTAAACAGTAGAAGCCGATGCTCCATTCTCAAAAACCTCAGAAAGGTATTGAAGTACAACAGATACAGGAGCTGAGAAGGGGTCTAACATCTGTTCTTTAGACCAGAGAGCGAACCTTTTCCACTTATCTCTGTAGAGTTTTCTGCTGGATGGCTTATGGGTGGCCAGAATAATATCGTGAACATGTGAGGAGAGGGTTTCCTGCCTGGCGACTAACGGAAGTTGGGAAACCAAGCTGTCAGCTTGAGAGTGGACAGATTTGGGAGAGTCAACCCTTGGGTGTGAGAGCTTAAGTCCTGACGAGTGTCCAGGATCCATGGAGGTTGTAATAGGCGAGGCCAAAGGAAGGGGAACCACACTTGTCGAGGTCAGAATGGGGCAAGGAGGATCACCTTGAATCTCAACCGAATTGCTAAAAATAGGGGTATCAAGGGAACTGGAGGATAAGCATAGAGGAGACCCATGGGCCAATCGTGAGTCAAAGCGTCTCTCTGTGACTCCCCTTCTGGGGGAAGGGCAAAGAAGCTGCTGCATTTGTTGTTTGAAGGGGAAGCAAAGAGATCACAGCAAGGCTGGCCCCAATGGCTACAAATTTCTGCCGTCACGTTCGGAGAGAACACTCGTGTGGAAAGAGAATGCATTTGCTCAGCCTGTCCGCAATCACGTTGGAGCTCCCTGGGATATGCGTTGCTATAAGAAAGTGGTTGGAAGCTATTGCCCAGTGCCAAATTCTCATGGCCTCTCGACACAGGGGGTAGGATTTGGTCCCTCCTTGTTTGTTTATGTAACAAACTACTGACATACTGTCTAACTGAATCTCAATCGTTCCCGATGGAAGGAGCGGATACAGTGCCTGCAACACCAACAGCACTGCTCTAAACTCCACAACATTGATATGCAAATTGGCCTCTTTCCCTGAAAATGGCCCCCACACTATCAGCGAAGTGTCCATGGTCACCGTGGCATTGGATTGAGGGATCTGGAAGGGGCGACACCAAAGTTTTTCATCTGGCTTCATCCACCAAAGAAAATCTTGCTTGAAGGAATTGGTAATGAGGATCTGTGAGTTTAGGGGGTGAAGATTTGCCAACCACTGGGACAAAAGGAGTCATTGTAATAGTCTCATATGCAATCTTGCCAGAGGAACAATTGGAATGGCCGCAGCCATAGACCCCACAGCCTGGAGAACTTGCCAAAAATTGTAAAAACATGACACTTAGCTGGAGAGCTCGGTGAAACGCTGCTATATGGCTGCCGGCAAATGAGATCCGGCAAATGAGATCTGAGTTAACTGGGAGAAGGGCACTGTGGGTAGCAGCTTAGCTTGAGAGTTTTTGGTGTACGCGAGCTTGGTATTAGGCCGACTCTGTTCCGAGGGCTCGGAACTGAACCCATCAGTGATGAATTGGAAGACGATTAACATCATCAGATAAATATTTTTCTTTTTTTTTTTTACTTTTTGTTTCGATAGGCTGATCGACAAGTAACGTAGTACTGTAATTTCCTTGGACCTAGATGCCACACTCTTACTTGTAAGTTGGGTGAGGCAGAATAATTACCTTACTACTAGGAAAAGCGAAAGAATCAAGCCTATACGGCTGTACAAGGGTGAGATGCACTGTTTGCCAACCTAGCCAGGACAGCACACACACACAGTCGCACACACACACAGTCGCACACACTCGTGCACACGCGCACTCGCACACACACACACTTTTTTTTTTAAACCTGCAAGTATCAGAAAAAGGATTAAAAAGTAACATGTTTGACTCCACTTCTATGTTCACTGCACACACAATGCAGGTTTACTGGCACATCTAAAGTGTGAAGGGAAATAAGCATACATTTCTTGCACTCCTGTATACTAGAGGTGCACTGAAATATCTTCATCATACCACTTGTGTATTTTTTGCCCCATATACACAGTCTGATACACCCATATCTTTAGGTAAGCCTCAGGGTCATAATGTATAGGACATTAGTAATAAAGAGGTGTCCATTTCACATTTCAGTAAATAGAAAACCACTATCATTCTATTACCTACCAGCAAAGGTAATCGACAATGGGGTACTCCAAGCAAAGCTAGGCTATGAATGAAGTGATATTTGTTGGCAGTCTCGAACAACTGGAAAAAAAAAACAGATAAATTAAACATGCAAATGATAAACATTACCAAAATTCTTTGTTGCTTTCCCACCACAGCAGTATCTCAATGCAAGAGATAAATACTTCTACAGCTTTAATCAAGTACACACCGTTTCTCTGCAGTATGAAGAGATTAATTTTTTATATTTAGGAAGACCAAAAAGAAAAAAAAGACTCAGAAGACTCTCAGAAGTGAAACTTAAGAATCCTCTAACAACAGCATGTATGTAGCTGCTGCCTTACCATTATCAAAATTAATGATGAATTAAAGATAGATTGTAAAAATTTTCCTCACACAGATAGGAGCAAAACATGCTCAGATTATCAGTATTCCACTACACAGACTGTCCAACACCATTACTTACAGTTCTTTTTTCAGTTGTGACAGGCAACATGTCTAAATAAATCTTGAGGCTTCAAGACTACTCCAAGACCGAACCTCCCATAACAGTCCTGAAAAGGTTTTTTCCTGTTGCTGGTTGCAACCTTGAGCAATCTCAAACTCTTCCCATATACTCTAACATTAACCTCGACCCCCACCTTAAAAAGGGATTAAACCGTCAGCCCCAGTCCCAGTCTTCAAGCACTTAGGCTGAATTATCAAAAAAATGAGCTTTTTAGCAATTGGAAGGGATCTTTCTTTTCTGCTTCTAGGGCACAGCCTTAAAGATGCCAGAGTTATTTTAAAGTACATCACTATGACCTGCTCTTTCATAGAAGAAGGTCCCAAGGCACTTCCCGGTTATCACATCCTTTGGTTTAGGGGTAGAAATTAATATTAGTGAAGAAACCTCTGAAAAACAGATCCTCACTCTGAATGGTATCCAACCTTGTTGTTGTATCTTTCGGCTTTTCCCAGTTAGGGGTCGCCACAGTGGAACTCCGGTCCGCTAATGATTGGCAGTAGATTTTTACGTGCCGAGTTGCTGGCCCTGATGCACAACCTTCAATGAAGGTACACCCATTGACGCATGTCTCCACACAGAAGACGCTCTAGCTGAGAATTGAACAGGACAACGTCTTACTGTGAGGCAACAACGCTACCGCAGTACAACCACCACCGCAGTTCCAACCTAAAAAAACAAGAGGCAGCTGAAGATACAATTAGTAGAAAAATTATGGAAACAGAAGGGTCAAGTAGCTACAGCACTACAGAAATTATTCTTGTTTCTTGTTCCCAGTGACTTCCAATGCTTCTCATAATAGGATGAGATACAATTACAGCTAGCTACAGACATCATTTAGACAGGTCTATATTATGTGATTGTAAAATGTGTTCAAACACATTTGACACAGACGGCAAAAACACTAATCACCGAATGGCCACTTCAGTGATTTTTTTCCCAGCGGGGGGGGGGGGGGGGGGGGGTTCACTTGGCCAAAGAAAAAAACTTTCAAATCTTACAGAGGGAGGTGGCTTCAACCCCAACACCCCCATAACTAAATATATCAACTCCAAGATCGCACTACAGCAGGGAAAAGGGCAAGTGTTTTTTCCCCTGGGGAAAAATTCACTGAAGTGGCCGTTGGAGATTAATGTGCTTGCTGTTTATATGTTGATGAAAACGTGTTCGATGAACATGTTTTTTGTTCAGATAATATACACCCCATTAGGACACCCCATTTTGGAACCTTAATTCGCATTACCTTCAGCAAAACGGCAACAAGAATCTTTTCAGGAAAGAGCTATTCTAGTACTGTCTGTATTAGCACGCCCAAGTAGTAACATCATACGCATGAGGGTATAAACACCCCCCAGGGAGGGGGGGGGGCAGAAGCTAAAAGTTTGGATAAACAGCAACACAAGAATAAAAAAGGGTTAGTCTAACAGAATAAACCTCCATCTCTAGAAAAAATACTGTTTGCAAATGGAGAGAGCATGCAGTTGTAAAACTGTACTTCTAGGTAAGGCTTACTCATGGCAAGCTCAACTCTTTCAGTAGACAAGTCAGTGAAGCAATAAAGACAAGGTGATAATTATGAAAGGGATGATTTCTGATGTACTGTACATAAAACCTTGGTCAAGTCATGGGACACTGATCTACGCAGAGAATATTACAATTTACTTATGTCTAGGCTATAATCCAATTAAGTGGGGGCTCAGAAAGAAAAGCTCTATAAATGATGAAGTACAACTAGCACTAAAGCTAATAATTAAATAAAAATACATACTTATTACAAAAATAAAGTAAACAAACTGAACAGACACAGGAACTAAAAATTCAAGTCTAAATACTGCAACACTGGATTGAAGCAAAGTAGTATAGGCACACACCATGGTACAGATGTGGATAGTTCACCTACTAAACATTAACAGCACTGGATATTTAACAAAAAAGTCGTAAATTAGGCAGACAAGTGAAGCTGTAGCAATTGCAGTCTCATGGATGTTTCATCTAATTAAAATATTTACATCTACAGTTACGGCGGACGGACCAGCTGCTGCTGGCACCAAGTAAGAGGATAACATCCAAGCAGTTTCTTCAATACTGAAGACTCGGCATATAGTTCCATGCCTGCTAGCTGCGGATTATTTATTCAAAGCACAGCAGAGCAGTACCAAAGGTTACTGCAATGTTCTGAAAGGCAATTCACATACAAGCTGAAAAAACATTGGACCTAGGATTCAGTCTGACAAAGATGAAGGACCATACTTGTCTTCACTTAACCTGAACTTTCCTTCTTGACTGAGAGCTGTCAGTCAAGAAGGAAAGTTCAGGTTAAGTGAAGACAAGTATGTGGATGCAATCTATGGTATTTGTCGCTCGTCTTGGTTTACAACTGAAGACGAACAGGTGGGGTAGTTCGTTTATATGCTTTATTGCACAGAAATACATCAGGATGGATAGCAACAGTATAAAATATAAACAAACTGATTGACAGACTACACAAACATGCATGCTTACAGCTCAACAGCATACTACAATATGGCAGTTAGGCTTGCACGTGGTTAGCATTTATACACTTGTGCAAGCCCATCAGCATTTATACACTTGTGCAAGCCCATGGAAAGCTTCTTAAAAGTATACATACATATTTATCTGCAAGTCCATGGAAAGCTTCTTAAAAGGTAAAGGTATACATATTTATCTACATCCTCCCTCTTAAGTAGATTGCCCACAATAAAATGACATTTGGAACAGACATGCAAAAGAAATGCACAACACACTTATGTCCAAGTTGCTGTGCATCTGGAACATGGTCTGGAAATGCAATCTGATCTAGTGATATAGCAATCAGAACTGGGTTTAGCAACAGGGACAGTTACTGGTGGACAAACAGATTCTGGAGTTTTGGGATTCTTCTTGGGAACAGGGATATTTACTGAACATCCTCTGGAAATGGAACGCTTGATAACTCACTGAGATTTAGTCTTTCTCGCAGGTATGATGCTGCAATACAGCTTGGACACTGGGGCCAAATGTTTCCTATTCTGTCTATATTCTACCCCTTGTGATTCCACAATATATGATGTCTGCTCTAGACACATTTTTCACGACACACTAATCCAATCAAAACCTTTGGATGTCTGCATCCTCACTATCTCCCCTTCTTGTAATAGATTGAGTGGTTTGCTCGTCTTACATTAGGACTTAGTGAAAGCTCGTCTGTTAAAGCACTTATCCCAGATCTGTTGTTCTTGACACACAGAACCAACAGATTACTGCTGATTGGTAGTGTGAGTGTGGTTCTGGTTTGTCTCTACAGAAGTCTCTGTGCAGGTGAACCAAAATGTTTATAACAAGGAATATTTGAGAGTCAAGAGATTAAAGAAAACATTGCTATTGTCTCGTTTAGACTTCTCCAGTAACGGTCTTACACTTTGAACTGCATGTTCTGCCAAACTGCCTGAATGTGGGTACTCAGAGCTACTTGTAACATGAGTAGAGTCCCACTATTCAGCAAATCTTTTGAACTGCTGGTTTGTAAACTGTGTACCATTGTCAGAAATAACTTTGTGCGGACTACCATGGACTGCAAAATGATGAAAGTAATTGACTTGCTTCCTAATCTAGAGTCCATCTCAAACCAATTTGAATTAAGAGTCTACTAACACCAAGTAATGTTGAACTACCTTGGTCGACAGTAGCTAGACATTTTCGAGTGGAATGGTCAAGAATCTTGTTTAGCTGAAGTGGTTCTTTCTGTTGATGTGGTTTAGTACAATTACATACAAAAACAAGATGAAAATACTCTCTCAATGTCTTGTGACATAGAACTAGTATTTTGGCCTTCTATCGCCCTTCCTTTGGTACAGTTAGTTCCTGGGTGGCCATGATGCAAGATGGTAATATACTCTTGTTGCAAGGATTTTGGAACAAATCACTTTTAGACCTTTCATGATAATACCATTGTCCCATTGTCAAACAAAATCTCATCTCTGTAAGGAAAATAAGGTTGCAGATCTACTGGTAAGCAAGACTGGTTTGATGGCCATCCTTGACTGATAAAGTGGTATTGGATCTGAGACTGTAGGACTTCCAAGCTCATCAAGATGTGTGGAAGAAACCTCTCACTTCCATGACTTCAAAATCAGGTCTCTCATTTTCATGCTGCTTAGAGATATTTCAGTTTCAGCAAGATAAAGAGGTTTGCCTTTTGTATAGACAACACTGAAATTATACTTTTGCAATTTGAGCATCATGCATTGCAATCTGGCAGGAGTGGTATGCATGGGCATTCTCAAAATAGTGACTAGAGTTTTGTGATCTCTTTCGATCTGGATAGAGATACCATAAATATAAACATGGAACTTTGAACATGCAAACAATTGCCAAAAGCACTTTATCAGCACATACTGCTTTTCAGTTTTGGTTAGAGTTCTGGACACATAGTCATTCTTCAAGAGAATAGACCAGTAGCCTGTACCAAGACCAAATTGGCAATTGCTCTTTGGCATCTTGAGAACTGCAGTTTGCTTTGAAGGCTCTGGTAAATATAAGTAACTTCTCATACCCTGAACTTAACACTTCTGAACATTCAGCTTAATTCACTTCATGTGCTCTTTCCAGAACTTTCTTGAGGTGAGTGTGGCTTCACCATTACCTCCTATTATAATATCATTACTATAACAGCACACAGATACCCAGAAAAAAATTGCTCCATTGCACGCTGGAAGACTTCACTGCAGAATTTATCCCAAATGGCAGTCTCAAAAATCTGTAACAGCCAAAAGGAGTACTGAATATAGTTAGCAATGAGGATTTTAGGTCAAGCAAAATTTGCCAAAATCAACTCTTTGCATCCTAAACAGAGG
Source organism: Protopterus annectens (assembly GCF_019279795.1). Classification (NCBI taxonomy): domain Eukaryota; kingdom Metazoa; phylum Chordata; order Ceratodontiformes; family Protopteridae; genus Protopterus; species Protopterus annectens. Next base: position 438,079,928 of record NC_056739.1, read on the forward strand.
CATTTGGCATATGAGCAGCGACTTCTTCGACTGCACGCATTCAATGAGGTCTTTTCACTGCTTTGTTGAAATCTCTTGGATCAATGCATATTCTGATATCATCTGAGCTTTTCTTATGAGCCATGACCATGGAACATGCCCATTCATTAGGGGTAAAGAACCTATTGGACAAACCACACATTGTTGCACCATTTTGTCTAGCTCAGCTTTGACTATGTTCTGCAAAGCTACTGGAACTTTCTAAGCTGGTCTAATTTCATGGAGTCAACTGGGAGTTTTGGCTAGTTTGTTTTCAAAAAGATCAGCATAGGTAGAAAAAATACACTGGGTGAAATTAAAATAGTGGCGTTTCAAGCGTACAGGGTGGACTTCCTTATTAAAAGAAAGCAGCCTTATTTTCCAACTGTCTCAGAGGCCTAATGATGACTGTACATGCCTTTTGACTACATATGGCGGTTCCCAGCAGAGTAACATGAAAGCACTACTGAGCCTTCAGTTTGAATTTCTTCACCACCATAAGCAACAAGCTTCGCACACTTTGCCAAATCAAGCTCCTCACCAGCATATACTCTAGCAAATGTTTCTGCAGACATAAAATTGTACTTTGAGTTCTATGCATCTTACATTTATCCGGACAGTGCAAAACAGTTCATTCTTTGCCCATAAATCTACTGCATTGACTGCTTCATTAAGTTGAGTCACATCTTTCTAATTGATCAACTTGCCTCTTTGAATGTTCTCTTTTTAATAAAAGAATGAGCCTCTTTTAATTATCTTTGGAAATGATTCCACTTTTTACATCTGTAGCATTGCTAACCAAAAGCTAAGCACTTTTCACTTTTAGACACATGACTGCCACCTCAATTATGACACTGGACTATGAGGCTAGGTGAGGCACATGCTTTGAATTTGCTGATTCACCCTTGTGCTTCATGGATACTGTGCGCACTCTAGCATTTGCTAAAAAAGGTACGGGGTTTACGAGTTAGTGCTGCAGGGTTCACAGTTGCTGCCATGTGCTTGGACCTGCTAATTTTAAGCACATGCTGCATACAATCAACATTAGCACTAGAAGATACTGGAAGCATGCATTTCTCATTTGTAAGCATATTTGTGTGCCTTTCTGTGAGCTCATATAATCTGACAAATCTCAATGACCTTATTTCAAAGTTAAATCACTGTCACAAAGCAAAATGCTACTGACAGCATCATCTTTAATTACCACACACACACACAAGTCTATCAACTCGTCCTTTAAATCACCATATCTGCACGTTTTTAGCTTTTGTTTCTCAAGTCAGTTATATATGCTGCAAAAGTTTCACCAGGCTTTTGATCTTGTGTAAAATAAGTCCCTTTCCACTGTAATATACGTTTGGGGGTTACACATTTCACTAAATTTACATTTTAAGCACTATGGGTTTTCCCTTGACTAAGCTGGTACCACTATATGACAGTTTCCCCCCTCCCCTGCAAAAATAGCAAGTTCATACACAAATGAACACTCTCTTTCTATGGCTTATGAACCAGCTAAATAAGCAGAATAAATGCCTTTGCACGGTCATCTTTATCAGAAAATGCAGCTTGTACGAAAATATTGTACTTCTGCTCAAACTCTTCAATCCTCGGTAATATTATCAAATGCAAGAGGAGTTGGTCTACGAAATCCTTCAGCCATGCCAACAAAGTATGCCCAAACACCAAAAAAAATGGCTCTTGTAATTATATATGAGGATGCACACAGCCAGTATTTGTAACAATATTCAAATGCACAATAAACTCTTTGAAATACTGTACTTTCCGGAATACGCTTTGAAATGGCTGTAGTTTGCAAAATGACTGCACTGTCATACTGCAATGTATACTTCGGATATCTTGAATAGCTTTAATTAATGGGAAAAAGTAGCTCATAGCAAAAAATTGCAGTTTTTTTTTAGCAATATGTCGTAGTTTTGGACATTTCGTTTAGTTAGAAATTCATTTTGAGCGTTCAAAGTGCTTAGTTTTATATTTTCTGACTAAGAAATCATTTAAGTAAATTTTGGTACCTGAAATTTGTTTCTGACTGGTTCTGAGAGTTGTACATGCAGTAGGGATTATCTATTCCTCTATATTCCACCAACATTAACAGAGTGCCTTCTGGTCTTGCATCTGAATTTCTAAATCCCATTATGACACCATGCCGCTCGTCTTGTCTTAAAATTGAAGACGAACAGGCGGAGTAGTTTGTTTATATGCTTCACTGCACAGAAACACATCAGGATGGATAGCAGCAGTATAAAATAAGAACAAACTGATTAACTGACAGACTACACAGATATTTATGCTTACATCTCAACAACATACTACAAAATGGCAGTTAGGCTTGCATGTGCTCAGTATTTACACACTTGTGTAAGCCCATGGAAAGCTTCTTAACATTATACATACATGGTGATCTAAAGTATTATTGTGCAAACCCAGGCCTGACTGTGTGAAAACGTCTAGTATATCTTACAGTATAAATGGCCTTGAGCAGGTCTCAGGAGAACCACACTCACTGCAGAGGTCTTCCCTGATGAACTGAGGTCACAGAGAGAAGTTCAGTTTTTTTACAGAAAGCCTTTGCATAGTAACTTTATTGCAAAGACACACAACTGCCGTTATTTGAATATTTTGGCATTCAAGAATGCTACTGTTCTGTAACTCTTGGGTTTAAATTAAGGTTGTTCCTTTGTCGGGGGAGGAGCTTTGCACAGCTGGTACTATTCCCTCTTTGTTAGAGGAGATATTTGAAAAGGGAGGGAACTGTCAGTCTTAGAAATTAATGTGATGCCTTCTGACAAAATCAAGAGCCATTTGTCTTTACAGCAACTTCCCAATTGTAAATATAATAACCTGTCAGATGGAATTTACATGAAGTGGCAACTTGGTGGATATATATTTGAGGCACTTTTCAAACATCAGTGGAGGGGGATCACCCACAACTCAATCAGGAAGGAAGGAGAGTTCAAAGTAAATGTGAATAAAGAAGTAACACACCCACATCACACACAGTGCCAGTTGGTTAGTTCTTAGCTAGACTGTGTGCCATTTTTAGATCCTTCTGTGCACGTGCCTGGGTTTTCAATGGGTACTTTCAATTTCCACATTCCAAATACATGCTGTTGCTGAAATGGTGATCCAATTTGCCCTTGTGTGTGTGTGTGTGTGTGTGTGTGTGTGTGTGTGTGTGTATAACAGAGTAACATAATTCATCTGCGCTTTCTTGCACTGAACTGCTTTCCAGCAAGCAGTCTGACAACTAAGCAACCAGAGGATATAAAATTAGAAGTTTTGTACCTACCATAACGTTCCATGTTAGTTGTCTTCTCGCCTTCTTTCTTGCTGGATGGGATCGGCTCCGACTCGGCCACTCTGAAAGCTCGAGAGCTAGTTTCACCGGCTCGAGGCTCCCCTATATCCCACAATGCTAGGCGGTAACTTCCTCAGATCTCGTTTGAAAGCTAAAACCAGCAACAAAATTCCATAAGGAACAAAGAAACTCTTCTAGGTCTGTCCTGGCTAGGGGGAAGGAGGGTGGGACGCAAGAAAGAAGGCGAGAAGAAGACAACTAACATGGAACGTTATGGTAGGTACATAACTTCTAAATGTTAAGTTGTCAATCTCGCCTTCATTCTTGCTGGATGGGACCACGTCCCTAGCACCTTGTCCCGGGTGGCCTATCGGAACAGACTCTTGAGTACAGTGGAACCAAAGTTGGCCCGGTCTCTAGAGGCCAGGTCCAACTTATAATGAGAAATGAAGGTATGGGGAGAAGCCTAAGTAGCTGCAGAACAAATCGAATCAATAGGCAGCCTATCTTGGAAAGCTACCGAGGTGGCTAAAGCCCTAGTTGAATGAGCCCTGCGTTTGGATGGCAACCGTTGATGTCTTATTTCATACACTAGGGTAATCAACGAAGTGAGCCATCTAGAGAGAGAGAGACTTTAGAGACTGGAAGGCCCATTCTACCTTCGGCATAAGAAACAAACAGTTGGTCAGATTTCCTGAATTGTTTGGTCCTATCTAGATAGTACCTAAGCTGGCGGTGAATATCTAAACTGTGCAACTTTTGTTCTGACCTATTAGAATAATTTGGGAAGAACACAGGAAGCTCAATGCTTTGATTCAAATTTGCCAATGAAGCTACTTTGGGTAAAAAAGACAGGTTAGTACGCAAGGAAACCCTGTCTTTATGAAATACCAGATAAGGAGGTCGACTACACAGAGCATGAAGTTCAGAGACACTTCTAGCTGAGGTGATAGCTACTAAAAACAGTGTCTTCCAGGAAAGTAATTTCACAGAACATGAAGCCGCAGGTTCAAAGGGGGGAAGAATTAAGGATGCCAGAATCAAGTTGAGATCCCATAGAGGAGGAGGATCTTTGATGGGTGGTTTGAGTAGAAAAACTCCCTTGAGGAGGAGGATCTTTGATGGGTGGTTTGAGTAGAAAAACTCCCTTTAAAAAGGCCTTGCAGAGTTTGTGAGACATGATAGAGGACTCAGACTCCAACATGAAAGTTCGAAATTGCAGCCAATTGAACTCTAATGGTAGAAGGGGACGAACCTGCATGGAAAAGTTCGGCTAGAAAGTCTAGAACTGTTTGAATAGAAGCAGTGAAAGGATCTATGTTCTTTGACTGCGCCCAAAAAGAAAAACGTTTCCACTTGCTAGGATAAATCTTCCGAGTGGAAGATTTATGAGGCGCAATCAAGATATCTCTGAGTGAGAAATCAAAGGAAGCCTGGCTAAGGTCGGAATTGGAGGAACCAAGCTGTGAGGTTCAGAGAGGGCAGGGAGTGGTGCAACTGACCCAACTGATGGGTCAAAAGGTCTGGAACTGGGTCCAGATGCCAAGGTTGTTCTAACAGATAACGGTGAAGAAAGGGGGAACCAAATTTGTCGAGGCCAGTAAGGGGCAATGAGGATCATAGAAGCTTCCTGAGCGATGGCTTTCTTTATCAGCTGGGAAATCAGTGGGAAGGGGGGGGAGGCATAGAGAAGTCCCCGGGGCCAAGCGTGCACTAGAGCGTCTCTGCTGGGAAGGCCTGGTTGGGGAAAGAGGGTGAAAAAATAGTCGCACTTGCTGTTTTGGGGAGTAGCAAAAAGGTCGCAGCAAGGCCTGCCCCACTTTCGAAAAACTTTCTCCAACACTGAGTTGTTCAGAGACCACTCGTGAGGCATGAGAATAGCTCTGCTCAATTTGTCCGCAATCACACTGGACTTCCCGGGAATGTGCGTTGCTAACAGAAATCGCTGAGAAGAGATCGCCCATTGCCATAGTCTGAGCGCCTCTCGACATAGGGGGTAAGACCTGGTTCCGCCTTGTTTGTTGATGTACCACACTACAGACATGTTGTCTGTTTGGATTGCTATAGTTCCTATGGGAAGAGAGTCTTGTAGGGCTTGCAACGCTAGGAGCACTGCTCTCATCTCTAGAACATTTATGTGCAAGTGGCACTCGAACGGTTGCCACATGCCCTGGACTGTCCTGCCCTGGAAATGCCCCCCCCACCCGATTAGGGAGGCGTCCGTTGTCACTGTAGCAACCGGGGGGGGGCAAAGGGTCTCCCTAGGAGGAGCTGAGGGGATGAGATCCACCAAGAAAGATGACTCTTGCACGATTGAGTTATCCGAATAGGATGGGACATTGGAAGGCTCTGATAAGACCATTGTGTGAAGAGCATCCATTGTAAAATCCTCATGTGGAAGCGGGCTAATGGTAGGAGAGGGATGGCCGCAGCCATAATTCCCAAGACTTTCAGGATCTGTTTGGCCTCGACTTTGTTGTTCTGTAAAAGAGGAAACACCTGTTTGTGAATGTCTGTTATCCTCTGCTCTGCGAGTCTGGCTGACATCTTGACTGTGTCTAGATTTGCGCCTATGAAAGTAATAACACGACAAGGCGACAAGACAGACTTTTCGTAGTTTATTGAGATGCCTAGAGCCTGACATGTGCGAAAGGTGTAGTCTCTGGCGAGGAGTAAGAGATGCCTGGTGGGGGCTGTAAGGAGCCAGTCGTCTAAATAAGGAAACACCTGGAATCCTTGACGTCTCAGATGAGAAGCTACCACTGCCATGCATTTGGTGAACACTCGGGGGGCTGTAGTGAGACCAAAGGGCAGGGCTCTGAATTGAAAATGACTGGTTCCCAGTCTGAAGCGGAGAAATCTCCTGGAGCGTCGATTCGTTTTGATGTGATAGTATGCATCCTGGAGATCTATAGAGCACATCCAGCTGTCCCGTTCCAAAAGGGGAAGAATGGACTGCAGCGTGACCATCCGGAACTTTGATTTCTTGACAAACTTGTTCAAGTTGCAGAGATCCAAAATGGGTCTCCAGTCCCCTGTTTTCTTTGGAACCAAAAAGAATTTGGAGTAGGTTCCGGATCCTACCTGGACTGCTGGCACTGGTTGAATGGCTCTTTTTACGAGCAGCTTTGAAATTTCTAATGCTGCTTGTTCCCTTTGACTGGGTGGAACGTCTGGAAGGGATTTGTTGGACAGTTTCAGAACGAAGAGAAAGGGAATTCTGTAGCCTTCGGAAATGATAGACTGTACCCACTTGTCTTGAGTTAGGGATAGCCAGACTTTTGGGTACAGTGCCAACCTTCCCCCGACTGCCTCCGAAGGTGGACAGTCGGGCAACACCTCAGGGATGCTGAAAGGGCTCGTCGGAAAAGGATTCTCGATTGCCCTGATTCTGCGGGCCCCCTCTGCCTCTGGGGCGGCGTCTACCATTGTTGTTCCCCCCTCTGCCTCTAGAGGGGAATCGACTCTGTGCGTCAGGCAAGTCTCCTTGAGATTGTTTCCGGAACCACATCTTTCCCCTCTTCTGATCTTTGGGGTAAGGTCTAGGAGTAGAAAAACGGACTCAGACGGCAGAAAGTTTTGCCATCAGTCTCGCACCTAGTCAAGGTTTCCTTCACTTGAGGACCAAAGAGGGATGATCCATCAAAGGGGGAATTAGTGAAGGCCGCCTTAAAGGGGTCCGCAAAATTACAAAGCCACATCCAGGCGTGTCTACGCAAGGCTACACCTGTACCTGCTGCTCTACTTGCTCCATCAGCCGCATATGAAAGGAGGCGCATGGAGGAGTTGGTGATAGAATTAAGGGTAGTCAGCTGCGAGTTCATCCTATCCTGAAAACCCGCAGCTGTTGGGTCCTTCAGCATTTCACTCGCTTCCTTGAGTAAATCCCTCTGAAGTAGAGTAAAATGGCACAGGTAATTCAGCAATTTCATTGTAAAAGTCGCTGACGAGAACATCCGCTTCCCGTACCTGTCCATCGACCTAGACTCCTTGTCAGGATGAACAGGTACTGAAGGATCAGCTAGCTCCTTCTTGGTAGCTGCAGCCACCACCATAGCATCAACAGAGACGCCCTTGGTCAGAAATTCTTTGTCTTTGTGGGCCGTGATAAACTTAGATGTCTCCTGGGGGTGGGTTCCACTGAGTCAGGAGCCGCCCAAGCCTTCTTTGCCACCACCTGCATAAGGGGGTCAAAGGGAGGGGACACCCAGGAGGTGGAAGGGCAAGAGCCAAACACCTCAAGGTACACTGATTCATCCTCTGAAGAGTTGAGGGCTGGCTAATTCCCCCTCTGTTTTAACATTTCAAGGATGTCTGCAAAGGAGACATCTTCAGAGGGGGAACAAGGGGAACCTTCAGAATCCTCTAAATCAGTGTCAGAGGTGACAGACTCAGGTGAGTCAATGTGCTTCCTCTTACACTGCCTCTTCCTAGGGGGCTCTCCTACAGGATCAGGAGAGGCCTCGGAAGAGGAGGAGATCCCCACAGGGGAAACTTGAGGAGCTGGCTCTCTACGGTCGGGGACAAGAGAGTGAGTAGACATCACCAGAGGCACCATGGAGGGAAGGGCAGAAGGAGCCGACTGTGGATTAGAACCAGGTTCTAACACGCTCCTCATGACCTCAAAGGCACCCCTGTCAGGCAGAGCCGGAGGTCTCCGTTCCGAAAAACTGAAAACCCCCCCCGGCACCGACAGTGATGGCTCTGAGGCCGATGTCTGAGCCGAACTCACCAGCGCCGAAGCACCGAGAGGGAGAGCGGGGTCGGACAACGGTCTGATGCCACTCGCCCCCTCGGAGCCGACGAGTGAAGTCCGGCGCCGAGATTCTTCCAAGGAAGAAATCGGAGCAGACGACTGAACCGAAGACAAGGGTATCGGTTCCGACGCCACCACAATCTCGGGTCCGAACCGCCCCGGCTCCGAACTCAAAAGAGTCAGAGGAGGAATATTTTGAGTGGTGGGAATAGTCTTTGACTGTTGAGTCGGACTTTGAAGCATTTGGGCTAATGCCTCGGACTTAAGAAGTCGACTCACTACTCTTTGAAGGTCGTGGTCCGATAACCTAGAAGACCTAGAAGAGTGAGATCTATGGCTCCGTTCAGACAGCAAAGGTGAAGCTGGAGCCGAATGAACGGAGCCGATAGATGGGGAACGGGACCTCTTCTTAGTTATCGGCTCCGACAGCTTTATCGGAGCCGACTCAGTTAGGTCTTCCTCGGCTCTGGCCGGAGCAGAGGACAGCACAGGTACAAGCATTCGAGGTTCATCGGCTCCGGCCGGAGCCGATGTTCGAATGGACTTAGAGCCCCCAGAGGTCGGCTCAGAGGCTGGAGACGAAGGTCTGGAGGACTTAGAGGGTCTCCCCGATGACTGAGTGGAGGGACCCTCAGGCTTTAATAACCCTCTGAGGATTAATTTATTTTTTCGCTCCTGCAGGACTCTAGGGCTGAAACCATGGCAAACAGCGCATGAGTCCTGCAGGTGCAAAGGTCCCACGCAGTACACACAAGAAGTGTGACCGTCTGTGAGAGACATCTTCTTACAGCACGAGTCACACTTCTTGAAGCCTGAGACCTTTGATTCTTTGGACATGTCCAAAGAGGATAATAAAATGTAATCACAAACACACACACACACACACACACACACACACACACACACACACACACACACACACACCGATTACACTTTAAAAATAATAAACTTTGAATTAAAACTTCCAAGGTTTAAACTAAAAATTTTTCCCTACAAAAACACAGACACTCCAACTACCAAGGGAGGGAGGATAGGGCCTAAAGCCCAAGGGAAAGGTTAGATAATTTAGGATAGGAAGATTGGTGAAAAAATTAACTAAAAGGGATAAAGGTAATTAACAATATAAAGTTATACAAGGGAGCTAACTTAAAGGGGTTTTCTGATGACTAAACTTGTCAAAATGTTTAAACTAACCTGAGCCGGTTGAAAAGAGCACCTCGATCGCGTAGCGGCAAATGAGATCGGAGGAAGTTACCGCCTAGCATTGTGGGATACAGGGGAGCCTCGAGCCGGTGAAACTAGCTCTCGAGCTTTCAGAGTGGCCGAGTCGGAGCCGAGGATCGGCTCCGAACCCATCCAGCAAGAATGAAGGCGAGATTGACAACTTAACATCCAGCTGTTATGAACTAACTTGAGCTCCAGTTTTCACAACAGTACTGGATACATTTTGTAAGAGAGAGCATCTTAGCTTCTGGGCTATTTATCATTTCAAGACAACCTTATAACAAGATCACTGCTGTGACATCAACCACTCCCTTTGCAACAAGTGTAAATCGGTAGACAAATTGATACCAGGGTGACCCTATGTGGTCAGGCTTGATTTAGGATGAAGGGGAACATCATCATGTGCTTGAAAAGGGGGGAGAGCTTTGTGTGTCTAATTAAAGGGGTGCACATGGCTAGGAATCTTATGGTCCCCATGATCTATTGCCTAGGTCCCCATGATCTATTGCCTAGTATCACTCATGTCTCTATGTAAACAGGCCCTAAGCTTCAGAGATTTTAAGTGCCCAACACTGATAAAACAAGCAGTGGGGAAAAATGTTCAGATGTGTTCGCTCATTAAAGTTTACATGGTTAGCAGATTTACCTAGTTCTCTATTCAAGTAATATCTAAGCAATTTAATCACATTTAACATTGCAGTCTTATTGATATGTATGTTTGGAGTTATCACCCTGAGGGAGTCTGAAAATGTGCAAAACTAGCACAGCTCTCATTTTCTTGTTAACACACATTTGTCAGCTCTTCCTAATTTTCCCTTGATAAGGGCTAAAGATAAACTACTACAGCTATTAATGGAAATAAATTAAGATGTGGAACCCACATCTTTTAATGCAAAAATATAAAGGCCAGTGGGGGTCAATACAAGCTGTTTAAACTGAGTCTAAACTATGTATTATGCCTGCAGGAAGTACATTTTGCACATTAGAAATTTCCCTTCAGCCTTTATTATTACTCCCTCCCACACTCCAGTTCCTTACTCTTCTACAACCACTTCCACCACCAGAAAATCCGGAAAGGAAAATATTTTAATAAAGCAGTATTAAATTAATCCTATGTAGAAAAAAATAATGTTAATGCAAGCCTCAGTTAAATGACATTTAGAGATAAGACTTTGACAAGTTATCCCAAAAGGCTGCCCAATGTCAGCTGGAGCCTAATTACCATGGAAAAGCAGTTGTTGTTTTTATTTTAGTTTTGATCTAGGAAGGCCTGTCTCCATCTCTCCCCAAAAAAAGTAATAACAGCTTTTTTTAAATATATATTCTGTATATATTTACTCCCCTTCCCTTTTTACTAATGGGGTCACGTGACTTAAATTTTTATAGTTAAAGAAGGTGATCTCAGAGGTATTCCCCCAATTTAAAAATTCTTGAAACACTAGCTGTCACAGTCACAGCACATCAGTCTGAAGAGCGAGACAGACAAGTAAGCCTGAACCAAAGGCTGAGATTCACTCTACTAAGCACTGGGGCACTGACTACATCAGGATGCTGAACTGCATACAGTTGGTTATACAATATTTATGTCAAGTTCATTAAAATTAAGCTTCCTTTACCACTTAAAATCTGTATATGTTGCACTATTTACTTTAGCATGCATTAAAGAACAGAACTGGAAAATGCATTTGCAGAAGTAGAAATGTATTTAACAGGGTTTACTATAGGAGTGGTGAAACTGCCTTGGTCGACTGGCACATGGCCGAAAGGCAGTTTCCCAGATAGGCAGAATGTCAACCCAAAATAGATCGAGTTACACTACAGCAAACGGGTAGAGCAGGTCGATCATTTTGGTTCAGTATTGCGCAGGGAGGTTGCGCTTCATTGAGGAACAGAGAATTAGCCCATTTCCTCACTGTAGAGCGATGTCGAAGTTGGTATATTTAATATACAGGTGGTGATGGGGGCAGACCCCCCACATGGGGTGTGCTGGGTGTGCATAACCCCCCTGCAAAATACTAGAAGTAACATACCATTGACTGTAGAGTTCAACGGTACGTTAATGTGCATAGCAGGAAGTGAGTGATGTCACCTCCTGCTATGTCAAATACATCGAACCATGGTGGTCGATATATTCAGTTTCGCTTTGGGTTTACTTTCTAAATTTCAGATTCAGCATTTCAAGTCGACCTTTGTTATAGGTCTACCGAAGCCGATTCAAACTTTCAACAGTAAACCTTTAACAGCAGTATTGCCTTCTAGCACTTTGCTCACATGTTGCACATGGGCCATGCAGAGTTGTATGTCATGTCCCTCCATACTCATCAAAATGTATTTTAGCTCAACCGCTCCCATGGCACAGAGTAGTGAAGACTTAACTGTGACCCAGCCAAGCCATGCTGGGCTAACGGCATAGGCACTGCAGTGGGCGGTGAAGATGGAAGTCCGTGGGTGCTGCAGGATCACCCATCACACGGCAAGGGCGGTAGCCTTGATAGTTACTTGGGTGTTACCCAACTGGAGCATACACCTACGAAGTTTGGGCCTGGTGAGAATTCCGCCACTTAGAGGTTACTATGCATGCTGTATTCCTGGCATGATGTGTAAATAGTGTCAGGTATACATTCAGAGGCCAGTCAGCTATCAAAAATCTCAAGGAAGCTGCTAAAGGGGAACAGGAGCTCCTCAGGGGTCTACCTTATTTGCTCACCTACTTCCAGTCTGTCTCCAGACTCACCTCTCACAAGGGACTAAGCTTGCATGCCTGATATAGGAAATGAATAAGCTTTGGCTACTATGTGAAGAACAGAACTGGGCCCAACATCCGCCTTGAACAGGGAAGCTGACAGGCCTGCAAAGGGAATGAGGACCCTTGACCAGTCTCTTGACACAGTATGATCTGGGCTGGCAGACTACTTTACACCCTGTGGACCCAGTCACAGTCCCTCAGGAGAATGGAAAAATGGGTCATTTGGGAGCTAGTGGTGGGTGCCACTTGATATAAAAAAAAAAAAAAAAAAAAGGCATTTTAACATAAGCAACCATCATACCAGTTTTTTGCCAAATGTGATATATGCCGAACAGAAATGTAAAAAAAAAATCTAACAAAATCTGGGTATACCTAGTTGGAAGACGACTAAAGCCAATGCCTGTGCTCCACTGTGATCTTGAAAATTTATAGATATCCAAGTCAATTTTTAAAATACATGAAGGATGAAAAAGGGATTTCTTAAAAATGTGCCGCACAATCAGTAGCAGACTTACTAAATTACCATCCTGAATACAGACATCAAGACCTGAAAAAGCAGTGTTCACTGACATGACAAAAGCTTTTCATTCAGCAAAACATTTATACTTTCAGTGGGATCCTTGCTAGGTCTCTTAACCGCAGAGATTAGTTAGCTTAACAAGCATTTCCCACAGAGTACTTTCTGCTCTGCACCTGCTCAGGTAAGAAGTACTTCAGGGCTATGTTTTAGAGCCCCACTCTTCATTATGTATAATTACTTTCTCTTGGAACTCACTAGATAACAAGTAGTCCTCTGTGTAGGAGACATTGGCATTACATGTGATGGCATCAGCTATGCTTGCAAGAGGACATTGCACTGACTTAGTTTAGGCTTGCCCTAGAGTTACTTAACAGAGAAGGGGAAAGTATCACAGGGACTCCTCTTCAAATATGATCTAGTTACAAAGCAAATCATCTAAAATATCATACATGCAAAGTATGTGAAGTTAACAGAAAAGATATGTACAGAAAGACCTAAAGTGAAGTCATTTTCAAACAAGCACACAAAGTAACGGAAAATCGTCAGTAGCAAGTGAAGATTTAAATGCCCCTAAAGTAAAGGCAGCAGAAAAAAAAAAAGTAAATTAGACATCTATAACGTACGCACCTATGCATGGACATCCTTATCCAAAAAAGGAAAAGCAGACCTCACCAAAAATGCATCAGGTTGTGGTTGCAGTGCTCTTGGTTGGTTCTTCTGAGTGGAAGAATCAGGAGAAATTAAACAAGAGCTGTCAGCTGACTGTAGAGACGATTAGAGGACAAGTAGCCTGGTTCTGAAACAGCTTCTGGAGCATTAAAGTAAGGAAGTTCTAAACTAAACTGGGAATTACAGTTTTTAATCCTAGTACAAGGAAGGATGTACTCTCAAATGAGCTGAGAGCAATAAAAGAACATGCAGCGAAGCCACAAGTACTGACCATGGAGTTGACAAAATTGCAGAACAGAAACCTAGCAATCCATGGAATTAGACAGATTAGAAATGCCTTACTGGAAAGTCTGTTACCAAGATTTAGAAGCTTCTAGATCTTAGAGCAGAAGAAAAACAAAGTTTGAAATGGCACCCATTAAGAATTTTTGTTCTTGCCTGGCATAAGTGAAAGAAGAGAGTAAGAGGAGTTTCAAATGCAAGAAAGCTAGATATTATGTCGAAAGTACCAAGTACCACATTGCAATTCCACTTTATTTTGTCAATAAGAGAAGGTGGGACTAAGGTTTTTTTGGAGTACTCGAGTAAATCACCAAAAGACCTAAAAAATGAGAAAAAGGAACAGCTGTGCATGTAAACCTACCATAACAGTATATGTTCAAATGACCACCGCTACAGCAGTCTAAGCTAATGGGTTAAAAAGATACAACAGCTGGCAAGCTTTCAAAGCTTCAGAGCACCTTTCATACACCCACATCATTGGCTTGAGCTGAGCAAAGAGTTTAAACCAAAAACACAATCTAAGAACCAAATCCGAAGCAAAAACCATAATGGGAGGAAGTGAGTCTTTGAGATAATGATGGACCTGATATGGACCTGATATTATTCACAATTTAACAAGTGATTTTAATATTTATAATTACACTACCAATGTATATGGAACAGAGTATGCTGTATTACTTAGCGGCTACACTTTTGCCCCTACGGTACATTCTAAGACAAACCATTTTGCTCAATTTAAAACTTTATTGGGAAACTTAATTTGAAATTGTTTTTTTGGTGGCGTAAACAAAAAAGTCAACCCAAGAAATTTAAACACTGAGTTTATGTAGCAATTGTGTGGGAATAAAAATATTCGAGTTAAGAAGCATAATATGCATAACAACCACCCCTGCCCCATTAAGATACATCAACAAAATGTTCGTATTTTTGAATGCCAAAAATTTTTACGAATAAACCACCCTTAAATTACATGCATATTACATTTTATATATATATATATATATATATATATATATATATATATATATATATATATAAATTTTTTTTCCTTCGGGATATGGTTAAGGCAAAACTGCAAAATTGGAGAGGGTGATTTTTAAATGAAATTTCCAACTGTACCCGATATATCTGGTATCCCAAAGATGCATAAAAATCTTGTAGACCTGCCCCGATGAGGCCTATTGTCAATGCAGTACCTCCAAGATATATCTCTTGTCAAAATACATTGATACTAAGGCTCAAAACGTTTGGATAGTTACCCACACATGTCGAGATTCTTGGGATTTTTTTTTTATTCAAATTGCAAAATATACCATAGTCTGAAAATTTAGAGGATTGGACCATAGATGTGGCTAAAATTTCACATGACCAGGGTTTAGAATGGTTTTGGGAGTTTTTGGAAAGTTCAGGAAGGTTGAATAATGATGAAGTTAATACCCTGACTTCCCTTAGGGAAATGGTTTTGGATTAAAACTTAGTTTATACTGAAGGTCAATATTTCCAGCAGAAAAAGGGTGTGGCAATGGGTGCAGCTTGTGCCCCATTGTACGCCAATATTGTGCTGCAATGAGAGAAGCATTTTATTTTTAACCATTCGGGTTCTGTCCCCCGGAAGCTATAGGTTCATTTTTTGAATGACATTTATTGCTGGGAAGCAACTGAGGTTGAAGTTAAGAGGTTTAATTACTTACCTCAACTCTATTACTTTTTTAAGATTTACCTATACGGTTAGCCCTCACAGCATTAGTTATTGCGATGTTTCGATTTCCAAGGATATTATTAACAAGACGAAAGTGTCTAATAGTAAGCCTCACTATTCTAATGCTTTATTGCATTATTCTAGCAGTTACCCCCAACATATTAAGAGGGGGATTATTAAAGGACAGTTTGTCCGTTTTAGCCAGAATGATTTCGGAAGATTATGACTGAGATAAGGGACAAAAGTTGCCTGAAATGTTTTATTCCAGGGGGTTATCCGGAGGTTTTAGAGATCTATATAAAAAGAGAAGTGGATTCTACATGGGAGAAAGGTATTCTTACCCCACTGTTAAAAACGTTTTGTGATTTTCCTGTTGAGATTTCCAGGAATATCCACAAACAAAATGAAAATATTTTTGATTGTGCTTTTATTACTACATATACTGAGGATTATAGTGGCATTTTAAGTATCCTTCTCAAGAATTGGAAAATATTTTCTTGCTTTGGGAAAACTCTTGATACTCTTGGTACAAGACCACAAATTGTGTACATGATTGGGAGACCAATTAAGGGGTTTCTTGAAATGGCTCCTCCTTTGTCTAATAGAAAGGGTACTTTCAAGTGTGGATTCTGTAGACAACGTAAGTTTATTTTAGAAAAAAGATAGTTAGTTGGGAAGCATGACTTTATACCTCTTTTCATTGTACTTCTAATTCTGTGGGGATTATTTACATGGTGAAATATTTTGCAGTGTAGTGGGTTTTATGTTGGAAAGACAAAACAGAAATTTAGGGAACGAATATATGAACATAGTTTGGACAGAAATGAAAACCTGAAAAACTCCCTATATAAACATCTTCGACTCTTTCAAGAGCATTGCTTTGCTTTTTTCGGCTTAGATATCATCTCTAAAAATATGAGGGGTGGATCCTGGGAGGATTTAACTGAATACACGGAAATGTGGGAAATTAATTAAATTGAATGCGTGCGACATTTTGAATGAGCATATTTCCATTGCTAGCATACTACATCTTAAATCTTATATTAAAGTTTTTTTGTAATCTAGTTCTTTTGTGTTTTAAGAAGTTAATAGATTTTAATATAATTTTAATGTTTTATAATTGTATGACACCTTGTTTATTGGATTTCTTAATCATGTGATTTAGGTGCAAATAAGTATTTAAACAGGTAGATGGGATGTGGTTTTATGGATTCTGAAGAAGTCTTAAGATACAAACAGACGTAAGCACTTAACCTTTTTTTTTCTGGTTATGTAATAAAAGTCCATTTTGTGTGGAGTTACTACATCGGCATTGTTTTTTACTTAAACTAACCTAAACAGGTTTTAACACGAAGCCTTTCAGAGCTTTCATAGAACAGACAGGAGGCTAACTATTACCCTGACATGGGCAATGCTAACCCACAACCAACAATCATCCTGGCATAAAAATATACAAAAAAAAAACAAGGGGAAGGGAGCGGCTCTTGCAGCAGTAATCATTTGAACATGTTATTTTAAGTATATCTACTTCCACTGCTATTATGCTCTTCATATGGATTACTGCTGCAGTAGTTTAAATTGCATGGGCAGATTACCACAACTTAACAGGATTGAGAGGTGGAAGGGGAAGGGTCCAGGGATCCCTGGGGAATGGTCCTAGAAAAGCATGTCAGTGACCTGGAGAATTAATCCAATTTATGGCACTTTGATAAAGTTATGTTCAGGGGACCAAACTGCTACTTCTAACAAATCCAACTCTTTCCAAGAAGCCTTATATGAAACTAAAACCCTAGCAAAATGAGCACTGATTCTGCCTGAAATAGTTTTGTTGTGGTGGGTATAAATAACCAACCATCAGGAAACAAACATTCTGAATTGACACAGATTGCACCCTCCTTTTACGGTTACAAGAGGAGAACAGATCAGGGACTCTGCAAATTTTTTTTTCTGACAAGATGGACATCCAAGTTAAGAAATATCCTTATCTGCCTCAGGTAAGTTCTATAAGAAATAGAAGGAGATGGATAGCATAGCAAAAGGAAAACTATAATACCATCATATGGATAAATAAATGGTTAGTTTTAAAGGATGTCCCATCTTTGTGTAAAATGAGATAAGGTGACCCACCACAAGAGTATACAACTCGGATATGCTTCTTGCAGAAAGTCAGAGCAATTAGTTATACTGTATTTCAGGTCAAGAATGTCATGACAACCTGATAAGCTGGTTGAAGTTGAAAAAAAGTTAAACTGGTTGAAGTTGAAAAAAAGTTAAACTAACAGCAAGTTAAGATCTCATGGAGGAGCCACCTGAAATCTTGGAGGCTTCACAAGCGACATCCCCTTCCATGCAGTCTTATCTGAAATGACCAACACATTAACCTTGTTTGAGGAGAAAGACTGGCCATACTATAGTAACTCACAAATAATGCAAAACCAGGGAACACTAGCCCTGAATGGGTGCTGGTTCTTTTCTTGACACCAACCTTTTTTTTGCTAATGAATGATTTTCTGGTAGCAGGATTATGGTAGTAGCCTTTATACCGGTTGCACATCCTCATAAAAAATTCTAAAGATTCAGGCAGTCACTTTTAGTTGTTGTGGTGGATGGGATGCGTCAAAAACCTCTAGTCTTTTGTGAGGTAGATCCATTGTGATGAAGCTTGTGGTAATTACACCTGGCCATTCCAAGAGGACCATTGTTGCCTGGACTATATGGTAGTCACCACAATAACCTTTGGACAGTCCTGAATCTTTGGAAGTACCCTGGAATTCCATGAAAAAAGCATACAGGAACATTCCTGTTCAAGTAAAAATATATATATCATCAGTCTTCCAGGTCTTCTTGCATGGAACCCTGGAACAGGATTTTGCCAGCTGATTGTTAAGAGGAAGAAAAACAATCTACTACTCCATTGATGGAGCAAACCTTGTAAGACGCTCCGTTTGCCTTCGTGAGGGTCTGTCCTTATCCTGCTCAGCTTGCCTGCCACAGGGTGGGAGGATGACATAATGGTTAAGGTGTTTACCTTAAAGACACAAGGTGCAGGGTTTGATTCTCACATGGGGTAACTGGCTAGGCTTCAAATAGCCCAAAAAGGGCAGTTAACCTAGTACTAATCTATGAACCTATGTAATTTTTCTCCAATGGAATGCAAGATACCTGCAGAGTGAGATTGTGCTGTAAAACTATACACCATGCTAACATGTATTCTGCACAGAGTGCAAGATCTTGCTCTTCCTTGCTTATGTATCACATCACTGTGGTGTCTGTGTTACCTTTCACATAACAGTAAAACAGAACAATATCACATATTGCAAAGAAAGGCACGTACGTGTGAGACTACAAAATAAAGGCCCTATCTCTTTGAACAGCAGACTCACAGTTGCCTTTTCCGATTAAAAAAATTAATATTAGAAAAACCACTGACCAGTTAAATCAAACACTATAGCATTAATTCTGCTAACTAAGATTTCCTAACTATGTCTGACTTTCCATATTAGGCACAAGTTCTGAAATCAATAAAAGAGCTTTCTACAAACAGAACTTTGTACACTTGTTTGGCAGGAAGTAAATCAGATACATACTAGAAAACAGTTGGGAATCAAGCATGTTAGAAATTAAATATGCACCAACATTTCTTTCTCTGTATGTCTTGCCCTTCACATCTGTAAACACTTCAGGAGGTCCTGGGGACCAAAGATGATTTAGGGAATTGACAAGCTTTTATAGTAGCAGTCGTGTAGTGTCCCAAACACTCTGCACTTATGCTTATTGATACGATTCCCAAGCAAAGTCAGTGTCTCTGCTGTGACTGCGCAAGAACATGAGAGGATTTGAGAAATTTGGTGCCACAACTACATAATCTTCCTTTTCAAAAATCCTAAAACTGAAATTTGAAAAGTCAATGGGAGTTGATTCTGAAGCCATATAAATGCCAGATACTACTGTATCATCCTCATGTGGAGTCTTGCAAGAGGTATCACAAAATAATCAGATGCCATAAGCCTCAGAATACGGAGGAATTCCCTTGCCAAGACCAAACTGAGTGGAAAACCCTAGGAACAGATCTAAATACAGATCTATTTTTTTGCCTGTGGGATAGAAGCTCTTTGTACTGAAGGGTTCAGCAGGCATCCCAGCAATTTCCGAGAGAAGGATTCAGAAAAAAAACTTCTGGAATACTCTTTTGCAATCCCAGCCCATGTAGCAGATCCCCTTGCACAAGGGGGAGACGCCCAATGCTCATCTTTGCAGACTCTGAAGGAAGTAGTCTAAAGAAGGAGAAACTGACTACCCTGCAGTATACAGTGGGCAAGGCACAAACTGAACGTTGTGTACCTGCATCACATTAACACCTGAAATCTAGACAAATATGAACGGAATGATAAGCAGCGTTAAATCCAAGGTCAGTAAGTAAGTCAAACGAGGAAGAAGGGGGTAATAAGTAGTGAACTTGGCACTATCACAAACTAAGGAAGGAAAGCCCCAGAACTGATCTCCAAGAATCTTCTTTGGCATCAGAAACTTTCCTAAATAAAATTCCTGACAGTGAAAAGGAACAGGTTCTACTACCCCGATACAGCATGTGCTGTATGATAGAGAAGAAGAAGTTATGTACTCACCATAACGTTCCATCCGAGTAGGTAATCCGAACCGGCAGTTTCCAGCAGCCAAGATCCAAGCTCCAAGCTCCTCCCCCTTACCCAAAACTCCCCGCCATCCCTTCCTGACCTCAGATAGAGTTTGCCTAAAACAAGGCTTGCAATCGCAACCTGCCTAGTGTAAACTGGGTACAACCTACTGAGAAGCAGGAACACCAAAAAACATCCGAAAAGGACAGGGGGACGGAGGGAGGGACTGTTGCTGACAAATGAAGTTTACCTACTCAGATGGAACGTTATGGTGAATACATAACTTCGTAAATCTGAAGTAGTTCACTTCATTTCTGCATCAACCTATGGGACAGAGTTCCCAGCTACCGGAATCTTGGGAGGCCCTCAAGGAAGGATGTTCCGGAGCCAAAGGATGCTCTCCCTCTGGAAACCAGATCTAACTTTTAGTGGTTTATAAAAAGTGTGAGACTAGGCCCACGTGGCAGCTGAGCAAATGTCATCCAACAAAACTCTAGCTCGAAAAGCAGCAGAGATAGAAACAGATAGAGTTGAATGGGCATGGACTCCCTGAGGAGCAGGCCTGCCAGAACTCTCATAAGCCAAGAGAATACACTGAGAAATCCACCTGGATAGTGTGACTTTAGAAAACAGCTTTCCCCAGACTGGATCTAGCAAAGGACACAAAAAACTGATCTGAACGTCTATGACTGGGTGTCCTGTGCAGGTAAAATCTCAACTGTCTATATACATCCAAAGAGTGTAATATGAATTTGCCCTTATTTTGGTAATTAGGGAAGAAGACTGGCAAATTAATAAATAGACCGATTAATATTAGCTTCGGAAGCAATTTTGGGAAGAAAGGAGGGATTGGTCCTGAGGAATACCCTATCCTTGTGGAAAATCAAGTACGGAGGCTTGGCACAAAGGGCTTGAAGTTCCGAAACCCTCTTTGCCGACGTGATAGCGACAAGAATAAGAAGTTATGTACTCACCATAATGTTCCATCTGAGTAGGTATCTTCATTTGTCTGCAACCTTTGGGATACGGATCCGAGCCGGCAACTTCTATCATAGCATAGATCTGAGCTCCTAGCTCCTCCCCTTACCCATAATCCCCTGCCTACCCTGACTGACTTCAGATCAAGTTTGCCCCATAGCACAGCTGATAAGTGTCCCAAAGGGAACATATGCTAATAACCACAAGAACAATCATTTTGGTCAGGGAGAAGGAGGGGGGATGGTTGCAGACAAATGAAGATACCTACTCAGATGGAACGTTATGGTGAGTACATAACTTCTTAATCTGAAGTAGGGACTTCATTTG
The DNA here is from genome assembly GCF_019279795.1 of Protopterus annectens. Lineage (NCBI taxonomy): Eukaryota > Metazoa > Chordata > Ceratodontiformes > Protopteridae > Protopterus > Protopterus annectens. The sequence goes on from NC_056739.1 coordinate 438,101,097, forward strand.
TCAGCAACCTTTGGGACAGACTCCCCAGCTACCTAAATCTTGGGTGGCCGCCAAAGGACGCCCTACCTCGGGAGACAACATCTATTTTATAGTGGCTGATAAAGGTGTGAGATGAAGCCCAAGTGGTTGCGGAACAAATGTCATCCAGTGGAACCCTAGCTTGAAAGGCCGCAGATGTGGCAATGGCCCTAGTAGAATGAGCATGGACTCCTTGAGGTGCAGGCCTTCCCAAGCTCTGATATGCTAAAAGAATACAACTCGAGATCCATCGAGAGAGAGAAACTTTAGAAACTGGCTTTCCGAAATTACTTTTGGCAAAGGAGACAAACAACTGATCGGATTGCCTATGATCAGCAGTTCTATGAATATAAAAACGTAGTTGTCTGTGTACGTCTAAGGAATGCAGCTTGTACTCTCCTTTGTTTTGAAAGTTGGGGAAAAACACTGGAAAATTGATAGATTGACTGATGTTCGCTTCTGAAGATACCTTAGGTAGAAAGGATGGATTGATCCTAAGGTAAACCCTATCCGGGTTGAAAGACCAGATATGGTGGTTTGACACAAAGAGCTTGCAATTCCGACACTCTTTTGGCTGAAGTTATGGCCACCAAAAAGGCTGTCTTCCAAGATAGAAATTTGAGATCAACTGTGGCCGCCGGTTCAAAGGGGGGACCAGTCAAGGCCTGTAAGACTAAGGATAAATCCCATGGAGGTACCACCACTTTGACTGGAGGCCTAAGGAGGAAGGTACCCTTGAGGAAGGTCTTACACAGTTTGGAAGTGATAAGAGGGCCAGACTCTTGCCCCACGTGATAGTATGAGATTGCTGCAAGTTGTACCTTGACTGTGGAAGAACTAGCCCCTTGGTGAAAGAGAGAGGTTAGAAAATCTAGCACCAACGCTATCGGGGCTGTAAAAGGGTCTAAACGACGGTGTTCTGCCCAAATGGTGAAGCGTTTCCACTTACTTCGATAAACCTTCCTGGTGGAAGGCTTGTGAGCTGCTACAAGAATAGCTTTGACAGGTGATGAGATCCCGGGAGTCCTTATGAGGAGTGGAACTGGAGCAACCAAGCCGTCCGCTTGAGGATGACCAGATTCGGAGTCGGAAGATCGAGAGGGTGAGAAATGAGATCCGGGAGGGGATCCAGAATCCATGGTGGATACACTAGGTGAGACCATAGGTAAGGGAACCAAGTCTGACGAGGCCAGAATGGGGCAATGAGGATCATCTTGCTCCCAAACTGCCTGGCTTTCTATAATAATTTCAACATCAGGGGAAGAGGAGGGTAAGCATACAGCAGACCGGGAGGCCAAGCATGAACTAGAGAGTCTCTCGGGGACTCCCCCGGAGGGGGGATCAGAGCGAAGTAATCGTTGCATTTGGTGTTTGAAAGAGAGGCAAAAAGATCGCAAAAAGGTTGCCCCCATCGGGCAAATACTTGCTCTGCAACTCGATGGTTGAGAGACCATTCGTAAGGAGTCAGGACTCCCCCGGAGGGGGGATCAGAGCGAAGTAATCGTTGCATTTGGTGTTTGAAGGAGAGGCAAAAAGATCGCAAAAAGGTTGCCCCCATCGGGTAAATACTTGCTCTGCAACTCGATGGTTGAGAGACCATTCGTAAGGAGTCAGGATAGTACGACTGAGCCTGTCCGCTAGAATGTTGGACCGTCCCGGAATGTGCGTTGCTATGAGAAAGCGGTTGGTGGAAATCGCCCATTCACACACACTCATGGCCTCGCAGCAAAGGAGGTAAGACCTGGTTCCCCCGTTTGTTGATGTACCAGATGACTGACATGTTGTCCATCTGTACTGCAATCGTCCCTACCGGAAGAGAGTTGTGTAGTGCCTGCAACGTCAAAAGCACCACCCTTAATCTCTAGGACGTTGATATGCAAAGAGGTCTCTTCGTCATTCCACGTGCCTTGGACTGTCCTGCCTGAAAAATGCCCCCCCCCACCCCAGGCGAGAAGCATCCATGGTCACTGTGTCGACTGGCGGAGGTAGTGAGAAGGGACGTCCCGTGTGGAGATTGGAAGACTGGAGCCACCACACGAGCGATCTTCTGCAAACCTTGCTTAAGGAAATGGGGTGAGACAGGGGGTAGTGAGACAGGGACCATTGTACCTGGAGGGTCCACTGCAGGACCCTCATGTTCAACTGGGCCAATGGCAGCAGAGGGATTGCAGCCGCCATAGATCCTAGGGCTCTCAGGACCAATTCCGCCGAAGGAGTTTGCAGTTGAAGGATGGCCTACACATGCAACATCAGGTTCCGAAGCAGATCTGGAGTCAAGAACGCAAGCATCTGTCTGGAATCCAGACTCGCCCCTATAAAATCCAACACCTGTGTAGGGATGAGAGAGGATTTGGTCATGTTGATGGTTAATCCTAATAGTGGAGCCAGACCGAATCCAGACTCGCCCCTATAAAATCCAACACCTGTGTAGGGATGAGAGAGGATTTGGTCATGTTGATGGTTAATCCTAATAGTGGAGCCAGACTGAGGAAATAATCCCTGCATGAACAAAGTAGATGCCTTGTTGGGGCCGTAAGGAGCCAGTCGTCCAGGTATGGAAAGACCTGAATTCCCTGGAGTCTCAGGTGGGACGCTATTATCGCTAGGAACTTGGGGAACACCCTGGGGGCTGAGGTGAGGCCAAAGGGGAGGACCCTGAATTGAAAGTGACTGGCTCCCAGCCGGAAGCGGAGAAACCTCCTGGATCATCTGTCCATTAAGATGTGGTAGTAAGCATCCTTGAGGTCTATGGAGCACATCCAGTCGTTCTCCTGCAAAAGGGGGAGAATGGATTGAAGAGTGACCATCTGGAACTTTTCTTTGGCTATTGCTAGATTCAATAGAGATAAGTCAAGGATTGGCCTCAAGTCCCCAGTCTTTTTTGGCACCAAGAAGAACCTGGAGTAAAAGCCCGATCCGTACTGGTCTCAGGGGGGATTTGCTGGATCGTTCCTTTTTCTAGCAGCTGCCGAATTTCTGTAGCTGCGGCCTCCCTCTGATCGGGTGGGACATCGGGGAGGAATCTGGGTCTGAGAGGGGGATGGAGAAATGGAATCACGTAGCCTTAGATATAATCCGAGGCACCCAGCGGGCTGTCGTGATGGACTCCCAAGCTGCTAGATGCTTCGAGAAATGCACCCCCCCCCCGACTGCCTCCAGAGTGAAGCAGTTGGGTAACCCCTCAGGGTTGCTGCGTGGGCCGATCAGGAAAGGTTCTCTGTACCCAAAGTTCTTCGGGCCCCCTCTGCCTCTAGGGCGGCGTCCACCGTGTCCTCCTCTGCCTCTGAAGGACTGGGAGACCGGAGCAAAATGGGATTGCTGAGACTGTCGGAACCACATCTTCTTCTGTCCCTTTTGTTTCTTAGAGAAGGACCTCTGGGGAGCAGAGAAGTGGACTCCGACGGCAGACAACGTCTTCCTCGCTCTGGACTAAGGTATCACATACGGTCTTGCCAAAAAGAGCAGAACCAAACAGGGCATTAGCGAATGACGCCTTGAAGGGTTCCGCGAAATCACAGTGGCGGAGCCAGGCCTGTCGCCTTAGTACGACGCCTGCTCCGCTAGCTCTAGTGGCCCCTTCCGTAGCATGGGACAGCAGCCGCATAGAGGTATTGGAAATCGACCTGAGAGAGTGACCATTCGCTCCCCCCAGGATCCGAGAGCAGACTCTCCCTCGGATCTGACAGGCAGATCAGAGCCGAAGCCATCATATCCAAAGGGCCAGTATGCTCAGACCTAGTCAGAGCCGAAGGCACACTGACCGCCTCGGATCTGAAGCTCAGCTCTTGGCTCAGAGAGCTAGGATCCATAGAAAAGGGACCCGGCAGGCTCGAGGGTACTGTCGACGCCGCAGTACCCGAGACTACCGGCACCGACAACCCCCCGGCTCCAACACTACTCGGCTCCGAAGACCCCGAGCTCAGGAAGCGGTTCGGGGAAGGAGCTATCGGGGTGAAAAAGGGGGTCGAGCCCCCCCCCCCGGAGGGGAGGGAGGCAGGAGCACTCCCATCTGCAGCTGGGCCTGGAGGAACCTTCTCATCATCCGGCCCAAGTCTGCATCCGTCAGGCTTCTGGTCGACCTGGAAGAGGCCACAGAGGCAGGACGGGAGTGCCGCCTCGATGACCTTGAGGGAGATCGGGTCTCCTCCTCCTCCGGCCCCGGCGAAAAGCAGGGAGAATGGGGCAGAGAAGGAGAAGGCCCAGCCATCCCGGGGGGAGAGATCCACTTGGTCGGCGGGGCCGACGCAGAGGCCTCGGCCTGCCGCTTGTGTTTCTCATGGTGCTTCTCCCCCCTAGCTTCCCTATCCTGGCCCGAAGAGAGAGGTCGAGTCCCGGCCAGAGGAAGGGAAGAGTCCGTGGATGCTGCCGCGGCAGGAATCACGGAGGGGCCGGTGGACGGAGCCAAGTCCGGGGGCAGAAGTTTCGCCAGGATCAGCTTCGACCTCCGGTCCCAGAGAGCCCTGGGTTGAACACTGCACAAATAGTACAGCCAGAAGAGAGGTGTTCAACCCCAAGGCATAAAACGCACAGAGTGTGGCCATCAGCCGGGGAAAGCTTATGGCCACACTCGGTACATTTAGAAAAGAAAGTCTTGGAAGCCTCAGACATTTAACTAAAAACACAAGCACTAGGCCCCAAGACCACACACACACACACACACACACACACACACACACACACACACACACACACACACACCCTAACACTCTAAAATTCAAGGGGGAGGGAACGCAAAACCCGAGGGAACTCTCTAAAACTAAAACTAGTTCCAACACTCAAAAATCACTCAAACTTTAGAAAGTTTAAAGAAAAAAGGAAGGATTTTTCTCACAAGACTCTGAAAAACTCAGACGCTCAAGATCAAGCTGCTGTCCAGTGGCAAACTAGATCTGAGGTCAGGAAGGGATGGCAGGGAGTTATGGGTAAGGGGGCGGAGCTTAGAGCTCGGATCTTAGCTGCTGGAAACTGCCGGTTCGGATCCGATAACCCATATGTTGATGCACAAATGAAGTTAACTACTTCAGATCAGAATAGTTTTACCTGGCAGAGAAGGAATCGCCTGGAAAGGACAAAGTGTCTCCCACTGCCATCTGTAGTTTTGATTCATCACATTCAGAACCCATTTGTCTCAAACAATCTGATGCCAAAGAGAAATGGAGATTCAGACATTTGGGGAGGAATGAAGGGCTGTCAGGGTTGGAGAAAAGTTGGGAATAGCTATAAAAAAGATCTAATCAGACTGCACTTTATTCTGGGGTGGTCCAGTTTTATTTTCTTAGCTTTTTTTTTTAAGGAACCTCCCTACCATTCTGTTTTAATGGTGTCCCCACTAGCCTTTTGCTTGCACTGTTTAGTTTGCTTTTTGCTAAAATTACACAAGGGAGGGAAGAATCCTAGGAAAACTTTAGAGTCCCCGAATCAGCTTTCCTCTCTATCATGTTTTGGTAACGTCTGCAACAGAAAGTCCAAAACCTATATCTCTAGTCAAGGGAGACTTCAAAATGTCTTTCTTGATATCCTCGGGGTAGTTCTGAAACACGAGCCAGGCAAACCTAATCATAAAAGTTTCATTACGAAGTAGCCCGGAAGTGGCATTCAGAGAGACACAGGCACATCTCAAGCAATGAAAGGGAAGAAATCAAAATACACAGCAGATTTCTCCTCAAAAACAGATGCTAAAACATTCCGCATGCTTACAAGTAGTCACAATAAACATCAACATATGAGCCTAACAACTGAGAATTCTGAAAGTCGAAGCATATATTTTGTTAAAGTGCACCTGTCTCTTCACATTGACTTTATCAGAGTAATCTCTTGAATTTGTTCAGGGAAAGGACATTTTCTCTTACCAGAGGCAGCTTTAATAGAAGCATCAAGAGCTTGCACTACACCTCAAGTTAAGCTTAATAAATGACTCCCATCCAAAGTAACTAAAGCAGTGCAAGACATTTTAGTTTTCCGTTTCTTTTCTAACAGGAAATTCTGAGGAAACAGAATTACTACTGCCAGTGACATCATCTTCAGGAAGGGCAAGTTATGCAAAGGCACTTTCCCTGCTGACAAACAGAGGCTCTCCCTTGTCCACGAAGCACTCCCAACAGCCAGAGAGGTGTCCAACTCTCAGTTGGAGGTAGCTGTAGGGACTATACGAGAGGGATCCAAAGAAAAACAGGCGATATCATACCACAAATCACCCATCTGTGGCACAGACAAATTACCAACCTGCTGGGGTGGCAAAGGCTGCTTAATATTTTTCCTTTTTGTGGCTGGAAGATGATGCAACCCAAGAAATGGCAAGTTGCTCTGTGGTAAAGACAAAAATGGTGCACGGTTCCCATGGAAATTTAGCAGCAATAGGTCAGTAAAGCAGGCAAGATGGTTTTAAAATGCTTTTTACTGTGTCAAAACACCTCAGCCCCAAAAAGTAAAATAAACGCAAATTATCCAAGTTTTAAACAGCTTTTACACAAAAGTACAAAAAAAGTGATATTTCCATTTAAGAACACATAAGTGTCACTAGACAGTCAAACAAAAACACTTTCCTTGCTTAAAAGTAAATCCTTTACAGAAAGCAATGAAATTACCCCCCCCCCCCCCCAAAATGAACAGTCTGCTAATGCTGTTCTATTGTAGAGAAGACATCAGTCCTTGAAAGTCTGCAGAAGAGCTCTCTCTTTTGCAGCAGGAAAGCTGTGAAGGGCTTATTTCACAAACCTGAATTAGTCAAGCTCATTTCAAGCTGACTAATTGTTTGGGCATATGGAAGCTGTCTGGATGTCATAAACTATGCAGGACACAATCTATAGTGCTTTGGCCACTACAGCAGTGATGATAACTAAAATTACTAGAACATATGGACAGAGCTTCCAGCCTGCCTTGGTAATCAAGAATCTTAAGGTAGGGGTACCTTTGGCACTTTTTTTCTGATTGTATGTACCTCAAACCTCAGGGAACATTACACTTAACACATCAAATCAGTGCTGAATATAAAGGTACAGGGAAACCGCTGAATATGGATAACCTACCTTTCACTATTAGTGGTGTCAAGTAGAAGAATTTTTGGGCCATCATTGCCATACGATGATCAAATAAGAGGGAACCATGTATCCAAGTTCACAGGTCAACTAGTTTTTAATTTAGCAGTAGAGAGTGTTATCACTGATGCATGTTTAGGAAGAAGGTTGTTTGTTGAATGTGATAATACTGCATCTTTTAGCATTTAGTGTGAGCCCAGTGCCAGTACACCAGATATCTTGCGATACCCACTACATTCTAATGCTGGGGTCACTAACAGCCAAACCCTCTCAGTGTCAGGCCACATTTCCTACTTTTATCCAAGCCATATAATTCACAGCACATCTTGTCCATAAAGTATAACGCACACTGCTGTTTGGTTCTGTGGAACCAGGTTTCAACAGCAGCACATTCCACACCTTTTTGTTATGCCTGTAATTTCTCTAATTGTGCTCCTTGACCATGTGCAACAGGTGCACTTAATTTTTCTCCAGGATACTGGCTGCTGTCCCCCCCCCCCCCCCCCCCAATCTGATAAATCACATATAACATTTCTTCCATTTACTACATAAAATAACCTTGCCCCACCTAGTGGCCTTATATTTAAGGGGATAATTCTTGCCCCACCTAGTGGCCTTATATTTAAGGGGATAATTTTCATGCAGAATTTGTCCAGTTCTGCCTTCAAACACTTCCTCAAAAATTACCAATATTCATACGTTCATAGGCGGTTACTAGGCTAATGGTACAACAGCCTTTACAATCCTAGTCAATAATACTCAGGATATGACAACATTATATCTTAATTCCCACAGCCCAGAGTCATTTTATAGACTGCCTCTTTTGATAAGGGACATGGGCAGTGCCCCATCCATTTATCCAAATTCTTTTGAAGAGAGTGAGGGACAGGCTTTGTTTTATGAAGATGGAAGTTTATTCCACAGATGAGGTAGCCTTTGGGATATGAATCTGTCTCCCCAGCAAGTTTATTGGGGTCATAAATAAGTTTCAGGTCCATGGAACAAGTAACCTTCGTATAATTTTTCTTGTGAATATGTAACATTTTTATCAGGGCTGATCAGAGAATGCCGTGCGGGTCAGGCATAAAAGTCACCTCTCAAATGACACGAGATTGAGTAAAGGGATAGGGCCTTTAGTTGGTCTGCATAAGATAGGTGTTTGTATTTTCTTTTTTAGCAAGAAACCTCTGTGGTAATTCCAGTTGGTGCAAGTGCCAGGTTAGGTACATGCAGAAGGGGAGCACTGTGCTCGATTATGGGCCTGATGACGGTCAAGTACAATGACACTATGACTTGCTTTGATCTTGATGCCATGCCTTTACTTTTAAGTTAAGCCACACAGAAGGATTTTCTCACTGCCATAGCTACCTGGTGGTCAAAGTTAAGGTGATTACTTATTTGTGTTCTTCGCTCCCTTACCACTGGGTCTACTTTTAGGGGTGTGCTATAAATATTATAATTTGCAGGAATATCCTATTTACTGGAGAGTATGATTATGCATTTTGTAGCATTTAGTCTCAGACCATGGTTTGGATACCAGTCTATTGTCATTTTTAGACCTGTTTGTAGGATGTCAACATTGTTTGGGGATTCAAGGATTGCTCCCAGCTTACAGTCGTCAGCAAACCTGGTAAGCCAGAGGCAACCCTCCCCCCCATACTGTTTGGTATATACTTCTCTGAAATAAAGGGCCAAACAGGTTTCTTATTGGAAGTGGCTTCACCTATCTGGACAACATATGACCCGTCTGTGAGCCAGTTTGCTATCCATCTGAAAATGTAGGGGTTTATGCCTAACTCAGTAAGTTTATCCATGAACCCAGAGTGTGGGACTGTGTCAACAGTTTCAGTCAGGTCTAGATAAGCAGTGTGTACAGTTTTACTCTCATTCCATGGTCCCGGTGATTTTCTCAAAGCTCACCAGATTCAGCAGGCACGGCCTCCCTTTGACAAAGCCAAATTGGGTCTGGTCCACTGTTTGGAGACTTCCTATGTTGTTATTGAGGAGGTCGAGAAGGTCAAACTTATGGGTTTGTAGTTCCTTGGGTCAGCTGATGGGCCTTCCCCATTGTGCAATGGGATGACTGTTGCATACCTCCATTTATCTGGAACAAAACCCATCCATCCAGAGGCTGTCGTTAAAGAGGGTTTCTAGAGGCCATGGTAGAGTCTGTTTCAAGCCATTTAAAAAAGCATCTTGGAATGTTGTTGGGACCCATGAAGGCTGTGTTTTGGGCTTTAATTGCTCCAGGGTGTTTCCACTGATGAAGTCCAAAAATCGCAGAGCAAGTAAATTATGGGTCATATAAAAGTCTCAGTTTATGGAGGAATAGTTGATAGGTGCGGTCTACCAGACTCATCTTAGGAGAACTGTAGCTAGCAAGGATATGATAGGGGGTCGCACCTATGGTTAGCTGGACATAGAGCAGCTCAAGCGAGTCATGTTAGACAAACTTTATAAATACTGAGACACCTCTTCCCTTTGTTTTACCCTGAGCCAAGAAGGATTGAAATGTACGATGGGCATTGTAGTCTTTGAAAGCCTGAATGAGTTTCTGAACCATGTTTCTGTGACTGCAGATATATCCGAGTTCTCCAGGGTGAAGACTGCTTCCAGGGAGTGCAGTTTTTAAAACTCCTAGCACTGAGTAGCAGTACCTTTAGGTAGTCTTGAGTTATTTTTGTTATGTTGGATGGTTTAACAACTTGGCCTGGCCTAAAACAGGCACGGTCTACAAAAGGCATTATAGGGATAGATAAAAGTTTTTGCCAGTATCTGGAATCCAAGGGCAAACCATCTCTGGAAAAGAATCATGTTTTGTTAATCATGTCTCCCCAGGCTGACAGATACTGGATCCCAGTCTTGTGACATCAGAAACTAAGCCATTTGTTGAACTCAAATCATTTTATGCTGGGATTGTGGCATCATTGTTACAGATGTGACTCTAGCCTTGAGTTGCATCCTATCTGCCTGGGAGACAGAGCTCTATCATGTCTCTCGTCATATAGTCCAGTGAGGTATGTCGGAGGTCATTTACACCCACAAGGACTAGGACAGTGTCATACTTGTACTTGTGGTTTGAAGAACTAAGTGCATGCATGATCTGGTGATATTCAAGAAGTTCTAACTGCAGAGTTCCTTAATCATTTATTTTTTGTTTTCGTATCACCAAGTCTTTCAGCTCAACACTTTTACACTCATTACAGAGCTTCCGTAACAATATACAAAAGCACATGCAAGATTTCTGGTGGGCTGCTGTAAAAAGGTTCAGTGGTCATTAGCTGTGTAGTGTTCTGGATACTCTTCCATTTCCCAGATCACTTTATCCCTACATGCAGAGGCAAGTGGGGTCTTGAATCTCCTTTTGCATTCTTTCCTCTACAATACTTTCCCTGCTTCTCCTAAGCCAGCCCTTTCACAGCCTCCAACCATGTAATTCTCAGTCTCTTCTCTTTACTTAAGCACCTCTACTGCACATCTCCCAGTAGGAGAATTACAGCAGTAATCTTCACAAGGAATTCCTCACACCAAAGTAAGACACTAGCTTTACCTTGGAGTTATAGTTCCACTGTTAAAGGAATGAAATATCAGGAGCAGGCGTCAGAAGACTTTATAAAACAGACAAATTAAATCTGTAAATTTTGGTATGGCAGAACTAGAGGATACTAGGATTCAGTGCAAATAATATGAGCAATAAATGTTAATCGCAGTCACTTTTGAAGCAAGTGATGTAGGAACAACGAATCTGGATACACTTAGAAAATAGTGCTAACAGGTTAAAGGGTTTACTCATTTATGGAAAAAGGGTGATGAGCAGAAGCACAATTGTTACTGTACTCTCTAGTTCTTGGTCTAGGATACAAGGAATGGTTTTAGGTCTAAAATAGAGACGCATTTGATTATTTTAAAATTAACTGATCCAAGAATCATCTTCAGCAATGACGTAGCGAAGAAACACACTGAAATTAAAACAATGATGAAAATACTGCAAAACCTACAGAAAAGTAGCAAAGTATAGTAATAAATAATAAAACAATGATGTGCAAACCTCAGTCTAGAGCTTACAACATTGTTTAAAACAGATGTATGTAACAGAATATCGCATGGTAAGATGAAATAGATTTCTAAAAATTTTAAGGTAATGGTTCGCCAATTATATATAGGAAATGAGCCCAAACAGTCAAAGCTCTATACAGTTAATTCAGAAATTATTATAGGATCACAGGGTATACAAGGGAAGTGATCTAGAACCTGTGTACACCTTGTCAATAACCACTTTCAGACACTACCTATCTTTTCAAGGAGGGAAAGGTCTGCAAGGCCCACGGTAAGTTTTCAGGGTACCATCCAGTTGTCCAAGCTATGTTTGAAGGACAAAAAGGAATCTTATTGTTTGACCTATACAAGAAACCTATTCCTGAACACAGAGGAGGTGCTAAGTGATTAAACTATCCCTCCATCTAGTTTTACTTATTTCCTGATATAGACTGAAATCTGTCTCTAGTGTGTTCTATAATGGGTTTGACCACAACAGAATACAAGGCAACAAGGACTTCCCTGGTTATAGGGGAAATTACTTAGGAAAACCCTCTATATCCCACAACTAATTGGTGAACTACACAGTCACATAATGGCGGTCAAAGAAAAGTGAGCAGACTCACCTAACAGCAGGGTATTATCAATGCAGTAGGTTGAAGCAATTTGCTGTCTCCTGAAAAGGATAGCTATACATTTCCTGGCAAAAATTAAGCCCTTTTTCATTCTACATTCCCGGCAAAGATAAAGCCATTTTTCATCCAACAAAGTGCTGATGCGTGGTTATTCATTTTGAAAGGTACAATTATCTTGGAGTGACTTGACAACTACACCAATCTTACTACACATCAATAAAGGTTTAATGCCATTACTATATTTACGATATAGTCATGTGGTAAGGTGTCAAATGCCTTGGCCAAATCCTGATAAACATGGACAGCGTGACCATTGTCCACTACCTGTGCAACCTTCTCAAAGAATCTTGCAACACTTAGCAGGCATGGGCTACCCTCCAGAAAGCCGAAATGCTGTGGGTCAAACCAAATCAGATTTTTGATGTTGTAATTTGTAAGGTAGGTAATGATGTACTCCAAGGCTTTACAGAGGAGATTCATAAAGCTGATGGGTCTGTAGTTTCCAGAGTGCATGGTGGGTGCACCCTTGTAAAAGGGCATCATTACCGCAAGATTCAGGAGCACAGTCTGTAGATCGGCTTAAGTCAGTTTAAGGAAGGATCAGCCAAGTACTCGTTTTGACACAGATTAGGCAACGTGGTATACACTGTCAGAACCAAATGAAGTTTCTTTGAGATTACCTTAAGGACAAAATCCTTGGCAACAGTGGTGGGTGGAGGAAAACAGTGATCTGGGAATTACTAATTAGGAGGGAAGAAGTTTTCCACAAACATGCTGCTGGTAAGTCAGCAAAGTTTTTCAGGTTTTAATGGGAGGCACTATTATACAAAAAATTGAAAATGTGTTGTGAATTATTTCTCAATTTTCTAATGTAACTGATGGAAGACTTATAATTATCTACATCTCAGTTGCTAGGCTGAGTTCATGAGATTCTTTGCTGGTCTTTGTAGTTGCCTTCAGTTTCTTAGATTTTTAATATCTTCATGCAACCCTACATGGTAATTTGAGCAGGTTCTTCCTTCTGTTACAGTTTGTTTATATTTCCTAACCACTAGGCTGGTTCATGCATTTGTCACCTTTAACACTGTAAATTAACCAGATTTGTATAGTACTCATTATTTTAATACTGGTTATTTTTATTAATATGCTGTACTTTGAGCTTTCTCCTAGGGCCTGTACGGAAAACAGTTTGCTCAATTGGACTTTCCCCATAAATAAATGCATTTTATTTCGGAAGAGAAATTAAACACAGAGACTTTAGTGAGTGTTAATGAGACTTTATACAATTTGACTGACATTGTTTTAACTGATGATGAACGGCGTGTTTTAATGTTGGGTCTCAATTTCATTCCGAGCCGAAGGGCGAATGTAGCTTGCTCTTCTCGAGGCTGGAGAGAACATATGAATAGGGGTTTTGGGTAGGCTTGCAAGTCTGCAGACTAGTTTTCTAGTACTTATCTAGGCAGCTATGATAACGCAAAGAAGCAAAAGAACAATGTGAAGGCAGTTAGTAGCCTCAAAGGTAGTAATCTGGACACAGTTTAATAAAACTTAGTCCTCCTACTTGGTGTTTTGGGGGATGGCAATCATCTCCAAGTAAAAGTATACATGGTTTGATATTTAGTTCAGTTTTGTAAAATATAAATTTAATGTGCGTGTGCATATTTAAAAAAAAAAGGACATGAATAACCTGTATTCAAGTCAGCCACCCAATATGTAATTCAGTAAGTCAGGAAAGCAGTGTTGAACAGCGAGCCAAACAAAACTGAACTGAAGAAAAGGATGAAAGCCCCCATACCCATATCTAGGGGGAGGAAGGGACCCACTACACTCCCCAGTTAGCAAGAACTGATACTAGAGCTGCTGCTTCTCAAAAAGTGCAACTCCAAAAGGGGAGTCAGTTTCATCCAGTACTATTCACTGAAGGGAAACAGTATTCAAACTGTGTGAATGCTGGAAGCGCAAAAATTGTGACCATGGTCGAGATGTAGAAGACCATTTCCAGAAATCTGAAACTGTTTGTGTAGAGTTAATGCGAATGCCTACAAGGCTATAATTTCGAAGCAGGAACAGGAACATTAAGCATTACTGGTGGGATAAGGGTGAACACAAAAGCTATTTGCATGCAACTCACAGATTAAACCACGAGACAATTTAAGGACTATGATAACAGCAGGTGCCTGTCTTGATAGACAGCAGTACTGTCGAATGCTGAATGATTGAAGACAAACCAGTGAAACGGCTTCGCCAAAAGTGAGTTTTTTCTCAGCTGCTGTAACAGCTGGGAAGCTGAGGAAGGTGCAGGGGGGCTTGCCCTTTTGCAAAGGAAATAAATGTTTTTCCAAGGTCTAGAGAAAGTTATTTGTCTGGTTTGTCAGTCATTCAACACTTGATAATAGTGCTGTCACATCGATTCACATTGCATTTGCAGACTCGAGAACCAATTTTAGCAAATGCTGATTATTTTTCCTTTGCACAGGTCACTAGCAAGACCTCAGCTACAGTACTTGGTGCAAACTTGGAAACCTTCTAGAAACAAATGGCAAATGTCTAATATGCAAAAATGATGTACATTTCCTCTGAACTACATGTGCTTGGTGTGGGTACATAAAAAGGCTGTGGGAGATCAATTCAGTTTACACTGGGGATAAACTAACAGCATTAAAACCCTGGAATTTACTGAAGAATGTGGTAGAATGCTATTTGGATCACAATTTGACTGCTGGGGACAGTACTTGGTGTAAGAGGGCAGTGATCTATAAAATGGAATACAATAACTTGCCTTGTGCATCTTACAGCTCACAATACTCTCTCACCCAAACCTCTCATCCACCCCCCCCCAACTTTTTTGCACATGGGATACATATTAATTCATAAATGGGTTCTTTGAATTTTGATATTTTTACCCCCATTAACATCAACTTTTTTCAGCCAGGTAACCATTCACACTACTTACAGTTTCATTCGAATGCCAAGAGCATTTAGAAAATCTCTCTCATTCTCCTAAATTATAAAGGAAAGTTAGGTGGTTATAATAAAAACTAGATTTTTTTTCCTTCATCCATCTCAACAAAATGACAGAATACAAACTTACGGTCACTACAGCTACCGATGAAAACTATAATCTTTCACTTTAATTTTGCCAAGGGCATGTCCTGTCTGTTGATTCTAGTAAACTACTTTGCAAAGGTTACAGAGGTTTGCACAGTGGTTACTCTTTGGATGCTCTTTTTCTAGTCATGGCCAAGGCTTCCAGCATTACCTCCCATTCTGGTATTAAAAAATTAGACAAACAATGTAAACCCACAAGTCATCTGATGGATACATATTGGCCATTCAACAGATCCCATGTTGGAAATATTGCTAGTACTCTGAATTTAACATTGTAACTAGTGAAATAGTACAGGCATCGGTGATGGGCCCCTGCTGGTTGGCATTTGGTAGACATCCAACTAATAGCTCAGAAGAAGTATACTTGATCATGTCTGCAAACTGCAAGCAGATTACTGCTACCTGTTAATCCACTGATAGATTGCTCCAACCAGGGCTGGGATAAGCCATGTATATGATGTATTAAAATCAGTTTCAAGCCAAATTCAATCAAGTGCAACATAGTAGAATTTAGCAAAAAACCTGCTTCAGTCTCATATTTTTAAGTAGAAGGCCGCTTCAGATAGATACACTCATATGGGTACTTACTTGGACAACTCTGTCTCATTTGGATCATTCATAGTATCTGGCCCATTTCTTTTTCAAATTAATTTCTTCAAAAGGTCCAAAAGTAGTAGTCACCTTATCAATATATTCTTCCCTCATCATAATCATCAATGTGCAAAATACCCATTTATACAAATCCAAATTACTCAACTGGAAAGGATCCAACAATTTTTAACTAAGAAAATTAAAGGCTCCCTATTGAAATGTTGGCTCTTGGAATGCAGAGTGTTGACATGCAGGGAAAAAATACTGAACACACAGGAGAAGAGTGAATCTCAAAGATTGCTCTTCTCCTTACAAATTTTCTGCAGGGGAGGGGGTCCCCCTGCACTCCCCAATGTGGGGGGGAGCCCCCTACACCCACAGAACTTGTTTTATATAACAACTCTGTGATCGCCATACCTCAGAGAAAAAGGGAATATTCCTGAAAATGGCATCTCGGACTTAGTGTATGCAAGTTCGTTCTTTCGGCCACTCTCCGCATTTTAGGACTCGCTGTAGTAGGTCTCAACATTACAAAAAAGAAGTTATGTACTCACCATAACGTTCCATCTGAGTAGATACTTCATTTGTCTGCAACCTGTGGGTGTCGGATCCGACCTCAGATCCGATCCGGCAGCTTTCCAAGCTCCAAGATCCGAGCTCCTCCCCCCTAACCATAATCCCCTACTACCAACCACATTACCTCAGATCGTTTTTTTGCCTCACCAACTTGAGACAGAAACAAGGTCCGAATGATCAGAAAAATTCCCCAACAGGTTCGGGGGATGGCAGGGGGGGGGTCGGTTGCAGACAAATGAAGTATCTACTCAGATGGAAAGTTACGGTGAGAACATAACTTCTTTATCTGAAGTAGTAAGTAGTTACTTCATTTGATCTGCAACCTGTGGGACAGAGTCCCCAGCTAACCTACAAGAACCTGGGTGGTCCTTACGGAAGGATATTCCGAAGCACCGCGGAGCCAAAAGAAGCCCTACTCCTGGAAATCATATCCAGCTTGTAATGAGAAATGAACGTATGAGATGAGGACCAGGTAGCTGCTGAACATATATCGTCTACTGGAACCCTAGACCAAAAGGCTGTTGAGGTAGCTACAGATCTTGTGGAATGAGCACGGACGCCAACTGGAGCTGGCTTACCAGACGAAGTGTATCCCAGCATAATGCACTGACAGATCCAATTTGCTACAGTCACTTTAGCAATTGCCTTGCCCATGGCTGACTTTGCATAAGAAACAAACAACTGGTCCGACTTGCGAAACCCTCTAGTCCTGTGAAAGTAAAAACGCAGTTGTCTGTGTACATCCAATTTGTGCAACGTGTATTCACCTTTGTTGTGAAAATTTGGGAAAAATACAGGAAGATTTATTGATTGATTAATATTTGATTCTGTAGCCACCTTAGGCAAGAAAGACGGATTAGTCCTGAGGGACACTCTATCCTTGTGAAAGATAAGGTACGGAGGTTTGATACACAGAGCTTGCAATTCTGAAAACCCTCTTGGCTGAAGTAATAGCCACCAAGAAAGCCATTTTCCAAGATAAGAACTTAGGCCGCAGGCTCGAAAGGTGGTCTCGTCAAGGCTTGCAAGACCAGAGTGAGATCCCACGGGGGAACCACAGTTTTTACAGGTGGTTTCAAAAGAAAAACACCTCTTAGGTTCATAGGTTCATAGGTTCATACTAGGCTATCTGCCCGAGGGCATTTATAAGCCTAGCCCATTGTTTTCTGGCTTACGCCACCCCTTTAGTATGGGGAACTATACCCATTATTTTGCTGTGCCTCTGTCGAGCAGTGACACTGAGGTAATTCCTGGGGTATATCTGCGATCTCCCATCCATTGGTCAAGATTTCTCTTGAACAAGGCCAGCGAGGTGCTCTGCCTCACATGTACCGGGATTTTGTTCCACAGCATAGGGAGTCTTTGGGTGATGAATCTATCCCTCCAGCACGTCCTATTAATAGCCGTGTCGAGGTTTAAGTCTCCCGCCCTTGTGACTCTGATGGATCTAGATTTTTTGAGGTGAAGCATATTCATCAAATCTGGGTTTGACATGGCCTTGTATGTTAGGCAAAGGTCACCTCTGAGCAAGCGTGCGACTGAACAGAGCTGGAGTTCTTTCAGTCGGGCAGCATAGGACAGATTTTGAGACCCTTTATCCTTTTGGTGAGGAACTTTGTGGCCTCTCCAGCTGCTGCAAGTGTCGGGTCAGATACATTCCGAATGGGGCATTGTACTCAATCATTGGTCTGATGAGTGATGAGTAAAGGGAGACTATGACCTCCCTTGATCTAGATGAGAATCCTTCATGATAAGGTGGGCAATGTAGAAGGACTTCCTAACTACTTTAGCTACATGGGTGTCGAATGACAGACTACTATCAACCTGGGTCCCCAGGTCCCTGATAACTTCTTCTGTGCTCAGTGGATTGCCACCTATTTGGTAGCTAGGGGTAACCTTGTTTTTCCCGAAGGGTATGACTATGCATTTTTGGCATTTAACTTTAGGCCGTGGCTCTGGCACCAGTTATCCGTTTCTGTGAGACCCTTCTGAAGGATATCTGTGTCAGATGTGTTTTCTACTATGGCCCAGTTTGCAGTCATCTGCAAACTTTGTCAGCCATAACCCTCCTGTGTTTGCTTGTACTTGGAAAAGTAGATGCCAAACAAGAGTGGGCCCAGGACTGAGCCCTGTGGGACACCACTTGTGACAGGCTTTGAGTCTGACATGGCGCCAGCAACTCTGACCCTGTGGGTTCTGTCACTCAGCCAGTTTGCAACCCATCTTGTGATGTATGGGTTAACATTTAAGCTGATGAGTTTTTCAATGATACCCGAGTGGGGTATTGTATCGAAGGCCTTAGCCAGATCGAGGTAGGCTGTATGGACTGCCTTTCCCTCATCAATGGCTTTGGTGACTGTTTGAAAAAGTCAACCAAGTTTAAAAGGCATGATCTGCCTTTGACAAAGCCAAACTGGGTTGGATCCAAAGTCTGCAAATTCCTATGTCTTTATTTATGAGGTCCATTATGATCCTCTCCATGGCTTTGCAGATAAGGCTTGTCAAGCTAATGGGCGGTAATTTCCAGGGTCTGTGGAGGCACCGCCTTTGTGAAGTGGGACCACAGTTGCAGTGCGCCACTCCTGGAGTGCGTATCCAGAGGTAAGACTTTGATTAAACAGCTGTCCTAGCTGTGGGTTTAATTCCTCATTGAGTTCGTGGAGCACACAGCCGGCGACACCATCGGGTCCCATGGATGCTGTGTTTTTGCCTTGGAGGGAGCAGTTCTCACTTGGGCTGGAGATGTTTGGGGGCTGCACTCATTTGGTATAGATATCTCTCCTTTTGGGGAGGGAAGAAGTTTGCACTGAACCTGTCAGCCAGTATGTTGGCAATGTCTGTAGGATCAGTAATCTTCACATCATTTTGAACTAGTTCTGAGCATATCTGGGAGTTTCCTCCTAGGTTTCTAACATAGCTAAAGAAGGCCTTATGATTGTCTTTTGAGTCTTTAGCTATTTTTCTCTCGAAATTTGCTTTGGATGATTTTATGAGAGCTCTTAGTTTTTACTTATAGTGATCAAGGGTGTCTTACCTTTTAAGGATTTTGCTCTATCTTGTAGTAGCTTCCTCCTTTTGTTGTAGAGTTTGTTTATGGCTGGGGTACACCAGACTGGACGCTTGCCTTTGGTACAAAGAGTCTTTGTTTTGCTTGGGATTGCCTTATCCATGCAGTCCTGCAGGTGCTGGTAGAAGGCGTTTGTAAGTGATTCAGCGGCTTGAGTATTGTTTTCCGCCGGCTCGGGGCCTGAAAGGAGACCACACTAGTCTTTAGAAGTGTGAAGTCGGCTTTTGAGAAGTTCTTTACTGTGGTCTTTTTATTTCAGGTGGGGTGGGATGAGGACCTCCAGCGAGATTAGTTTGTGATCTGATCTCACCAGTGAGGGGTATACTTCGGTGTTGAACATTGTGCTCCCATGTTCGTGATGATGAGATCAAGTATGTTATCTCCTCTTGTGGGGATGGTGACTAGTTGTTCCATGGCATTTGAGTTTATGAATTCCAGGAACTTTTGGGCTAGGGTGTTTGGGCTTGAGTAGTGTTCCCAGTCTATATTAGGGTAATTGAAGTCACCTAGTATGATGGTGTTTGGTGATACATTTATCCCTCTAGTGTTTTCAGGAAGGCCATGTGAGTTTCCTGAGTTTGTGAGGGTGGCCTGTAACATGCTACAATTTGCAGAGCAGTCTTGCCTATGGTTAATTGCACCTGGATGGTCTCCGATGCATCGTGCGTTGCCACCAGTCTTGAGGTGTGGGTGTCCTTGATGAATATGGATACCCCCCCTCCTTTCTTGGTATTGTCCGGATTTTGGGGCCGGAACGCATGATATGAGGTAAAACCTGATAGCGCTGGGGTGCTCTCAGGAGCCTTGAACCAGGTTTCTGTCACAGCACAGACATCGATGTTCTCCATACTGAGAAGGGCCTCGAGTGAGTAGAAGGGCCTCGAGTGCGAAGGTTTTGCACAACTTTGTAGATGCTAAGGAGCCTATGCCGTCCCCCACATGAAAATGGGAGATGGACGCCAGCTGCACCTTAACCGTGGAGGCACTTGCTCCCTGCCTAAAAAGCAGGGAAAGGAAGTCCAGAATAGTCGGAATAGGGACAGTAAATGGGTCCAAGTCTTTGTCTTTGGCCCAGATGGAGAAATGTTACCATTTACTGTTGTAAAGTTTTCTGGTAGACGATTTATGAGCCGCCACCAGAATGGCCTTAACAGGGGATGAGATACCGGGAGTCCTAGCCATTAATGGAACTGGATCAACCAAGCAGCAAGTTTGAGATTGACCAGGTTCAGGGTATGGCATCTCGCTGGATGCGAGATTAGGTCTGGACTGGTATCCAGAATCCATGGAGGAGCCATACTGTGAGACTGCAGAAAGGGGAACCAGATCTGTCGAGGCCAGAATGGGGCTATGAGGATAACTCTGCTCCCCAACAGACAGGCTTTCTGGATGAATTTCATCATGAGTGGGAGGGGGGGATAAGCATAAAGGAGTCCGGGGGCCAAGCATGGACTAGAGCGTCTCTGGGGGTCTCCCCTCTGGGGGGAACTATCGCGAAGTACTCGCTGCATTTTGTGTTTAAAGGAGAAGTGAAAAGATCGCAGCGAGGCTGACCCCATTTGTGGAAGATCTGCTTCGCAACAGACGGATTCAGAGACCACTCGTATGGAGTGAGGAGCACTCGACTTAGCTTGTCCGCTAATATGTTGTACCTTCCCAGAATGTGCGTTGCTATCAGAAAGCGGTTGGTGGAAATAGCCCATTCCAACACTCTCATGGCTTCTCGACACAAGGGATAAGATCTGGTCCCTCCTTGTCCGTCTGGATTACAATAGTCCCCAGGGGAAGCAGGTCGTGGAGAGCTTGCAATGCCAAAAGCACCACCCTCATCTTTAGGACATTGATATGCAATGCGGTCTCTAGGAAGTCCACGTGCCTTGAACGGATCTGCCTGAACAATGCCCCCCCCCACCCAAGGCGAGAAGCGTCCGTGGTCAACGTGGCTTCGACTGGGGGATCACAAAGGGCCTCCCTTCTGAGTTCCTGTGCATGTAACCACCACAGAAGGGAGTCCCTGCACACCCTGCTCAGGGGTATTGGCGTGCTTAACGGGTGGATCGACAGGGACCATTGGACTTGAAGGGTCCATTGTAATATGCGCATTCGCAGACGGGCATGGAGAGAGACCGATCGCTGCTGACATAGACCCCAGGGCCCTCAGGACTAACTCCGCCGGAGGAGCTGGGCTCCGAAGAAGGGCTAACACCTGATACGACAAGCTGTTCAACCTGACTGACAATAGAACAACTCGGGAGATTCGTGTACCTAACCTGGCCCCTATGAATTCTAGGGCTCGAGTGGGGCACAGGCAGGATTTCTGCTCGTTCACTGAGATGCCTAGGTTGTGGGCCAGAGACAGGGCATAATCTCTCGCCACACAGAGCCGATGCCTGTTGGTCGCGGTGAGGAGCCAGTCGTCTAGGTAGGGGAAGACCTGAATGCCCTGGAGTCTCAGGTGGGCTGCAACCACTGCCATGACCTTGGTGAACACTCTGGGGGCTGAGGTGAGGCCGAATGGAAGAACCCTGAATTGATAATGACTGGCTCCGAGCCGGAAGCGGAGAAACCTCCTGGATCGTCTGTCCATCAAGATGTGGTAATACGCATCCTTGAGGTCTAACGAGCACATCCAGTCGTTCTCCCGCAGAAGGGGGAGAATTGATTGGAGAGTGACTATCCGGAACTTTTCCTTGGGTATGAACAGGTTCAGAGCGGAAAGGTCTAAGATGGGTCTGAGGTCCCCCATTTTCTTTGGCACCAAAAAGAACCTGGAGTAATAACCCAATCTGGACTGATCTGGGGGGACGGGCTGGATGGCTCTTTTTCTTAGCAGCTTTGAAATCTCCAAAGCCGCTACCTCCCTCTGACCGGGTGGGACATCAGGGAGACGTCTGGGTTTGGGGGGAAGGTTTATGAATGGAATGGAGTATCCTCTGGATATGATCCGGAGCACCCATCGATCTGTTGTAAGGGACTCCCAGTTTGACAGGTGCTCCGACAACCGCCCCCCGACTGCCTCCAGAGAGGGACAGTCGGGCAAGCCCTCAGGGCTGTTGCGCGGGTCTGTCCGAGAAAGGTTCTCTAGACCCCGAAGTTAAGCGGCCCCCCTCTGCCTCTGGGCCGGCGTCCACCTTGTCCTCCTCTGCCTCTAGAGGACAAGTGGTCCGCAGCAGGATGGGATTGCTGAGACTTACGGAACCACAGCTTCTTTTGTCCCCTCATTCCTGGAGAAGGATCTTTGGGGATTAGAGAAGCGGACTCAGACGGCAGACAGCGTCTTCCCATCCTTTTCGCTTTGGACCAGCGTGTCGCGAACAGTTTTGCCAAACAAGGCAGAACCGTCAAAAGGGGCATTCACGAAGGACGCCTTGAAGGGATCCGTGAAGTCGCAAAGACGGAGCCAGGAAAGTCGCAAGACGACCCCGGCTCCGCTAGCTCTAGCGGCTCCCTCCGTTGCATGGGAGAGAAGCCGCATAGATGTATTGGAGATGGATTTTAGAGTGGCCATTCGAGTCTCAAAAACCTTCTTGTCTGGGACCGACATGGACTCCGGGGGGGCTGCAGCGTATTCCTTAATCAAGTCTCGCTGTAGCCTAATGGTATGTGCCATATAGTTCAGCGCCCTTATGGAAAAGGTCGCTGAAGCAAACATCCGCTTCCCAATCCGGTCAAGCGCTCGAGATTCCTTATCCGGCGGGTGAACAGAAGAACTCTCCTGCGCGAGTTCTTTCTTGGTGGCCGCCGCCACCAACATGGCATCAACGGGGGTTCCTTTGGCCCAAGACGGTCTATCTGTGGGTGGGCTGAGGACATTATCGGGGCGCCTAGGGATTGGCTCCACGGTGTCGGGCTCCTTCCATGCCCTGGTGGTAATTAAGTCCACCAGGGGGTCGGCCGGAGGGGACACCCAGGAGGTAGATGGGCCTGCCTCATAGGCCTCCAGGAACACGGACTCATCAAGGAAGGGCTTTTGGGCTGACCACCCCCCTCTGATACGCAACATTTCCATGATGTCTCCAAAGGAGACATCTTCAGGGGGCTTGGGGAACCCTCCGTATCATCTAAGTCTGTGTCTGTGGTAACGGACTCGGGGGAGTCCAGGTGCCTCATTTTGCACCGATGTTTCCGAGGGACCTCCGCGGTGGGGCTGTCCGAAGAGGGCTCGTCCACGGGTTGTTTTTCCTCCGCGGGAACTAGCTGGAGGGCTTGGGCAGGCTGTCCCGAAGGAGGGATGATGGAAGACAGACCCTCATACAGTGGGGGTACGGGTGGATCCGAAGCCCAGGTCGGGGATCTGGAGGACCTCAACAGTACCCTCTCCACTACCTCAAAAGCCGAAGGAGAGCCACTCTCGCCAGCCTCCGAGAGCAATCTCCTCGGATCCGAGGAAGGGATCGGGGTCGGCGCCGAGGCAGAGGTGTGCTCCGACGCCAACAGCGCCTAAGACACAGCAACTCCCTCGGATCCGACGCTCAGCCCTCGGCCCCGAGAGCTCGGGTCAGACAAGCTCGAAGGTATAGTCGGCGAAGAGACCACAGTTATCTGCGGCGCCGAGGCAGAGGTGTGCTCTGACGCCAACAGCGCCGAAGACACAGCAACTCCCTCGGATCCGACGCTCAGCCCTCGGCCCCGAGAGCTCGGGTCCGACAAGCACGAAGGTATAGTCAGCGAAGAGACCACAGCTATCGGCGCCGACAATTCCCCAGGTCCGAAAGGGCCTGGATCCAATGACTCTGAGACCCGAAAACGAGTCTGAGAAGGAGTGATCGGGGCAAATATGGGGGCCGCACTCCCCCCCCAGAGGGGGGGAGGCAAGAGCATCCCTATCTGCATTTGGGTCTACAAGAACAGACGCATCATCCGATCCATATCCGCTTCGGAGATGCTTCGGGTCGACCTGGACGAAGTAGTAGTGGCGGGCCAGGAGGGCCGCCTCGAAGATCTCGAGGGAGACCTATCCTCCTCCGGCGAGAAACAGGGCGAACGGCGCCGAGAGGAGGGGGATCCGGAGACCCTCGAGGGAGACATAAGCACTTTCACTGGCGGAGCCGAAGAATGAGGTTCGGCCCGCCTTTTGTGGGACTTATGTCCTTCCTTATCCTTGTGCCTCTTCTCTCTAAGGGAAGAGGCACTAGTTTCCCCAGAGCTCAAACCCGAAGAGGAAGGTTGAGTCCCGGGTAGAGCTAAGGGGACAGACGGCGCAGAAGTAGCTGGAGCCCGAACGGGAGAGGAAGAAGAAGCTGACTCCTGGGGGAGCTTTCCCGCCAGGATCAGCTTGGTCTTCCTATCCTGAAGTGCCCGGGGTTAAAGGCCGCGCAGATCTGGCAGGCCTCTGACAAATGGGCTGCCCCCAGGCACAAAACACACTGAGTGTGGCCATCAGCTGGGGAAAGCTTGTGGCCACACTCAGTACATTTAGAAAAAACGGCCTTAGGCCATTCAGACATTATTCACACACACACCCAAACACTAGGAGGGGGAGTGAAGGTAAGCTAGTGATTAAAATTAACACAAGGGACCAAAAACTAGCACAAGGAGCAGAAAAAGGGGCTAGCACACACACACAACAACAACTTTGGTTGAAAAAAGTGGTTTAAAACCAGCAATGATCTCACCCAGCCAGGAGCTCTTCACAGGGAAGCTTCTTCAGCCGCGGCAAAAAATGATCTGGGGTAATGTGGTTGGTAGTAGGGAATTATGGGTAGGGGGAGGAGCTAGGAGCTCGGATCTTGGAAAGCTGTCGGATCAGACACCCACAGGTTGCAGATCAAATGAAGTAACTACTTCAGATCTGTTACTAAATTAAAGGCCTTAAATCCTTACATTATCCTAACAGATTACAAAACCCTCTATTCTCAATAACACACATCTCCTAAAAGATTACCTGCATCTCCATTTTAAGCCATGAGAGGACTCAGTCTTATTTGGCCACTACTTTTTCACAAAACCAGTTTGACTCTGCAAATAATACTAGGGACCTAAATTTACATCAACACATGAAACACAATTCATTGGAGGAATAGGTTCCTAATGCAATGTATTTTCAGTCTGTCAAAGAACTTACCATTACAAGTCAAAGTACATTTTTGCCTACCTTTACAACCAGATGGTTAGACACAGATTTACACCTGGTTATCATATACAGCCCTGCTTGATTTGGGAGATGAGCGTTAAATACTTGCAAGGGGTGTTAACAATTTTTAAGGATCTGTGTAAAGGTATATCTGGCTAGGGACATTATGGTTCCTAGCACTGCTACTATACAATCTCAATGTACGGCATTCAGTACTATGTTAAAAACAGCAGGAATCTGCAGAAAGCCAAAACATAAAAGGGTGGCAATCTGTAAGGTGATGTACTTTTTTGGGGGCAGGGGGGAGAATTTCATCATAAAAGGGTGGCAATCTGTAAGGTGATGTACTTTTTTTTTTTGGGGGGGGGGGGGGATTCCATCATTAACAGATGAGCAGGTGCCAACACCAACAAAAAAAGTGCTTGGCCTAAATCATGCAGCAAGTGTTTCCAACAGGTACAAGAAAGATATTGGTCATCCGGTGTACTTTGGTTGAAAGAATTTTGTTTAAAAAGGACACAAGCCCATTGAATTGTGAAGATGCAACTGAAGGTCTGTGATGGAGGAGCCAAGATGAATTTCAGGGACAAGCTAAGAGCTACAAACCTAAATGAAAACAGAATGTAACTTGGGCATATCAAATTTAGAGCATAGTACAAGAATTATTCTGAAAACAAATACAAATGATCTTGGGAGTGAAGAAAACAAAGTTCAGTGACTGGGCAGTGGACTGTTACAATTACCTACCACAGCAGACTTCATCAACAAGATCTATTAATACAATCTAAATAGAACAGATTATTCATCTGTATCAAAGCTGCAGTTGTTAAATTCTGTAATTCAGGTAGCACAGCCAAATAACGGTGGGGTTACAATAACTGTTTAATAATAATCCAAATGTGCTTTCTTACAGAGTAGACAATAGTACTGTGCTGGCAAAATATATAGGGCACCATTTTCTTCTGTAAACAGAGCACTGAAAGGAAATTAAAGTCTTTTAAAATGGTTAGCAAAATGTGCAAGACCACCAATAACACCTGTATATTAAAAAGTAAAGCAGCTCCAAATGTGCTGCTTCAGAAGATGTGGGTTTAAGTGCAACTACCACTCCTAAGTAAGAAGAGCACGCCATAAAGGCAAAGCACCCATGTAGTTTTTTTAACAGCTAGAAAATCTGGTATTCTATCTGAGCAAAGCAAAGGCATGCACAACTTTTTAACAAAAAATCTCAGAGGACTTCACGGAGAAGGAACATTTATCATAGTTAACAAAACAGATGGCAGAGAAAAAACAATCCTGGAGGACTCTCAATCATGTTTTATGTCAGTAACATAAATCAACACAATCAGTTCAGTATATAGTAAGAATCTACAAAACTTTAGAGACAGAAGTAAAAGCAATTAGAAGCTAGCTTTGTTGCATGCACTCTCTTTTACGGCCAGCTCAGACAATAGTCAGTTATCACCTGTGGGTTCTACACTGGCTACACATGGAATTTAAAGATGCAGTCTAACCAGCTCTAAGTGCTGGCAATATCAGTACTTTAGAAGCTGCCCTTATATTTCCAGAGTTCCAAATTTCTGTTTCCGTTAAAGTATGTATAATTTGATGAGAATGCACTGTGACCGTTTAGTCAGCAGCAAAATCTATTCAACACTTGTACGAAGATGGAAATTTGTTTACATCAACATAACGAAAATTAAACCAGAAAGATAGGCAGTCACGCACATATGAAAAACAAAACAAAAGCTGGAATTCATATACTCCTTAAATGTACAGTAAAACAAAACAATTCTTTAAATTTGTAGTTAATTTTTCCAAAAAAACTGACAGTGGCCTTGAGTTACTACTGTTCACATTCAACAATAACAGCAAGAAGTTCAGGGGGGGTGCTTTTGCACATCAGATGCCCCCTAGCATATGCTGATGCAACTGTGCTTTCTCCTTAGTTCTGTTTTGGCAAACAAGTTAAGTGGTCATTCCAATAAGCTTGGCAACATCATCAGCCAAAGATGACTACTCAGAAGTCCAAGTATTTTTTTTTTACATTTTTAAACAGTGTTGCTCAGTTCAAGGGAATAGGGCAAACTGTGCAATGTGTGCCTTCATGAGGTTACTAGGTTCATAGGTTACCAAGCCAGCAGCCCTACAGATTTTACAAGCCTAGCCATGTTAATCCCAAGCATCCCTATTTGTTCCTTTTAGGTGGTTCACAGAAGGAATTTATGAAAAGAGCGAGTCTGTGATGAACACCGGCTACCCCATCCATGAGCGACACAAGTGCCACCCCCAAGAGTGAATTGGCAGTCTCCCATCCAATTATCCTGGGTGCGTATGAACACAGTCAGTGATGAGCTCAGTTTTACATGAATAGGAAGTCTATTTAAGAGAGGCAATAGTCTCTGGGAGACATCGCCATCTCTCCGGCATATTCTGTTAAGTGTCACAAGCTAGGCTGAGATCCCTAGAGTGAGTGACTCATGCCATTTGACTTGCAGATGTGCAGCATTTCCATTAGGGCAAGGCTGGTGACACAAGTCACCTCTCAGCAGCCTACAAGATACAGAGAGGAGAGACAGGTCTTTCAGCCTGTCCACATAGGTCATAGTGTCAAGTTCCTGTATTTACTTAGCGAGGAACCTCCGAGGTCTCTCCAGCTGCTACTGGTGTCTGGTGAGGTACATGCAAAAGGGTACATTATGCTCTATTAGTGCTCTAATGAGGCCCATTTACAGTGGAGTTATAACAGCCCTTGACCTGGAGGCTATGCCCTTGCTTATGAGGTGCGCTATGTAGAAGACTGTCCTTACCGCTATGGAAACCTGGTAATCAAAGTTAAGACTGCCATCAACCTGTGTTCATAAGTCTCGCACCACTGGGTTGGAACTCAGGGGGGTGCTGTCAATATTGTAATTTGTAGGGAATTTCATTTTACCAAAAGGAATAATAATGCATTTTTTGCATTTAGTTTTAGACCATGGTGTTGGCTCTAATCATTTGTTTGAGTTAGCCCTTTTTGTAATATGTTGACATCGTTTGGAGGACTCAACAACTGCTTCCAGTTTGCAATTTAACTTGGTGAGCCAAAGGCCATCCACTTTTGTCAACTATTTCTCAGAAAGCCAGGCCAAACAGTAAGGGGGCCCAGCACAGACCCATGTGGTACTCCACTGATAATGGGTCTACTGGTGGAGGTGGAGGTGGAGTCACCAATTCTGACAGTGTGTGTTCTGTTAGTGAGCCAACTGGCTGCCTATCTACTAACAGTAGGGTTAATCCCTGTCTGGGGGAGTTTCTCAATGATGCCAGAGTGGGGAATTGTGTTGAAAGCCTTGGCAAAGTTGACTGTGTGCACTGTCTTACCTTTGTCCACAGCTTTGGTGACCTTCTCAAAGAAGTCTATCAGGTTTAACACACATGATCAACCATTAAAGCCAAACTGGGTTGGGTCCAGCATTTGGAGGTCACCTATGTCCTTGTTGATAAGGTCCATGATCATTCTTTCCATGGCCTTGCAGATGAGGCTGGTTGTACTTAAGGGTCTGTAGTTCCCAGGGTCAGTTGATGGCCCCCCTTTGTGCAGGGGGATTACTGTTGTTGTTACTTATTCTGCAGAACATAGCCAGTTCTCAAAGAGAATGCCAAGTGGGTCCAGTAGGTCTTGTTTTAGATAGTTTAGGAAACAACCTGGGATATTATCCAGTCCCACTGAGGCTGTGTTTTTGGCATTGTAAGCGCAGAGATTACCTGTTCTCTAGAGATACCAGGCAGAGTGCTGGTGGTCAGGTATACTTTGGGATATGGTAGGTGGGGAAGGGGGGTGAAGTTTGCACCAAATCCGTCAGCTAGCAGTTTGGCGATATCTTCCTGTGTAGTATGACTGATCCCATCTACAACCAGTTTGGCACATAGCTGAGCATTCCCTTTTAGACTTTGAACACAGTTAAAGAATGCCTTATGATTATCCTTGGCTAGGGATGAGACTTTAGTTTTGTAATTTAATTTACAAGATTTCTGATTTTCTTGTTTAGGCTTAAGAGGGAGCTCTTCCTCTGCAGAGTGATATCCCTCCTGCTTTTGGACAAGAGTTTTCCTCTTGTTATATACAGTGCAACAAAAAAGTATTTGCCCCCTTCCTGATTTCTTATTTTTTTTTTTGCATGTTTGTCGCACTTAAATGTTTCAGATCAAACAAATTTAAATATTAGACAAAGATAACTGAAGTAAACACAAAATGCAGTTTTTAAGTAATGATTTTATTTATTAATGATTTTATTTATTAATGAAATAAAACTATCGAAACCTACATGGCCCTATGTGAAAAGTAATTGCCCCCTTGTTAAATCATGACGTAACTGTGGTTAATCACATTTTTGGGAAATCTGAGTTCAATTTCACTAGCCACACCCAGGCCTGATTATTGCCAGACCTATTGAAATCAAGAGATCACTTAAATAGAACCAGTCAGACAGTGAAGTAGGCCAAAAGATCCCAAAAAGGAAGATGTCATGCCACGATCTAAAGAAATTCTGGAACAGATGAGAAAAAGTAATTGACATCTATCAGCCTGGAAAAGGTTGCAAAGCCATTTCTAAAGCTTTGGGACTCCAGCAAACCACAGTGACAGCCATTATCCGCAAATGGAGAAACCATGGAACAGTGGTAAACCTTCCCAGGAGTGGCCGGCCAACAAAAATTACCCCAACAGCCCAGTGACAACTCATCCAAGAGGTCATAAAAGAACTTAAACAACATCTAAAAAACTGCAGGTCTCACTTGTCTCCGTTAAGGTCAGCGTTCATGACTCAACCATAAGAAAGACTGGGCAAAACCAAAAACAAAAGGCTTGTCTCACTTTTGCCAAAAAACATCTTGATGATCCCCATGACTTTTGAGAAAATATTGAAACAAAAGTTTAACTTTTTTGGGAGATGTGCGTCCCGTTACATCTGGCGTAAAAGTAAAACAGCATTTCAGAAAAAGAACATCATGCCAACAGTCAAACATGGTGGTGGTAGCATGATGGTCTGGGGCAGCTTTGCTGCTTCTGGACGACTTACTGTGATTGATGGGACAAGAATTCTGCTCTCTACCAAAAAATCCTGAAGGAGAACTGTCAAAGGAAAAACAACTTCAAAATGATCAACACACGGCAGGTTCAGGTTAAGGCACTTAATCTTGCAGCAAGGAGACAAAAACGTGCTAATACAGATTTTGTCTAACTAGAATCAGGAAGTGAAGCTATTCTTATACATTTCTTACAAGGCATTGCCTACTAAGCTGACGTAATAAATCACACGTTCTTTCAATATTATTTCACAGCAGCGGTTTGTCCATGATTTTCTGCTGGCATATCAAGTTTACAAAAAAACTTGATAAGAAAAACAATGTGGCCTTGATGACCACCGGTCAGATATGACTTCTCACTACGCAATGTTACCATTCAAGGTACTTTGGCTAATTTGAGCACAAAGCAAGTACATATTATACTTCATTTCTTCAAGCAATCATTGTCTAACTGTATCTAGTTTTTCTGCAGCTGTGCATGTTCTCATAACACGAACAGAGCTGATTTTTGAAAACAGTATTGTTCTATTCATTAATTTTCTGACCTAGCAGATAATTACCTGCTTCTCAGTATATTTCCAAAAGGCATAAACATGAATTTTGCTGTGCTAGCAAATACTAGGTCAGAGAGCATCTTGCAATTTCAGAAAGCATACTGCAGTTTGAAAAAGCATCTTATAATTTCATACAGAATTAAGCTGTACATAAAATAGAATGAAATGTGTTAACCCTTTTAGCTTCTAACAAGCACTAAAGATATACATTAATACATATTTTTCTAACAAGAACATCCAGCCATCAGTTTGTGACTTCAAGCTGAAGCGCACTTCTGCAGCAGGACAAGGATCCAAAACGCACCAGCAAGTTCCACCTCCGAATGGCTTAAAAAAAAAAAAAAATGAAGGTTTTGGAGTGGCCTAGTCAAAGTCTGGACTTGAATCCAATTGAGATGCTGTGGCATGACCTTAAAAAAGGTAGTTCATGCTCGGAAACCCTCCAATATAGCTGAATTAAAACAATTCTGGAAAGAAGAGTGGGCCAAAATTCCTCAACAGTGATGTGAAAGACTCATTGCCAGTTATCACAAATGCTTGATTGCAGTTGCTGCTGTTAAAGGGTGGCACAACCAGTTATTAGGTTTAGGGGCAATTCCTTTTTCACATAGGGCCATGTAGGTTTGGACAGTTTTTTTTTCCTTAATAAATAAAATAACTTGCAAACTGCATTTTATATTTACCAGAGTTATCTTTGTCTATTATTTACATTTGTTTGATGATCTGAAACATTTAAAAAGTGTGACAAACATGCAAAAAAATAATAAATCAGGAAGGAGCCAAATACTTTTTCATTGCACTGTATCTGTTTACACGTGAAGTCTACTACAGTGGCTTGTTTTTATAGGAAGACCTGGTTTTGATCCAGTGAGGTACAGCAGAGTTTATGCAGCCACTTAAGTGTTTGTACAAGGCATTTGCGTACACTTCTGCATAGTGCCATTCTGTGAACCACGAGACACATTTTATAAAATGAGTCTACAGTCTATATAGGATGTTAGAGGTACTTCAAGAATGCCACTTCATAAGAAACTAAAAAAGTCTGTTTTTACAAGTGACAACAAATTCCCTCCTTGACAATGCAGGCTTCAATGTTGTTGT
Source organism: Protopterus annectens (assembly GCF_019279795.1). Lineage (NCBI taxonomy): Eukaryota > Metazoa > Chordata > Ceratodontiformes > Protopteridae > Protopterus > Protopterus annectens. Next base: position 438,132,959 of record NC_056739.1, read on the forward strand.
TCTGTCTTTCGCCTTTTCCCGGTTAGGGGTCGCCACAGTGGAACTCCAGTCCGCTAATGATTTGTAGTTGATTTTTACGTGCCGAGTTACCAGCCCTGATGCACAACCTTCAATGAAGGTACGCCCATTCACACATGTCTCCAAGCAGAAGACGCTCTAGCTGAGAATCGAACCGGACAGCGTCTTACTGTGAGGCAACAACGCTACCGCAGCACCACCGCCACTGGTATAATGCAGGCTTCAATGCACATCATAAAGAACAGTCTCATTCATTACCAGCAGGTAGCACATTTGCCTTTGGTGCAGAAAGCTGCAGGTTCTACATCAGATAGTTGGATTAACTTTCTCTAAGTGAGGTGTTAATCTGCCCGAGGTGGTATAAACCCATCTTAATTCTGAATTTCATACCAAATTTCACCACCCATACTGCTATAAATGGCATTTTATGATATACCTTCCGATATGTACTTATCTGAATAAACTTAAGGTAACAATTCAAGACCGGATACAGAAGATTATGGTTTCTTACCTCTCTTCGATACTCATCAGCATCACTGTGTCGGAATCCTAATTAAGGATAAAAAAAAAAAAAGTTCAAAAGATACAGCACTGACAAGTACAAAGGCCAACTCAAAGCTCTACACCAAGTAAGCTGACAATACACCTAAATATGTATACAGTTTAAAAAAAAAAAAAACAACACCAGCCAAAACATCAGCTGAAAGACAGCACACTAACTTTTTTTTAAAACTTAAATGAGTTCAGTTTTACTTGAGAAGCACCTCAAGAAACTGCATCAGTAAAAGACTAGTTTGCCTGTGATCAGTTTGCTGTAGCATATGGGGGTACACATCTTTTAGTAAGGAAATACACAGCCACAGGAAGTGCATGCCATATGGTACAACTTGGGAGTCAGAGTGAAGACCTCATGAAATCTAGCACCACAACCATAGTACCCAGCTTTACCAAAGCGCCCAGATATTATTGATAACAGGGTGGGTGGACTGATGGAGTGGACCCATGTCAGCCACAATTCACATCACACTAACAAGTCTACAAACATGCATGCTATATAAAATTATAATTTACAATGCTTTCGACACTAGACATTTACTACGACAGCTATATACCATTTGCCACAAGTGAGTTGATGACATGCAGCAGGGTTTGGTGACTGTCACCAGGAAGAAACTATGAACAAAAGGATTTGATAGAATGTGATGAGGAGTTAGGAGTACAGCTTCAACTATTTAAGCCTGTACAAATTGTTGCTAATATTACACAAGGTAAAGTAGGTTAACAAAAGACTGCAATTGTGATATCAGCGATATGTTAAGTTAGCATGCAAGAAGAGACTATTTTAATGTAGTGCACCTCTTGAAACAATAAGGTTAAAGCTAAGAGAATCTACACTGAAGATGTAAATGAAGTGAGTGTTAGAGATGCGAAAGTGGCTTCCAAAAGATTTCATGGGGGCATTTGTAGAAAGCAGTTACATTTGCAGGAAGCCCGCAAGTGTGATTCAGCTCATATTTTTTTTTTTAAATTCCCAGTGAAGGCTGTGTAAAAATAATTTACTGGGGTGACATTCATTCTGCTGGACCAATGTTTGAAAAGGCTCTGTGTTGTACATACGGAACTGACGACATATCATACAGGAAAGATATTTGGTCTTGGCAGCTTATGTTTAAAAGCACAGAAGTACAATCAAGATGAAAAAATGTTACAACTGCAACTAGAAGGAATGCTGTCAATGTAAGAATATTCAGCACAAAGCTGGAAACTTTGAATACAGAACTATGGTACACGCAAGTCTTTCGCCTCCATCATATAAATACTACAGGCCTACTGTTTATGCTCATTTGCTAGCTATTTGTAAGCCATAGCACTCATCTACATAAGCACTTATTCATACATGTGCAGCGATGAAGAAAAATGTAAAACACATCAACACAAAAAATAGGCACCTTCCCCAATACTGATTAGACAAACATACATGGACATGCAACTAACAGACTGGTGGTGCTCTAGAAAAAGCATATTTAGGAGGAAGATTCAATAAGCTGAAAAGTCCCAGTCATGAGTCTATGAAGTCCTCCTTGCAACTTTATGAGGGCTACAAAGAAGCTCAATAAAAGTCAGTTCATTTACATCACTGAGTCTCTGCAGTTTTTTTAATAGTAGTCACGCAGCAAAGACTAATACAATGAATCACATCACCAGTGCTACTTGGGCTAAGAAGCGGCTGGTCAAGTAAACCCAGAGAGGTACAGCACATTGCAAGCCTTCCTACTAGCTGCCATAGTGAACCACAGAAGTGTTCTGGGGTGGCCAAAAATCCAGCTGCCATTAAGTGTAATAGTCGGACATCCACATCACATAATATCCCTTCATAAGTGACCAGACAAGTAATCTCTAATCAAAGAATAGCTGAGAATGGAACAGCAGAGGGATCAGAAATCCTTCAACAGTCAGAAATTCTCATTGCTCAACATCAGCAACATCCCCCATGTAAAGCACAGTAATGCTACTTTGGTTCCTTACTTTGTGCAAGGAAAGTCACTAAGGAGAATTCAGAGTTTGTCTCTCCACAAGCACTGCCTAGTAGTCCTACAGAAAAAGGTCAAAGGCAACAGTTTCCTCGGCACAGAAGTAGCAGTCATCTCTCAACTTGTCTCTAGTTAGACTGCCCCTGCAGAACTAAGATTCAAAGCTATACCTTTTAGGGAGAAGTTTCAATGATAAACTACTAGTTATCAGACCTTCCATACAGGCCGATTCTGTGACCATGCTCTACACTTCTTTCAGAGAACTAGACATGTCAGGAAAACATTCATATAAATGAAAGGCCAGGGCAGTGTTATTCCAACAGAGAGAGGAGAGGACTGAAAGTACGCAGAGTGGACAGCATCATACTACTGTAAAAGAAGTCTGCTGGTGGTCCAAGTCATACTACTGTAAAAGAAGTCTGCTGGTGGTCCAGGATTAAATGGTAATTTCAGCTGAAAGACTGAAAAGGACATATCCAAACATCTTAAGGGAGGCGCTAAGTCTTCTTCAACCAAACAGACCTGCAAGGCCTCTGTCAAAGTTTGTAACAAAATTTATACACAACAGCGAAAATGGGGTTCTCAAGACATGAGCAACAACTTGTTCCCTAATTTTGCAATAAATGTATTTCATACCTTACTCTACTTAAACCCCCTCAATGCCATTTACCCTTAACATTTTTTTAAATAATTTACTAATTTCTCATTCATTTCTATAAAGTACAGGAATTGCATTATTGTTAGTGCTTTTGGTAGTTTCCATGGAGTATACTCTATCACACAGACAGTGCTTTTCCTGCCTGTAGACTAACTTAACGTACAACAAATTTATACTACTATTTTAGTAATACAGTGATGATTCTGTTAGGATTTGTTGTAGAAAATTTTAACTACTCAAAAGTTTTACTAACTTTTTGTAAGACTGACAATATGTATGTTCTAGAAGGCTGATGCAAGTTAGTAGTATTTTCTTTTACAGTATGTACAACACTGATTTATGATATTCAAATAAACTGCATGTTCAATATTACTATTACATGCAAACAAAACAAGATACTGGAATAAAGTATGGATTTTTAGTAAAATTCTTGCAAATAAACTGCTCATTTAATCAAACATAAGAAATGATGTATTAAAAATATATACATTATAAAATGAGGAATACAAACACCACCTCCTTTTACTGTCAAGTTGGATGTTTTTACTACTTTTACAGTAGGCAATGCTGCCTGTGGTTTATTTTATTTCTTAAATATAGCTTAACAGTAAAACAGGCAGCTTCTGACTGAATGAGTGTTTATACCACGCACAGTGTGTCGATAAACACGATAAAGCAAAGAAAATGTACACAATATTTATATCCTGAAACAGAATATGTGGATTTATTGATAAGTATATCAATAGAAGAGCTCAGTGTTTCACCAGAAAGCACAACCAGAACAGAGACAAAGTTGAAGATCTTCTAGGACTTGACTTTGGTAAAAAGTGAACCAAGATTAGACAGACAAGGAACAAAATCTTCTCCAAGTTTGGAAACCACAAGAGCATTACTATCTAGACACAGACAGGCGCGCGTGCACACACACAAACACACAGGCAGGCGCACGCACACACACACAGACACACAGGCGTGCGCACGCACACACACAGGCGCATGCACACACACACACGCAGGTGCATTCGCACGCACAAAGGTGCACGCACACACACACAGGCGCGCGCACACACACAGGCGTGTGCGTGCGTGCACCTGCGTGTGTGTGCGTGCGCACACACAGGCTCGCGCACACACACACAGGCGCACACACACAGGCGCGTGCACACACACAGGCGTGCACACACACGCAGACAGGCACGCACGCAGGCAGGCACACACATGCAGGTGCATGCGCACACACACCCACACACACATATGCAGGTGCACGCACACAGGCGTGCACACACACAGGCGTGCACACACACGCAGACAGGCACGCACGCAGGCAGGCACACACACGCAGGTGCATGCGCACACACACCCACACACACATATGCAGGTGCACGCGCGCACGCACACACACACACACACACACACACACACACACACACACACACACACACAGGTGCACGCACGCACACACACATGCAGGTGCACACAGGCAAATGCACACACAGGCACACACACACGGGCGTGCACACACACAGGTGTACACACACACAGGCGTGCACATGCACACATACAGGCATACACACAGGCAGGCGCGCACACACAGGCAGGCAGGCACGCACACACAGGCAGGCATGCGCAAACACACAGGCAGGCGCACACACACAGGCACAGAGGCGGCGCACGCAGACACAAGGCAGACGCAGGCAGGCGCACGCACACACAAGGCAGACGTACGCACACAGGAGCGCACACACACAGGCGCGCGCACACACACAGGCGCGCACACACAGGCGCGCGCACACACAGGCGCGCGCACACACAGGCGCGCGCACACGCACACACACACACACACACACACAGGCGCACACACACACACAGGCGCGCACACACACACACAGGCGCGCACACACACACACAGGCGCGCACACACACACAGGCGCACACACACACAGGCGCGCACACACACACAGGCGCGCACACACAGGCGCACACACACACACAGGCGCACACACACACAGGCGCACACACACACACACAGGCGCGCACACACACACAGGCGCACACACACACAGGCGCACACACACACAGGCGCGCACACACACAGGCGCACACACACACAGGCGCGCACACACACACAGGCGCGCATTTTTCTAACACATTTTTATTTCTCCATCTCCGATTCCACTTCACGTAAGAACATGATATTACACATGCAAGTCCTTGACAAACTAGCTACTCGTCTATTATTGCCACACACAAAATGATCACAAATAAAAAGAGAGACAGCATGTGGAACTAAAATACCATCCCCTTGCCTTTTATGTTGGGGGTCTGAACCTCACCATCCCTGCTACTTATGCAATATAAAAAACTCCAAGTTCAGACCATCACAGGGAAAATGGATACCCCCGAATACAGGCAGCTCTACTTTTATCCTTGTTTTTGTACTTTTCCCCAGGCCTTCACTGAAAATGGGTATTTCAGTTCTCAGGTGGACTTTCCCAGTAAACTAAGGCAAATCTAGGTGCTTAGGATCCCCCCCCCCCCGGCTGACCTGGTGTGACTCAGTTTGAACTTCACATTTACCTACACTAACAAACTGCAGTTCCAGAACGGTGTCTACAGGATTGCAATTGGAAAACACAATGAATATTGTTTCTCCCAGCAATTAGAGTAGGTTACACACACAAAAAGCATTTGTTAAGCATTCTCTTACAGCGCTGCGTAATTAAGCAAGTCACCATTTTGGTCAGCCATAGGGCTCTTTTCTACTTGAGTGTTTGCCTCCTTCCCCTGTAACTAAAGTACACTGACTCTTACATTTGTGTCTCTGACCCGAATTTTTACAGGTATAATTTATACCCTTCTGGTTTTCTAACACTCATAGATTCCTGTTGAAAGTTTTACTTGTCTGACATTTGAAAAAGTAACCTTTGTAATAATCCTCAAAATTGTATACTGTTGCCTGTCTTTCCTGCTAAACAGAAGTAAAATTAAAGTGCTGAGTGCAAGTAACATTACAGTGCTGAGTGCAGATTTTAGGCCCTTACATTCAACTTACCTCTGGTGTCAGTCAATCAAGGTATTCCTCTAACCACTCCTACTGCCGTCTCTTTTCCCCCACCTCCCTCTTTCCTCATACAGGTTAAACTGCTACAACTTAGTACAGGCATTGGTTTAACCCTGCTCCACTTGCTTCGCACCCCACCATGCCCCCAATTCCCTCCCACCCATGGTGCTGCTACATTTACTGGTATTCAACCACACCCCACTTTTTTTTAAGCCAATCAGTAACAACTTGTCACTCAACAACACCACTCTCAACCGGATACCATCAGTCCTCCAACTCTACTATTCCTTTTGCTTAAGTTTCAAGTATCACTCAGTAGGTATGCTATCACCCAAAATAGTCTCAACTCTACTTCTACCCCTTTTACTCATCCCATATCTCCTAACCGCCTACAAATATCAGGATCACCCAGGTTTCCACTACCCTAAATTCCAAACATCCATCCCATCTACAACAGATAATAATGCACCCTTACTCACTCCCCTCATGCTTACCTCCTTAACCCCTAAATACTACCATCTTACTAGACCTAGTTACATTAGTCATAAAACTAGACACCATTACAAAAATTGTATTCAAAATCTTAAAACTCATACTCAGGATACACTACAACCTCACAAAAGGATGGCGACATCCACCCAAACCCTGGTCCATCCCCACCTGTTGGCCCTAATCCCCCCTACTATATCTCCTACCACCATAGCTCCAACAAATAGATGACCTAGCTCATTGCTGGCCTGCCATCTAAACATTAGGAGCATAAATAACAAAACTCAGCACCTGCATGCCCTCTTAGGAGGGGAATGAACAGCTAACAGAAACGTGGCTGAAGCCTGCCACCAAGGATAATGAGATTCTGCCACCAGGGTATAGTATGTTTCGACTAGACCATACCACCAGAAAGGGTGGTGGGGTAGCCATATTTTACAAGTCTACCCTGTCAGCATAGACACCCAACAACCACCCCAGTTCAATAATGCTGAAATTCTTCTCAAAACTACAAATTAACAAAAAAGTAAAGATTGTCTGTGTCTACATCCCCCCAGGGAGGGACACAGAAACCTTAGAATACTTCTGTGTCTACATCCCCCCAGGGAGGAACACAGAAACCTTAGAATACTTCTTACATTATCCAATAACCACTCCCAAGAAAAAATTGTTCTTTGGGATTTCAACATTGACTGAACACTTGCTCTCAACCGCAATAACAAACTATCCTCAGCACTCTTTCTAGATCTATCCAAGGCTTTTGACATAGTTGACCACAAAATGCTTATAAATACCTTGAAGGCCTTCTCCTTAAACAACCATGCACTCCAATGGTTTCAATCCTACCTGCAGGGCAGGCAACAGGCAGTCCTATGGCAGGACAAGCTATCATCTCGTCTACCCATCACATTAGAGTCCCCCAGGGTTCGATACTAGGACCCCTTTTTTTCTCCATCTTTATCAACGACCTTCATTCAGTCATCCCAGATGCTACCTGCATTCAATATGCGGATGACTCCACCTTGATTTGTTCTGACACCTCACCAGCTACTTTATTCACATTAACCCAAATTACCTTCAATACAGTGTAAAATGGCTCTCCAATCAACATCTAATCCTAAACCCCAACACACCTAAGTTGCTCATCTTCTCCCCCACATGCAGGACCCCCCTGCCAGCCTTCAACATAACTGCTAACAATGGCACTATCATCGCCCCAGAAGCCCAAACTAAACTACTGGGTATCATAGTTGATAACCTGAAGTTTGATACGCATATCAAACTATCAAAACCCTTAATAAAAAACTTGGCTCTCTTTACAGAATCAAACCTTTCCTTACCCCACTTGCTAGAACCGCAATTGCCCTTTCCCATCTGCTATCAGCTCTTCTCTATGCCTCACCTCGATTCTCCAACTTAAACAAAACAGATCTTAATAAACTATCATCCTGCTATAACCACATTGCCAGATTTGCTACTGGCACAGCCTACTGGACACACCACTGTCACAACCTAAATCGCCTAGGATGGTTTGAACTGCCAACCCTACTGCAGTTCAACCAGCTAATAGTGGCACATAAAGTCCTTTACCAACCAGAAAATACACCTGCACTAAAAAATATTACCAGCCCCAAAACCAGCACCCGGGCCACTGCGATCATCCACTAGACTCCTAGTTCAAACACAGAAATCAAACTACTTAGCTGGGGACTCTCTGCCAACTCTGTTGGAAAAATATGGAACAGACTCCTAGCTGACTTGACCCTAGAACCCTCACTAATAATTCAAAAACAAACGCAAGAAATACTTCAAAATTCATTGGTTATGTGCTTGCACCAACCTCGACTAATGATCTCTCTCTCTCTCTTTCTTAGGTGCCTTACCTTCAACTACTAACTTGTTTCTACCACTCCATTTCAGGAAGGGTCAATTGTATAACTGCTGCTCAGTGTGTCTTAAACCCAAATGTAATGTTTTGTATGTTTAACTTTGAAAATAATGTTATGTTTTGTAAAGTGTTAGTACTATATGTGCTAAATATGTTGGTATTGCTTATGACTGTAATCTGCTTGAAACTAGCATTTACTAAATGTTCGATGTGTATTATTATCTTGGAGCTTTTCTCCCTAGGCCTCTGCTGAAAATGGACATATATATATCCAGTCGGACTATCCCAGTCAACAAATGTAAAATAAATAATAAATAAATCATTAAACAGAACAAATATTTGGGTTCAATTTGTATCATAAATGTTGCAGTTATATTTATACAATTACTATGACCAAATGTTGACCTTTATATTTCTTGTCACTCAGTGCATTGCCTCAGAGGCATTGCAGTCTGCCCACCTGGTCAAAGTATAAATAAAAACATAAAATGAATAAAATAAAATGGAGCTCGCTTATATGGTCCCCATTTTTTTTTAACCATTTCATATACTCACTAATCATTCCACATAGCAAATTCACCCCCTCCCATTCTTACAACCCTATGCCTATACAAATCTTGCTGTTCACAGCAGTCTACAGAGAAACATTTTTTCCAGACCTCTCTATCAAGACAATAGAAAAGTCACACTAAGTTCAGGACCAGTTTTATGCAGGAGTTATCCTACTTTCCTTACAGTGAATTCTATTTCCTAGGTTTATACTAGGCTATCTGCCCTGGGGCATTTACAAGCCTAGCCAGAGTGTGTTTGGCTTTCGCCACCCTTTTTATATCGGTTTACTGTGCCTCTGTAGAGTAGGTCACTGAAGATAGCCCTTTTAAGGTTAGTTTACTGTGCCCTTGTCTAGCAGGGACACAGAAGAGATCCCAGGGGTGAACTTACGATCTCCCATCCACTCGTCAAGATTTCTCTTGAAGAGGGTCAGTGAGGGCTCTCCCTAACATGGACTTTGATTCTGTTCCAGAGTGAGGGCAGCCTCTGGGATATGAATCTGTCCCTCCACCATGTCCTATTTATTTCTGTGCTGAGGTTTAAGTCCCTGGAGCGAGTAGCTCCAAGGGATTTGGACTTCCTGAGGTGGAGCATGTCCATTAATTCTGGGTTGGACATGGCTTTATACGTCAGGCATAGATCACCTCTGAGTAGGCGGTAAGCAACTGAGTAGCGCTAGAGTTTCTTTAGCCGAACTGCATAGGGCATCTGTTTGAGTCCCTTGATCCTCTTGGTGAGGTACTTTTGGGGCCCCTCCAGTTGCTGCAGGTGTCGGGTAAGGTACATCCCAAATGGGGCACTGTATTTATTATGGGCCTGATGAGTAGAGGGGCACAATAACCTCTCTTGTTCTAGATGTGAACCCTTTCGTGATAAGGTGGGCTATATAGAAGGTCTTTCTAACCACTCTGGCAACGTGATTGTCAAAAGAGATGTTTCTATCTACTTGGGTCCCCAAATCCTTAATTTCTTCTTCCGTACTTAATGGATTACCACCTATGTGGTAATTTGTGGGCACTTTGTTTTTCCCGAAGGGGATGACTATGCACTTTTTGGCATTTAGCTTAAGGCCATGGCTCTGGCACCAGTTTTCCATCTCTGTGAGACCCTTTTGGAGGATGCTTGTGTCAGCCGGAGAGTTGTTTATGGCTCCCAGCTTGCAGTCATCTGCGAACTTGGTCAGCCATAGTCCTCCCGTATGGTGTGGAACACAGAGTCCCCATGTTGGTGATGACCAGGTCCAATATGTTATCCCCTCTTGTGGGAGCGGTGACCAGATGTTCCATAGCGTTTGAGTTTATAAATTCTAGGAACCGTTGGGCAAGGGTGTTGGGGCTCGAGTAGTTTTCCCAGTCGAGGTTTTGAAGTCACCCAATATTACTGTGTTTGGAGAGACCTTCATATTCTCCAGTGTTCTCAGGAAGGCCGAATGGGGTTCCTGAGTTTGGGAGGGTGGTCTGAAAGGCAGCTTTACCCACTGTTAACTGTACATGGATGATCTCCGATGCTTCGTGTAGTGCCACTAACCTGGAAGTATGGGTATCTTTGATGAATATGGATACTCCCCCTCCTTTTGTAGTTCAGTCCGAGTTTTGGGGCCGAAAAGCATGGTATGAGGTATAACCTGGTAGTGCTGGGGTGCTCTCTGGGGCCTTGAATCAGGTCTCTGTCACTGCACAGATATCGATATTCTCCATACTGAGGAGAGCCTCGAGTGCTTGCATCTTGAGGTTTAGACTTCTGGCGTTGAGCAGCATTACCCTTAGTTTTTTTTTTCTTGCGTTGTCTATGGAGGTGGGTTTGTCTTTTGAGCCTTGCCTAAGCAACGTGGCTTGTCAAGCATGTCATTCCAGGTTGACAGACACTGAATCCCCTTAGAATAACATCAATACTTTAGCCAATTGTTAAAATTGATCATTTTATCTTTATACTGTGGCAACATTCTTGGTGAGGGCAAGATGCTACTCAAGGTCAGGGTCATACCGGTCTGGGCTACATGATCAGACAGCTCTTCTATGTCTCTTCATGTAGTCCAGGGAGGTACGTCTCAGGTCATTCACACCAGCATGGACAATGACGGAGTCATATTTGTACTTGCTTTGGAGTGACCCGAGTGCTTGTGTTATGTGGCGGATCCTGGCACCCGACAGGCAGCTTACAGTGACCTTCTCCTTGTTCAGTCTGGTGAGAGGGACGTCAGTGTGTCTGACAATAGAGTCCCCTATTACAAGTGTGTTATTTAGCCTTAAGGGCTGTGTGGCATACTGAATTTGTGAAATGTGTGATACGTGGGTATTGTTGCGGGGTAGTGGTTGCTTGGATGTCTGCTTTGGAGGCCTCTGCTGCTTTGGCAGATTTATATTTAGAGCCTCCGAGTATGTTTTTGGGCGTTTTATGTGTTTGGTTTGCTGATGTGGTAGGTCTATGTGAGACTGGAATAGTGGTGTGTGTGGTTACCTTCTCCTCTTGACTGACTGTGCCAGTGCTGGGTTGAGAGAGCTCATCCTCTAGTTTGGCTATATAGTTGCATCTCTCACATATATTTGAGTTTGATGGTCACCCCTGTTCTCACAATCAACCAGACACTACTGGATCTACTCAGAAAACCTTTGCTTGTATAGCACGGACCCCATTCTATAGCTATGATGTTCACTTTTAAAACTCAATAGATTTTGATGCACATTAGTTTGATTTGATTTTGAGATATGACAACTTTGAACCAATTGCTGCCTTGCTGAAAACTCACATGAATTACTAAATCCCCCAAAATTTCTGGTACTGTGACTCAGAAGAGATTAAGACTATTGACTTGCTGCTAACAAACTACATCCCTATAGTCCTGGGTTTGACTCCTTTGGTCTCTATACAACTACTGAGAGACAACAAAGCAAATCACTTAGCCAGACAACGTTTCTAGGTCTTTCTTGAGACTGAGCTTGTGGCATGTAGGTTTACCCAGCTGACAAATACGAAACAAAGGTAGTATATTAAACTCAACATCATATCCGGTTATTCAAGTCTGCAGTTGCAAATCATCCAGATGTGCATAAACCTTGGCAAAAGTTGCCTCCCCCAGAAAAAAAAAATTGTTCATAATCAAGGACTTCCAATGGGAGGGTTATAGAAGACATCTACATTACATTGCAAAGTCAAAAATAAAACAAATTTCCTTGAAGCAAAACTGGAGTCTGGGTCACAATAAATATGTAGCCAACTGTACTGACCATTCTAGCAGGCTTGCTTTTTAATGTGGGCTTCTAACCCCACAAAACAGAAAAGCTACTCATAAACTGACTTAACGTTGAGTTTCAGAAAAGAAAAAGTGTGTTTTTTTTTTTGAGGGGGGGGGGGTGCCCTGACTACTTAAACATTAGCAGGAAGGTCATGTAGTCCAGTAGCAGCTTCCAACATGGAGTATTCTAATATTTATTAGAAGCAACTGGGAAAAGACAAAGGCAATATTCTACATTTAGAAAATAAAGAAAGTGTTTTAGCCTATTTGAATCCAGGGACTGCATTTACTTGGTTATCTAACATTCTGAAAAAAGGTCATGGCTCAAAATGGGGTGGGGAACTTTATGGAAAGTATAACGAAATGGACACCTGTAGTTAATTAGGTCCCAGGTTTTGAAGTTTTCACCCTTTCAAACTAAAGTGAGACCTCCTTAAGAAATGCAAAATTCTACAGGATTGTGCAGTAAAAAGATGGAAAAGTAGTACCCTACCAGTTGTGACCTGGAAGTCAATTTAACTCAGGCTGTCAAAAAGTGTTGAACCACTTGAGAGGAAACCTGAAGAACTAATTGTTTCAGCTCAGCGTTCCAATCATGAACAGCAAAGTCTTGGCTTGATGCTTCCTGTCACTGGAAAGGGCATCAGTGATTGCAAGCACAACATTCAGTTAAATACAAATGCTACTGAAGTAAGACGTGACAAACTTCATGACACCCAAGCAAACGGGATTTGAAAGTTCGACTGCAGAATCCTACACTAAGGCACTGTACGAGCACATCCACTCGTGCATGAATTGTGCCATCTCAAATAGAACCAAGATGCTCTTCTCCAAAAGAAGGAAGCCAATCTGGTGGTCCCCTGCTATAAACAAACGATACAACAAAAGGAAGAAATTGTTGCAGAAAAGAGTAAAATCTCAGGACGCAAAAAAACTGCCTCACCAGCCTCAGTAAGAAGCTGAGATCCCTCATAAAATCCTCAAAAGCTAGTTACAAAAATAAAATTGCCAAAGATTCCAAAGACAACCGCAAGGCATTCTATAGTTATGTCAAGAATCTAAATGGCAATGCTCAGATCTGCTCTGAGCTACAACAGAATTGCCAATATCCTGGCAAATCAATTTAGTGCCAACTTCACCCCCCTCTCACCCCCTGAAGGGCCTATCTCAATACCAAAAGATTGCCAAATTCCAGTAATCATGGCCACACAGGTAGAAACTGCACTCTCCAAAGCTAAGAATACAGCATCCATGGGACCAGATTACATCCCAGGCTGTTTACTACATGAACCACAAAATAAACTGGCACCTCACCCAAGTGTCATGTTTAATCATAGCCTCATCTCCGGCTCCATCCCCACTGAGTGGCACACAGCTACAGTTATCCCACTCCACAAGGGGGTAACCACCTTGGATCCCAACTACCGTCTTATCAGTTTGACAAACCTGATCTGCAAGGGCATGGAACACATTATCACGGAACTTAAGACATTGGCAACCTTCAAACACTGGACTCCACCCAGTTTGGGTTTGTGAAGGGCCAATCTTGTCTCCTGAACCTGACTGACTTCTTAGAATCAGTCTCCAGAGCTGTGGACGAGGGTAAGGCGGTCCACACAGCCTATCTGGACCTCTCCAAGGCCTTCAACACCATCCCCCACTCTGAAATCATAGATAAACTTACTAAGCTGGGCATAAATCCCTACGTCAGTCGATGGGTTGCCAACTGGCTTACTGACAGAACCCAGATTGTAAAAGTAGCCTACTAAGCTGGGCATAAATCCATACGTCAGTCGATGGGTTGCCAACTGGCTTACTGACAGAACCCAGACTGTAAAAGTAGCCTATTCCAAATCCAGCACCAGACAAGTGACAAGTGGAATACCTCAGGGTTCAGTCATGGGACCACTCTTGTTTGGCATCTACTTCTCTGAAGTACAGGCCAACACTAAGGGGACTCTGGCTAACAAAGTTTGCAGATGACTGCAAACAGGGAGCCATTATTGAATCCCCAAATGATGTGGATATTCTACAAAAGGGTCTTACAGAAACAGATGTCTCATGCCAGAGCCATGGGTTCAAACTTAATGCCAAGAAATGTATAGTTATCCCCTTTGGAAAAAACATGTACCCATGAATTACCACATAGGTGGCAGTACACTAAACATCGAAAGTGTGATGAGAGACTTGGGGACACAGGTGGACAGTGGTCTCATTTTCGATAACCACATCGCCACAACAGTCACTTTGCATCCAGAAAAAAGGAGGTCATTGTCCCACTGTACTCATCCCTCATTAGACCCATTATAGAGTATAATGCCCCGTTTGGTATGTACCTCACAAGACATATGCAACAGCTGGAAAGGCTACAGAAATACCTCACTAAAAGAATCACAAGCCTAAAGCAGATGCCATATGCTGACAGTCTAAAAAAACTCCAGCTATACTCTGTGGCATATCGTCTACTCCGAGGCGATCTCTGCTTAACATACAAGGCCATGTCAAACCCTGACCTGTTGGACATGCTCCACTTACAGAAATCCCAATCCCTCAGAGCCACACGCTCCAAGGATCTAAACCTTGTCATCACAATGTACAAAACATGCTGGAGGGATAGGTTCCTGACCCAGAAATTACCCATACTCTGGAATAGACTGCCCATTCATGTCAAGCCTCCTTGGCCCTCTTCAAAAGGAATCTTGATGATTGGATGGGAGATAGGAAATTCACCCCGGGGATCATGTCAGTCACCCTGCTAGACAAGGGTCCAGAGAAGTAAACATTGTGGGAAGAAATATCCAGGGAAGTGTTATGGCTAGGCTTGTATAGGCCCTAGGGCTGATAGCCTAGTACCAACCTATGAACAAATTAGTGATGCAGACTGCTGTAATGTACAGCTAACTAGACAAAGTTGCATCTATACACAATGTATTACATAAATGATTTCCAACCATGAATGGCAAAAATATTATTGGAGTTCTATTCAGTGCAGATGTTCACCATGTGATTTCAAGTACAATAACCAAATGATTAACTTCATAGAATATAAACTACAGTAAAACTTACAAGTACAAAAAGCGCAAAATTACAAAGATAACTCAGTTAAAGCTACAGCAATACTCCCTCATTACACTGTGTCTCAAATTAGACACTTCATTTTTATCCTACACTCCTAAACTGCTGCCAACCATCAATTAGGAATAACTCCAGGGTCAGTATATCTGCTGATTACATGTAGTCACCTTATTCCATCAAGGGGCTTTGTTGTACTGTCTTAACCCGTCGGCCGTTTTGCACATCAAGGTATGTAAAACTAAGTTGTCACCACTAGTACAAAAACGAATAACTCAACTAATATCAATCACATTCCCTTGCCACACAAGGCTGAGTCCAGTTAACATCTGTCACCTCCTAAACGCTCATCACTTCCTCCCACATCTGCAGAACTACTACATGGGGAGTGGGGGCATATTACAAAGAATGACTGCCCCACACACAACGTCATTAGAGTACTTCCTTTAAACACACTACCACTCTTTTCCCATCTTAAAGGACACGCAAGTATGGGAAATATGTCACTCAACCTCTTAACACAAGAAATCTGGGCAAAGCCTAAAATAATAGTGGGAGGGGCAAAGGCACAAAAATAGGGACAGGTTTTAAATATTGCTCTTACAGACTTAGAAAATTGCTAGAACAGCATTTCTTATAGCATACATTTTCTAACGGAAACAAAATCTGAAACTCAAAAGTTTTCAAAAACATGGGTCTGGAGCGTTTCTCCCCCGGCCTCCGCTGAAAACTGGCTCGTCTAGGGTTACCACCTGTCCCACTTTGTGAGGGACAGTCCCTCTTTGGGCAGTTGTGTCCTGACAAAAAACTGTAAAAATGGCAAATGTCCTGAGATTTTAGGACAAAATTATTTCCTATATTTTATGTAACAGTTGCATAAAACAGTTATTCTGTATCTAAAATACCTAAATGTTTTAAGAAACAGAATGTTGTTGTATCTTTCGGCTTTTCCCAGTTAGGGGTCGCCACAGCAGAACTCCGGTCCGCTAATGATTGGCAGTAGATTTTTTTTTACGTACCGAGTTGCCAGCTCTGACGCACAACCTTCAACGAAGGTACGCCCATTCACGCAGGTCTCCACACAGAAGGCGCTTTAGCTGAGAATCGAACAGGACAACATCTTTCTGTGAGGCGACAACGCTACCACAGCACCACCACCGCAGTATGTTATAAGAAACAGAATAAGCAACTAAAATGCTACAAGAATAAGCTTTTATTTAGGCAAAAAAGTTAAGTTCTAACCTTTGTACTGACCGTGGGTATGTGTCGGCCTGTAAAATCTGATGTTTGTACCAAAAATGTCCCACTTTGGCCATTTGAAAAGGTGGCAACCCTAGGCTCGTCCCAAGTCTGACTTTCCCGGTAAACAAACACAAAATAAATAAATAAAATATATGACATTATTTAGTTATTTCAATCCTCAGTGATCTGCCAGAAAACCACAAATTTTATGAGAAATGAGTCAAAATATGTGGCAAAAAATCTGAGCAGTTGAAGGATATAATGGGGACATAAAGGTTGGTTAATGTGTCTACCTTTCAGACATAAGGTTCAAGGTTTGGCTCAAACACGGAGTAATTAGCCGAGCTTAAAATGACCCACCAGGACGGTTAGTCTAGTACTGTCTATGAATCTATATGGCACAAACACTCATTCAAAAAGTAGTCTCTAGAACAGAATGCCTAACACGGACTACAGTTAACAAGAAGTTTAATCATTGCCTTCTTTATAAACACAAAACATTAAGAACGTACAATATGCCTCTCAATACACAGAAATAACCCCAACATGAAGAGCATGGTGACATCCCCTAGCAACAACTTCCTGAATTACGCAACCACACTTAATTTTCTAATAAGCTTTGCCGTAGCAAAATAGGTCACATTTTATTTCCTCCCCAGTTAATCCTTCCACTCACCATGTGCCCCGTAAGCCCCAGCAGTTACTGCTAGCGCTCCAGACAAACCAGCCAATCGCCCAAATAATTTCCGGACTCCAGTTTGAGCCGCCATAATTCGTTTATAACCCCCAAAACTTGCATCTGTTTAATAATCTTATTTGCCCTTTATCACATAACCTATTATCATACCATCCCGCCCTTCAACCAATCATTGCACAACTTGTTTATTACAACCTTGCTTATTATAATAACGACCCACCCACTCGATAATCGTAAGTTTGACTAGGACCACAAATAAGTTCTACCATTACAATACCGCCCCTGTGCCAGATCATCTGGCCCAGATGCCAGCCAGTGACTCTATTTCAAACATTATTAATGATCTGATTAAATCAATATTACCAAATGTTATAATTTAATTACGTAGAAGATGAAGAAATGTTAGCTGCCGTGATATGCGATAGTTTCGGTATGTATCAGAAGGTCAGTTGCCTTTTATTTTACAGTTCACTACAAACTTTGTGAAAACAGAGAAATATATGGCGTTACTGTACTTTTAAAAATTAAAGGAGTACAATAAAATAAATCATATTCAGGGCCTCAACTGCCATGCTGCGGTTTCTTTAGGAAATTCCAAATAAACTTTTTGGAAAACCGTGTTATTAGTGAATACCAACGGGCTTGGACATGGCAAGGGGGTGTGACGCGGCATGTTAATCATGCACGATTTGCCAATGTCATCGTGAATATTTAGTGCGTCGTTGTACTGTTTCGTCAATGTGCATTGTGGCGGAGTTGTTCTTTTCATAGCTCTTAAACTTCCATCTCAAAAATGAGAAACACCGGCCCTCATAATGTGAAACAGATGGGCAAAATGTGGAACACATATAACTGGGTGACTTAACATCTTTCTCTAGGAAGGTCATAGGATGGTTAAATATGCTGGTCTTATTTGTCAAAAAGGTATTTTAATGAATTAATATTCGTTTGTATTAACCATGGTTATCAAAAATTTCCTAACATTTAATATGCGACAGACTTTTTCAATGTGGAACTTTGAGGAACTTGAACATTGTAAGACGCCAAATGAGGTACTGTTCCTCGGGTTTGTATTACATTACCCCACAAGAAGCTCAGTAGCAAGTACCGCCCAGCACTTTGCTCATGACGTTTATTTTGAAAAGTGCTTTGAATAAACATGGGAAACGCATCCTCAGAAAGACGAGTATGCTGAGTTATTTTAATACAAAACATTTTCTTCCCTATTTGCTGGTACCAGGATTTCAAAGGCGATGTATTTCAGGGCCTCACCAGATGCGCATTGGCAAGCCCCGCCCAAAATCCGCCTCCGTGCTGCTTCATAATCGGGCACTAATGAATATGTATTCCCTCGAAGAATCCTAATACACTGTCCGGCTTTTAGTACGTGTCTTGTGTTGTCTTCGAGAACAATTGTTTGTTTCTTATTTTAATATAAACAAAGAAATGCGTATTTATTAAATAAAAGACATATTTCAGAAACTTTGTTTTGTTCCTGCATCTGGCTGTCTGCAAAGTATATTTTCTTTTAAAAGGTAAACTACATGGTCACTCTTTAAGCTAATGATTTAATCGGGAGATACATTTTTTTGTTCAAAATAAAGTATATAAGCCCACTTCTTATTCTTGTGAGGACCTAGGGTTACCACCAGTTTTCCTTTAGGCGGGGCAGGCCGTTATTTGGGCAGGTGTGTCTTTGTCGGAGAGGGGGATATGAAAATGGCAAGTGTCCTTTTTTTCTAAGTCCCCTTTATTAGTCGACTAAAGCTATTATTTTTGTATTTGAATCGCTTACCAACCAGCTAAAATTCTAAAAAGAGTGGGCTTTTATTTTAGCAAAAAAGCTATTATTGTATCTGAAACACTTCAAAATGTAACAAGCAACTAAAATTCTTCAAGAGTGTGCTTTTATTTTTAGCAAAAAAAAAGTCCATTCGTTTGCATTGTTTGAATGCCATGTCAATCATGGCTCATTACATATGCAGATCTGGTCGTCACTCATTCGCGACATGCAAACTTCTGCGCGAAACGCAATGTGAGGCCTTCAAGTACAATATCGCCATTTCCAATTTGCAATTCTTTAAAGGGAGGGGTGCGGACACATAGTATGCTGCACGTAGGGTTGCCAACTTTCTTTGTGGCTAAAACCGGACTAAGGTCATGCCCCTCACATCACCCATAACTCCACCCATTTCCACCCCCTCTCCCATCCATGCTCTGCCCATTTTGTGACATCACCATGACATCAGCTGATGAGAACGCCCTCTTTTTCTGTTCCGGATGCCTGCTTTCAGCCGATTTCTCCCCAGTTGCCATAAACACTGTTCAAAACTCTCAGTGTGCATACTGTCTTCTGCTTTACTTCTACAGTGATTACAGTTACAGATGTTTGGATTTAATTTAAAACATTTATTTCAAATTTTATAGCACAAACCACTGAGACACATTTGCTAAACAAAGCAAAGTGAACAACGGGACACTGTGCAAGCAACATATTTACTATTCACACTGTTTGAAGCATCATGATTAGGGCATGCCTAACATGGATTCCCTTCCCCATAAAAGATGAAAACACCCAGAAGAAGATTATATTAGTTGGGGGTTGGCGACACCCAAGGCAGAATTGAGAAGATCCTTTGGGAAATAGTAAAGCCATTCACAAAGACTATTTATACCTGGGTGCCACAAGTAAGCAGCACATATAGTGGAACTCGCTTAACTTTCACTTGCACACTTTACTTATAAAATGCCTGTCCCCTGTAAGCCAGTACCCTGTATCACCGCAGGTCAATCAAGGCAGGTATTATTTATTATCAAGCTTATTGCCAGTCTTTTTCAACCATGACACTGTGAACCACCATGCCAGTATGCCAACTGCAGTTTTTCAAAAGGAGAGCTTTGCATTATGCATATATGTAGCTATGGTAGTAGTACTGCTGCTGCATACAAGGATATAGCCTGGCATACTCTTTCTACTCAACTTGCATGCTCTCTATACTCAACTTTGTCCATTATATTTCTGAATATCGCTCGTAAAATATGTACTGATGTAAGAATATTTCTAAACTATTTGTGCATAACCTTTTCAGAAATACAAATATTACTCTTTGTTTTAGTTGTATAAGGCTTCTACTGAAAAGTATGCACCCACACTGAGGAAGATCTGATGAAATGTGCACATTTTAAATGCAAAAAAAAGTAGGGGGGGCACTATGAGATTGTAAGTACAAAATGGAAAATTCTGAATACACCCTTGTCCGCACATCAAAATGAAAAGCTGTCTTTTCTGGTGTACTCTTTCATGATTTAGCTTACATTTATTTTTTTGTCTGCAAAAACAAACAAAATTAAGTACCTCCTCTTTCATCCTCAAAATTTAGCAAGCCCACTTCTAAATGTCTTTTTTCATCAGAGGGCACTGTCTCATTGCCAGCACCTGAACCATGGTCTTTCTCCTCTCTCTCCTTCACATAGTCACCTCTGCTAGCTGGTGCAACATGCTCTTTCTTAGGTTTGGAACTGCATTCCTCTTTGCTGATGCAGCTGGCTATATCGAGCAGGCCCTACCTCACTTTCCTCCACTGTATCTTCTTCCTTTGACTGATTGACACGTCTTGCGATCATCCTCTTTACTGCTAGATTCCGGTCTCCTCTGTTGGAACACTCTGTTCCTCTTTCTGAACATGATTCACCTTTAAAATCCTGACTAGAGCACAGTACTCCAAGCTTCGTAATTAAATTATCAATGAATCACGGAACTGGCTGCTTAGGCTTAGCTAGCTTAAAATTTGTGCGTGATTAGATTTCCATTCTATGTTAGGGGTGTGCTTGTTGTTGTAATAAGCACGCGTGCATGATGAATTTTGTAAGCCATAACTTATAGGAGATGGTGGCGCTAATACCGCAATCAACCTGTGCTGCACTTGCTGCAGCTGTAAAAGTGGAAGGGCTCTCACGGTGTCGGTGGTGGCACAAAACCCGGACTTCACGAGTCCGGTTTTGATGATATTTGTTAACCGCACAATTTGTTTGAAAACCGGACAGTGCGGGCAGAAACCAGACAGCTGGCAACCCTAGCTGCACGAATAAAAACTATTACACAAGACTTAAAATTCCTATTCTGTAAAGGTGCGGGTGGCGACCTTTTTGAGAGGTCTTTTTTATTGAATTTATTGTATGCATTTATTGTCCCACTGCCTTAGAATATTGTTTGTTGCTTTATCTGCAGAAAAATGTTTAAAGAAAGGTGGGGGGTGCAGGGGGGCTTGCCCCCCCTGCAAAAGCAATTACTGCACAACAATATACCAAAGAAAGCTGGGGGGATCCACGGGTTATGGGTCCGGAGTGCAAAATGGGAATTTGTGGGTACTGGGTACATACTGCCCTTCTGACCTGCTTCTTACCCTACAACACAGTAATAGGGTTAAGACTAAGTACAAAGTGACAAAGCAAGTCAGACACCCAGGACATGCAGAGGTTTCGACGGTGCACTTACAAATATAGAAAATAAGGATAACTTTATTTAATCTCTGTTTTACATATTGTATACTAAAAGCTGTGGTAACTCTAAAGATAACATAAAAAAGCATGAAGCCTGTGTTACAGATATTCACCATGACACTGTATAATCTGCATGGCTTGTCACTCAGCCCTGTCAATCATGTAGGCCCCGCCCATTCCTACACAAAAATCGCGGTGGGGTAATGTTCTAATACAAAGCCTATTCCTCATAATGAGGTACAGTTGAGAGGCATGGTTCTTTTTTTTTACTCCATTTAAAAAAAATAAATCTGCGGCCATACAAACATACCCCTAAACTGTCTGGGCCTGTCCTTGATTTTGAGTCAAATTTTAGCTTTGGCCCTCTTAATCCTTCTTAACACTGGTGCCTTTTGAACAAAAGGTGGTGAATTATACTTAATAAATAATGACAATAATTAAGTGCTGAATACTTATTTTACTTCAGGAAATGTATATTCATTTATATTCTCTAATTCTGTTAATATCTCAAGTTAATAGAACTAATATTTTAAAAGTGTCCCTACTGCAAAATCTCATCTTTCAGTCCCGACTCTCATTGACCAACTCTCTAGTATTAACTGGTCCTATCTCACTGCACTCCCCTTAGATGAGGCTGTCCACTCTTTCAACTCCACCTTTCTTAACATCTTCAACTCCCTTGCTCCTCTCTGCACAATAAGAATCAAAGCTAACACCGCTCTTTGGCTGACCAAATCTACTCGAACCCTGATGAAAAACCATGACAGGATATGGAAATTATGGACTAAAACTAAGACCTCTTCTCTTCTACAGACCTCTAAAGAATGTAGGAATCAAATAAAGAAAATTATCAACAAAGACAAGGCTAACTTCTATGCAAACCCTCCCACTATCCTAAAATCAGACCCCCAAAAATTCTGGAACACAATCACTCATGTACTACATCCAAGAAACCCTTCCCCTCCTAACCCATGCCCAAATAAAACTCCAGAAGAAACTGCCACTACATTTAGCAATCATTTTATTGACTCAATAGCTACCATAATAAATGCTCTTCCCACTAGGAAAAATGCTAATAACTCCACAATCTCTACTTCTCCTCCCTATCCTTCTAACTCTTTTTCCCTTAAATCAGTTTCAACTAACTATATTAAATCCCTACTCTCCAAACTCAAACCCTGCTCTCCCCCTCAGCTGATAATCTACCTTCCTATTTCCTGCAGATTGCTACTGAACCCCTAGCCTATCCAGTTTCCACCCTCATTAACCGATTTATCTCTGAATCATATAGTACCTGTACATAAAGGCGGTAATTCGTCTGATATATCAAACTTCAGACCAATTGCTATACTTTCTCCCCTCTCTAATATTCGAGAGAAATGCATTCACAAGCAGATAATGCAGTGCCTTCTACAAGACAGCCTTCTAACACACACACACACACACACACACAACATGGATTTCGTCCCAAACACAGTACTACAACTGCACTAATATCCATCATCAATACTGTATCACTGGCCCGTGACAACAATAAACTAGCTTCATGTTTGTTCCTCGACCTCTCCAAAGCCTTTGACACTGTCTCCCATCCCCTCCTCTTAGACAAACTCTCCCATTTAAAATTCTCTCCCCCCACCATATCCTGATTTTCTAGCTATCTCTCTAACCGCCAGCAAGCTGTTAAATGGCATTCTGCACTATCTCCCTCCTTAACGTCCCTAATGGGAGTCCCCCAAGGATCCATACTTGGGCCACTGCGCTTCAATATTTTCACTAACCTACTTTTTACACCTCTTATACCCACTCTACACTAGTACAATATGCTGATGATTCAACTGTCATCACCATTGCAGACAAACCATGTGACCTCCACTCTACTACCCAAGCATCGTTTAAAACCATAGAGACATGGCTTTGTGATAACAAATTAATTCTCAACCCTAAGAAAACTAAGCTCCTACTCTTCTTCCCTAAAAACCTCATCAATCTCAAAACTACATTTTCCGTCCTATCAAGCAATAACACTATCATTACTGCCGAACCCAGCACTAAACTGCTGGGAGTCATAATAGATGATGAGCTTAAATTTGATCTCCAAGTCACTAACTCTATCAAAAAGACTCAGCAGAAACTTGGACTCCTTTATCGTAACAAGAAACATTTAACCAACACAGCCAGGATAACTCTCTCCCATGCATTTCTTTTTCCCACCCTTCTTTATAGCAGTCAATTATTCACAAACCTTAACACCACACTCATTACAAAACTTGAAACAACCTATAATAAAGTGGCCAGATTCGCTGCAAACCAAACCTATAAATCTCACCATTGCTTATCCCTTAAACAATTGGACTAGCTCGAATTACCCCATTTACTCCTACTACATCAACTGCAAATTATCCACTCCATCCTCTAGCTACCATCTCTCTGTCCTAGCCTTATATCTATTATATCTAAATATTCCCCAACCAGGACACTACGTAGCTCAGACCAAGACTTCCTACAGATTTATAAACTCAAAATCAAAACAGGATGTTTACTCTATAACTATAACCCTACTGCAACTTGGAACCAACTACCCCAAGAAATTAGGTCGCTTGACCATACCAAGCATTTCAAGCTAGCCACTCGGAGATGCCTAACAAACAAATGGCCCTGCCACTGTAGTCATCCTCCCTGAAACTACCCTACCTTATCTTCTAATACCTCCCCCTCCATTCAGTCCTCTCATTCTTACTTCCCTGTTTTCCCACTATACTCTTCCCTTCTGTTCCTTTTCTCTCTTTTTCCTCTTCGCTGTCTATCATAATAAACTTCTACCCCTTTGTCTCAATGTTTAACCACTTCATCCCCATGCTATTCCTTTTGTACATATACTATATATAACCAAACAGGAATTATGAACGCATTATTCCTTTCATAACATTGTACCCAAGTGCTTTCTGTATGATTTATTGTAAATGTTATCTCTTTAACTGTTTGTTTAGTTGCAAAAGAGAATTTCTTAACTGTTTGTAAGTAAAATTTAAAAACTCACCAAGGAGCTTTTCTCCCCGGGTCTCCACTGAAAACGAGCCAAACGCTCAGCTGGACTAACCTGGTTAACAAATATAAAATAAATACATAAATAAATAAATAAATAATAAATACATTTTTTGGGGATTTGTCCCTGATTGGTTTACAGCTATGCATACAGAGGTAATGGTTCCCTGCTGAAATTGCCATAGATTTTAGCAAATACTACTTAGTCTTTCCCCGATTCTTCTTTCGGCTTTTCCCGGTTGGGGTTGCAACAGCAGATCACCTGTCTGCTCATGATTGGCAGTGGAGTTTTACGGTGTCGAGTTGCCAGCCCAGCGCCCAACCTTCCATGGAAGGCACACACGCACTCACTCACGCCTAGGGCCTATTTAGAGTATCTAATCCCCCTACAGCATGTCTTTGGGATGTGGGAGAAAACTGGAGCACCCGGAGGAAACCCACGCAACCACAGGGAAGACATGCAGACTCCACACAGAAGGCACCCCAGCCGAGGATCGAACCAGAGAACCTCTTGCTGTGAGGTGGCAACGCTAACCGCTGCACCACCACGGCCGCCCCACTTAGTTTTTCCCTGATAACCCACTTACTCCTTTCAGAATCACTGAAAACACGGTATCACAGCAATAGATGGGCACAATGCTACTAACTTATCCTGGACATTTATTTTACCAAAATCACTTTCTGTAGTATAGTACAGAACAGTAATCGCTTTTGCAGGGAGGCAACCCCCCCCACACCCCCACTACTTAAATATACCAACTCCGAGATCACACTACTTTCAGGAAAATGGTAAACTATTTTGAATGAAGAAGAACTCCATGTTTTGAACATTCATATGGCGGAACAGATCTTCTTATGTTTATTCCCATGTACAGAAACAATAAACATCATGCGCAGGGTGTCGGGCAGGGTTTGGGCGGTCCTTACTACTGCTCATCTGGCGGGGTAGTGTTCTAATACAAAGCCAAGTCCCTTACTGTCTTTATGATTGACTTGTACACAGTCTCTGTGGTGTCACAGACCAAAACTGCACAATGATGTAAAATTAAATTCCAAGCTCTATCATTTATCTGTTAGTTGTGTTTATCATACCTCTCAATCTCTTAGCACAAGAAATCTGGGCAAAGCCTAAAGTAATGGTGGGACAAAGGCTCTAAAATAGGGATATATTTTAAATATTGCTTGCTAGAATAACAGGATTTGTGTTAACATCATGCATTTTCTGGAGGATATGAAGTCTAAAACGCAAATGTATGCTTTTATTTAGTGACTTCAGTGCACAGTGATTTGTCAGAAAAACACAATTAGGAACAGACCAAAAATATGCGTCAAAATCTAGATGTTCTGTGAAAATCTGGACAGTTAAGTGGCATGTTATTTATTTATAATAATATTAATGTTTTACATACATACGTAAATGCGCTTAACTGTCTACATGCTAGAGAGAAAAAAAGAAGAAGAAGAAAGAGGAGGAGAAAGTGTAGGCAGAGAGGTTCCATATCTCTAAACTGTACAGATTTTCACAGAATGTCCAGATTTTTGCCTCATATGTTTGGTCTGTTTTTCATAAAATTGTGGTTTTCTGGCAAATTAGTGGCAAATCATTAAAGACTTAAATTAGAAAATAATGACAGGCTGAGTTTCAGACTTCATACCCTTCAGAAAATTTGTGCTAATGCAAGACCTGTTATTCTATCAACTTTCTAAGTTTGTATGAGGAATATTTAAAAATTGTCCCTATTTTGAGGCCTTTGTCCTAGTGGCGTCCCACTTTTATTTATGGCTTTGTCTAGATCTCCTGCTCAAGTGGTTGAGAGGTATGAGAGGATCAGCAATGAGTGGTGTGTTGAAATGCAGTTCTGAAGTCAAGAGGTAGAGAAAATGGGATGACTGAGAACAAAAGAGTGTCTTCAGTTGGGCCATTTACATTTGATCTGTTTCATTAGGTATGTATTGAACTTTGGTCTGAAGTTGGAATACTTGGATCTATAGTTTCGATTATTGAGGACTTCATTCCACAGGTTTCGGGGTAGCAGACATTAGTTGTGATTGGTGCAGTGGCGTTTGATTTTGTGTGTTTGGAGTGCAGCTCTTGAGAAGCATTGGCCTTTGAAGTAGTGGGAGTTTTGAGGAAAGTGTTTTGCGGGTGTCAAGTTGCAAGAGCTTAAATATTAAGGAACCCAGTAAGCATTGCCCGCCTTAGGCATAGGCCATCTAGGTGACCGTCTAGGGCATCACTCTAGCATGGGGCTTCTCCAGTATTTATTTTGGTTTTCAGTATTTATTTTGGTTATTTTTTTTGTAGTAAAGAAATAATTTCTTTAAAATATGTTGAATGAATACAGGGAACTCCCCTGAAAAGTAAGACAAACTGTGAGAAAAAGGAAGAAAAAAGTAATCAGTATGGTATAAGTAGACCGGGATGGGGGCACTTGGTGCTAGGGGGCACTGTGGAGCCCTTTTGCCTAGGGCACTAGTTTACCAAAGGCCAGCCCTGCCAGTAAGAGGTTGGGTCTTTGGTTTATGGGCATCCAGTCTGATTCTCGAGTGGAGATGGAGGTGGTGTTCATTATTTGGAGAGTTTGATATAAATCATCCTGTTATGTTAGAGAAGGTTTGCAGGGTTGTGGTGCATTTACTATTAATGGCAGACTATATTCCATTAGGAGAAATAAATTGCCTTTGCCTATGGCAGGTCTAACAGGACAGGAATGGAATTTAGAGATTTTCTGGCCCTGAATAAAAGATATTTGATTTTGATGTTTTTTTTCAATGTGTTATTAGAAGCTTAGTGTTTAGACCATCCACATACTTAGGTAATTGAAAGCAGTTGTGGTTTCTGTTTGATGATTGTTTTGGTCTTTTGTTCTGAATGTCTTTGAGTTCTTTGACCATGTTTGATGGGTGCCAAAAATCAATGATTTCATTTTATGTGAGTTGAGGAGTTTATTGTTACAGTGCCAGCTGCTGAGTGCAACAGAGTTTGCACATCTGCTTTGAAGTGGATCTGAAATATCCATATGTTATGCATTGAATATAAGGGACAGGATGTGAAGAGCAAGGGAGGAGTTTGTTTATGAAAATACAACTTTGTGAGATCCTTGCGTGGATAGAGGCTTCAGCTGAAGTGGTTGAGCCAATGCTAATTTTGTACAATATTGTGGACAAGAAGTCTTTGACCTAGGTGGCAGCTTGTGGGGTGTCTCCAGTTTGGATCAAGACAAACAGTAATATAGAGTGCTGTACCAGGTCAAAAGCACATGTAATATGTATAAACAGAGCATCAGTGAGTTTACCTTTGTCCACAGGATTTCATCTGTGAATGTCCAGAGAACTGTCATTGTACTTCTCTCAGACCCAAATATATGTTATTTGTGTGAGAGAAAGTGATACTGTTGCAGCAAGGAAGTGGGTTGGTTGTCAATATCTTCTTCTAGTATTTTTCCTACCGCTGGGATAATAGTGATGGGTTAGAAGTGACAAGTTTAATTGGGACTGGATTGTTTTGGAAGTGGTTTAACTACTGCAGATTTTTGCAGATCTCCATATATTAGGCATAATGTTAGACGTGAAGCATAGGTTGCAGATATGGCATAATGAGATCATTATGATTTCTCTATATGCACCATCAACAACCAGCATTATCACTTTGTTGTTTGTTTAGAACTCTCTGTGTTCCGTCTCCAAAATGTGGAACACTGCCTCCCATATTGTGGAATAAATGAGCAAAATGTGAAATGCTTACTAACATCCTCAATGGGAAGTTCACAGTATGGTTAAAATGTGCTACATCAAGTTTTTAAAACATTATTTTGATGAATTAATATGAATGAATATTGTTTACAATGCATATAGGCTCATAGGTGTATGTTAGACTAATGACCACAAGGGCCTTTTTATGTCTAACCTTGCATCCCAAATCTCTGACAAGTTCTGGTAACCTTGATAAGTGTAAGTAGGGGCTTGGGAAATTACTCATTTACTAGAAGGGGCCTGAGAGATGAACCATTTACAGATTGTTTGTGTCCATTAGAGACAGGTGCCAAAACAAGGATGAATTTCCTGTTCCCATTCCAATTATCCAAGTTAAACTTGAATTGGGTTAGGGAGGAACTCTTCTTCACATGGATGTGTAGCTTGTTCCAGAGAAGGGGTAGTCTCTAGGATGCATACCTGTCTCTCCAGCAGATCCTATTTGTATCACAGGCAAGACTTAAGTCTTTAGAATGGGTAATTGTGGTGCTGTTTATTTTGCGTATATGTAGAAGGTCCATCAGGGCGGGGTCTGACAATGCCTTGTATGCCATCAACAGCCTGTAGGAGACAGAATACAGGGATAGGGCTTTGAGGCAGTCTGCAAAGGACATGTTACTTACTCCCTGTATTCTTTTAGTGAGAAATCTCTGTGGAAGTTCCAATTGTTGGATGTGGCTGGTTAGGCACATACCAAATGGGGCATTGCACTCAATGATAGGTCTGATGAATGCCAAATACAGTGGAAGAATGACCTCCTTGGACCTACATGTCATACCTTTGTTTATACATTGCACAGCATAGAATGATTTCCTCACTACTGTAGACACGTGATGGTCAAATGCTAGATTGCTGTCTGTGTGCATCCCCAACTCCCTTACTACTGGGTCGATTCCTAGGGGTCTGTTGTCAATATAATAGTTACCAGGGGTGAATGACTCTCCAAAGGATACTACTGTGCATTTCTTGGCATTTAGTTTTAGTCCATGACTCTGACACAAGTTGTTTGTCTGTGTCAACTCTTCCTGGAGAAAATTCATGTTGGTGGGGGATTCTATGATTGCTCCCAGTTTGTGATCATCTGCAAATTTGGTCAGCCAGAAGCTCTTGACATTGACCTTGACTTCAGAGAAGTAAATGCCAAAGGGGAGCAGGCCCAGGACCAATCCTTGAGGGAATTCACTTGTAACTGGCCTCTTATAGAGGTGGACTCCCCAATTCAAACTTCCTGGGCCCTGTCTGTGAGCCAGCAGGCTATCCACCAGGGTACATAAGGGTTTATACCTAACTTATTGAGTTTGTCAACAATGCCAGAGTGAGGTATTATGTCAGATATTTTGGCCGGTCAAGGTAGGCAGTGTGAACCATTTTGCTGTCATCCATTGCTTTAAGAAATCTTCCAGGTTGAGTAGGCCTGACCTGCCATGACAAAACAAAATTAGGTTGGGTCCAGTGTCTGTAGTTTTCTTATGTCATTTTTGATAATTTCCATGGTAATTATTTCCATGACTTTGCATATAAAGCTAGTGAAACTTATGGGTCTGTAGTTGGTCCACCTTTGTGCAGAGGGTTGACTGTTGCTTTTCTCCATTCATTAGGCATAAAGACTGTTTGGAGGCAATAGTTAAACAGCAATTACAGAGGGCATGGTAGGTCATATTTCTTGCTATTTAGAAGGCATCCTGGGATATTGTCTGGGCCTATCGGTGTTCTTTGCCTTAGAAAAAGCATTGAGGAACTGTTCCCTAGTGATGGTAAGGAGAGTTGTATTTAATGTCTTTTCCAGCAGGGGAGAGATGGTTAAAGTTAGAGATTAATTTGTCTAGGCTTGGTATATCTTCTGGCTCAGAATTACTTTCAGTTGTCTAGGCTTGGTGTATCTTCTGGCTCAGAATTACTTTCAGTTTAGTATTGCCTAAAAAAAGGCACTGTGGGGAAGAAATGTTTTAGTTGGTATTCGAAAGCCTACATAAGAGGTACAGACCATCCCTGGCAAAGCAGCATGGACTGTTAACCATCTCCTTCCATGCTGACAAATATTGCACCCCCTTGAATGGCACCAGAAACTAAGCAGATTATTAAAGTCAGTCATCTTCTGTTCGTATTGTTGCATCATCTTTGGAGAAGGTGAATGAAGCTCAATGCTAGGCTTATGCCAGCATGGGCCACATATTCTGAAAGCTCCATGATGTCTCTGTTAATATAGTCAAGGGAGGTACATCTCATGTCATTTACACCCACATGGGCTATAATGAGTTATACTGGTACTTGTGGTCCAATTACCTTAGTGCATGTGCAATATGGTAGATCCTGGCTCTTGATAAGCAACAGACTGTGGCTTTCACCTTACTCAGCCTGGTAAGGGTGACATCAGTATGTCTCAAAATGGAGTCTCCAGTGACCAGAATGTTGGATCATGTGGTGGCTTGCTTAAGGTCTTAAAAGTATAAACTCTATGAGATGTGGCCATATGTGTTGAAGGGGGTGTTATTTTGAAAGAGTGCATTTCAGACTACTGAAGGTATTTGTTATGTGTACTTTATCTAGGAGGTCTTTGTGGTTTAGGAAGGTTACATTTAAGTACCTTAGCATATATGGATCTATGTGTCTGCCTTGTACTGTGTGTGATGGATGCATCATGTGTACTACTGTTCACCAGACTGACATTAGGAGTGATTTTATGTATGAGCTTTGCATCCAGTGACATTGTGTAAATACATATCTGACATACTTTATCTGTTTGAAAACTGCTTATCAGTAAATATGAGACAGTTTTTACAGGATGCCCATATCCACCAAGCTGGTAAAGGAGGCAGTGAGAAAGTTCATATCCATGGCAAAAGGTCCTTTTTTATTGATAAGACAGTTGTGGTGAGAATGTAAAGTAATGTCAGGAGTATGTGGTTTGCAACTCTAGGGACAGTACTTGTCACTGCAGGCTAGTTGCCCTGTGTGTAGGGTGATCAAATTTCAAGGGTTCTGTCACAGGAAGGATGTCAACTCAAGGTACCTGTGTCTATAGAGGGCACTGCCAAACACCTGAGGAGAAGCTACCAAATTAGACCCTGATGATGATTTATGGATGAAGTATTTATAGAGATATTCTGAAGTTAGCTTAGACAGCAGCTAATCAAGCAGTACTTAATGAAAATAAAGAATTAGCTTTGTCAAGAATGATGAAAATAGGGGAATTCATCTGATTGGCTAGTACTTGGCCACTACCAGTGCTGGTCTCACCACAGCTTCATTCTGATTGGATACAATGGTCTTTTGCTTCTTATCTCACCAGAAGAAAAACAGCAGCTCAAATCTCAAGATGAGAAGCAGGTTCGTTGGTGATCAACAGTCTTGCCACAGATGTTGCAGGGGTCTGCAGGCTTGTTGTAGCCTTTTCCTGGTTGATGCCTTGAATAGCAACCAGTCCAATTAGGAATATCCCACACAGACACTAACTTCCCATTCAGAGACAGTCAAGATTCAATACTCTCTGCTGCTTTTCCACCAGGAACAAAATATAAGCAAAAATTCCAAACCGGAACCTATGAAATCGTTATCAGGCTTTCTAGTGATCAGCAGTCTCCAGGAAATAATACCCCTACAGTCCTTCTCTCACAGGACAGAACAGAAGCACTAATTCCAGGATGAATACTGAGAGGCAGAATGTGGGCTCCCTGGTAATTGGTGCTCTTGCTGCAGATGTTGCAGATTTTAAAGGTAAGATGAAAAATGGGTTAATATCCTAAAAGTTTCAGTGTGCACTAAGCAGTTAAATGTGAAAGGGGGGTAACACAAGCTTTAAGAATCTAAGGGGAGAGACACTAATTTTAAATGAACAAGATAGAGTGTAAGAGGTTGGGCATGCAGTACAGTGGCTCAATGGAATACAGGGGAATGGCCAATAAATTTAAATAGCTGAAGGGGAGTGACTTCACAAAATGATAAGTTTGTGATTACTGACAATAGCCAATGAAAGAAGAAGGCAATATATGATCAAATTAACATAAGAGGTGGGCAACTACAGAGACATTTGAGTTTAAAAACACAACAGGACCAAATTGGGAGGGTGGGAAAATGTAATTTCTGTCTGACTCACAAGAGACACAGTTCTGGTGTCTTTCCCTGTTTAAATATGTAATTGAAAGCAGCATACAATTAAAACAGAGTGTAAAGAAAATGTACCACGATGTACAAAACAGACGAAGGCAATGAAGCAATAGAAATTACAAGAAAGCAAAAACAAACTTAGCTTACCCTCACAGCAGTCTATGGTAGAGTCTGAGTGAGCTTTTCCATTAAAGCTTTGAAATGTTTTATTTTACCCCTTAAATACAAGGTTTAGTTCCTATATCCACCTTCAGTTTACAGGTAGTTAACCTAAATTAATCTGTTCTAATTTCTGAGTGACTCACAAGAGACACAGCTCTGGTCTCTTTCCAAATTTAAACATGTAAAATAAAACAGAATATAATTAAACACAATGTAAAGCAAACAAATCACAATATATAAAACAGAAGAAGGCAATGAAGCAATACAAATTACAAGAAAGCAAAAACAAACTTAAGCTTTCCCTCACAGCAGTGTATGGCAGAGTTTGAGTGAGCTTTTCCAGTATTAGTTTAAAACATTCTCAATCAATGTATGACAGTCCTTTTCAGTGTGTAACATTGTAGAACATGGTCTTTTTAAAATTCTCCTCATAATGAGGTACTCTTGAGATGTATTCTTACATTTGGACATGGCTTGGTTTAGTGCTTTGGGTACCCCCAGCAAACTTCAGCTTGGGAATCTCCAGCAAGACAATTCGCAAATCATGCTAATATACCTTCAGGCACTACTTTAGCATGATATATTTGTCAGCTAGTAGTTGATGACCCCAATAGGAATGTAACAAATAATGGTGATAAGCATGCTGCTATGTGGGCTCTTCCTGGACAAAATTATTAAAATGTGATGGTCACATAAGAGCCAGCATTACAACATCAAATTAGCAGTAGACTTTATGTAAAACAAACCCAGTATGCACTGAGAAAGTTGAACATCATAAGAATGTCACATCATGAGAGAAACAGATATTCTGTGCTTTATCTATGTGTGCCAGTACAAAGATTATTTTATATGGGAGGAAATATGCTCAGGGCTGAGGAAATATTATGTTTAAATGTAGTTGTCCTTTAAGGAGCATAACAGCAGAAGTATGCGTGCAACTGCAATGGGGCATGATTCACTATAATACAAATAAACCATTTCCTCCTACTGGGCTATGCCTGATAAATTTTCCATGAAAGATGCCCAGTGGACATTCTCACCAAGTGCCTCAGACCATCTCAACTAACTCTTCATAACATGAAGGAGCAGTGGCTGTGTTCTGTGATCTGCTTTGATTGCCTAACTTCCCGCACTGTCATGGAGAGTGTGTGAGCTCAGCCACTGGTTGTGAAGGAACTTAATTGTCCTACTTGTGTGCATTATCTCATCCTCTCAGTCCCTTCCCAAAACTCATGATTCTCGTTCAGGATGAAAACACAGACCAAAGAATTGCTGTTGCTGTACCTATCTGCTAACTAGTCTCCTGATACTCATTTCCTGCACTTATGAACAAGACCCCAAAAATGATTAAAGTCATTCCCCTGGGGAACCCATTCTCCCCTCACTTGCAGATGGCAATGTACTGTTTTCCAGGTGAAAACTATGACCTTTGATTTGGAGCTGCCAGATATCACAGCCACTTCACAATGGGCAGTGAATTGATCCACTGTCCAATGAAGATCACAGTTAGTTGATGCTAAGAGGACAATATCATCTGCAAGAACAAAACTGCAACCCTTACATCCCCAGACCATCCTACTAGCTGTTTAGGTAGTAGGTATTCTGTTTTGCCTTGCTGTGTCTTTACCATTTAATCATATTATTTATTTTTATTTTGCTTTGTTTTTCTTTGTAAAGAAAATATTGTTTACTTTATACTATACATTTGTTAAATACGAATTAGTCCATGATATCTTTATACATGTATTCACTCATCAAAATGTGTCCAATTATAACAGCAGGTATTCCTGTCTGCTTGTATTCTGTTGATATGTTTGTTATGTCAGTTGTGTTAGCTAAGTGCATGTTGCAAGCATCCCCTTATCTTTGTCTTTTGGGCCTTTTCTTTACAGGTAAATGGTGGATGGATATCCAACTGGCTCTTTCTATAAACAAACTGAATGAATAAATGCTGGATATGTACAAAAGAGCAGAGCGTCAAGATTAGTCAAATTTTTTTTTCAAATCAGATTCATTTAGAATCAAACTGGTTACAAGGTCAATGGACTGGCCCAAAGGACCACTTTCAGCCATGCTCTGAGGTACGGTAACTGTAATGAGATATACGATAAAACAGTAAACAGATCTACATCAGTTATATATGCTAAATTTTATAACTATGCAATATTTAAGAGAATATAATCCATCTGATTGTTATATATTTCTGACTGAAATATATAACAATTAGAAGCATGTACACATTTATTGATTAAGCATTTATACCATTTTACACAACAGATAAATGTATTTGGCTTCCTGAAGTCGACTCCTGTTTTCAGTTTAGTGAAAGAACAGCAAAATCCAAGTGCCAAATTAGCTTAGAAAATGAGTTAATGCAGTATACTACTTGTGAGATTTGTTATACGTAGTATACTACTTGTGAGATTTGTTATATGTAGTATACTACTTGTGCGATTTGCTATATGTAGTATACTACTGGTGAGATTTGTTATATGTAGTATACTACGGTTTACTGTTATATAGTTGACACTCAAAAGATAGACCCACCTGAAATGTCGACTAAAACATTGAACACGGAAAGTCGAGAAGGTCAGAATGTCGCAAACACACTTCCTGTTGCAAATTCAACCTTTCTTGATATCCGTGGTGTGCAGTCCAACACTGCACACCACGTGATGTGATAATTTTGCAGGGGGGCAATCAGGGACACTTGTAAAATATTAGTACTATTAACTGGAGACATTGACAGAATAAGAAAATGTGAATTAATATCCATTTTCTGAAGTAAAAGAAGTCTATCATTCTATTGTCATTGTTTATTAAGTGTAATTCATCAATTTTTCTCCAAAAGTCACCAGTTTTAGTGGGCATTAAGAGGGTCAGAGTTAAAATATGGGTCAAAATCAGGGATGGTTGAGAAGTATTCATAGGTTGTTCCTATTAGAAAGAAGTATGAGAAAGAGTAGAGAATGCCAGAAATCTGAAGGCATGATTATCAAGTTATTTTTTAATCCAACTATTTAACTGCTGCCCTAATTTATGTCTGTAAATGACTTGCTTTGAAACTCTACTAGTGTGAGTAATGTAATAAATAATACAGGATAGGATTCTTATGAAATACAGTAACAATCAGCAGAAGTGCAAAATGGTACTTACTTTCATTCTTTTAGCAGTGGACGGCTTTAGATGCAGCACATTCTCTGTACCTTTCAGGCAAAGAAGCCAAACCAAAAGCATTTCTGAGGAAATGAGCACAAACCCATGCACACACTGGGCTTATATAGAATCAGAAAAAAAACAAGTTTTACAACAGCAAGGCCTACAGACCAATCAGGAAAACACACAATAAGCTTTCAGCCAGCAGTCCCCAACTCAGATAGGTTTGCTACAAAACAGTTCTGCCATAAGAGTGCAGTCAGAGCACCCTATTAATGTAAAAATGCTGGTTTTAGAGCTCAAGTGCAGGGAAACCACACTGTCTAGATACCACAGTCCTGTGGAACTAGCAGACACAGTGTAGAAGTACTACAGTGGTAGTGGAAGCAGTTCATTTTGAAACTCTATTGAAGTATGAGAAATGTAACAAATGATACAGGATTTTTATGGAATACAGTAGAAATAATCAGCAGAAGTGCAACACGATGCTTATTTTCATTCTTTTAGTAGTGGATGGCTTTAGATGCAGCATATTCTCTGTAAGTCTCAGGTGAAGTAGCCAAACCAAGAGCAGCTCTTAGAATTGTCTCAATCCTTATAAATAGGTAAGTCTAGGAATTCCATTTTCCCTCTCTCTGGAAAAAAGTCGGACATTATCCCTGTGCACAAGGGGGGAAATTTACAGACATTACTAACTTTAGATCTATAGCAACCTTATCCCCCTCTCCAAAATACTTGAAAAAATGTATTCAAAAACAATTGCTAAACTGTGTAATACAGGAAGAATTCCTGACCCCCACACAACATGGATTCCATCCTTCCCATAGTATTAACACTGCACTTAACCTATACAGATACTGTCAATAAAGCTAGAGATAATGGCAAACTAGTCTCCACCTTATTTCTAGACTTATCTAAATCTTTTGAAAACAATTTGTGACAGCAAACTTTTACTTCAAATATTCTGTATAGGTCTCTCTCAGCCCACCCTTCTGTGGTTCAAAAACTACCTGTCCTGTAGGTATCAGTCAGTAAAATGGCACTCCAACCTTTTTCCATACCTCCCAGTCACCACCAGTGTATCACAAGGCTCTATCATTGGTCCCTCCTCTGTAATAACTTCAGCAACATCCTGCACATATCCACATAACAGGCTTCCCTAATACAGCACACTGATGACTCCACACTCATTTGTACAAACATGGCACACCTACACAAAATTACTCAGGAAGCTTTAACTGCACTTGAAACATGGCTTTGTAGCTCATGCTCAACCCTAAAAAAAAGAACTGCAACCCCCCCCCCAAATCCCTCTCCCAAGAAAAAACAAAATTTAAAGTCCGCCCTTTTGATAATACAACCATTGAAGTCAATTCTTATAGCAAATTATTAGGGATTATAGTATATGATAATCTTAAATTCAACCTGCACATGCAATATTGCATAAGAAAAACTCACAGAAACTAGGAATGCTTTATAGAGTGAAAAACCTTCTCACCAATGCAAGTACAGTTACACTTGCTTCTACTTATCTCCTCCTCACACTTCTTTATGGTGCTCCAGCCTTACTAATCTTCAGGCATCACAAAAATCAAAACTTGACAATGCTATAACAAAGTTGCTAAATTTGCAACAAATACCCCTTTGAGACCCCACCACTGTATTGCACTAAAAAGTCTACATTTGTTAGAACTACCCCATCAAATAGTATATACACAGCTTCTTACCACCTATAAAATTATCCAGAATCCATCTGATTGTCCACCACTAAATAACGTTTTACATAACTAAGTTCCCAGTCAATTCGATGACCCAAAACTCCTGTCTGTCCACAAGTATATCAGATCTGCTGGGCATTGTCTGCACTCGTACTATGTTGCTAAGGCCCGGAACTCCTTATCTGCATCCATCAGATCAGTACCATCCTATCCTTCGAAACCATTCTGAAAGATTTCCTCTCCAAAAGCTGTCTCTGTTCTTCTCAACACCAGGATAAACTATATGCCTAAATGAGAACAAATATCTATTCATACCGTACATTTTCGACTGGAAACAGACTGCCTACCCTGCTTGGATTACTTTCACATACTTAGTAATTCTGTATATATTATATATTTGTTATTATTTTTTTCACTTGACAAGTTAGTTCGCTACTTCTACTACCATTGTCTGATCTGATTAATATACGGTGATTAACTAGGTATATATGGATTGAAATCTTCCACACAGAGAAGTTTCTTACACTGTTTTGTTTAAATAAATAAATAAATAAATAAATAAATAAATAAATAAATAACACAATATAGAAGGGGAATCAGATGGAAGGGGTAAAGGGTTGGCGATAGACATCTGGTAAGCTAAAAGAATTATTGAGGAAACTTGTACTATGAGATCAATAGAAATCCCACTGAGGACGTGCAAAACAAAAATAAATACCACCCAACTGAGGACTTCAGACTTGGGGCAACATGAGTAGAGGCAGAAAATGTTTCAGTTAAAAGCTTCTGGAAGAGTCCCTTGAACTGTATTATACTGCTGTACAGACTACCATAAGCAGGAAATGAGTTTGTTTTTCAAGTTAAAGGCAAGTCAGATTACATTAACTGATATGCCACAGAACGTAATAGTCAGGTTGACTGCAAGAAATGGTGCCACAGTAACTCTCATCAAGAAAAATTTAGAAACATAACAGACCATAGCGCAAACCTTCAGAGATCCTGTCCAGAGTTCTATATCTATACCAGATAAAAGAGAATGTAAATCTAATGAGCTGTATCACATGGTCAATTAAACATTAATTACATTAAATAAAAGAGCTAGCTTGGAATAATATAAGAAAATACATTGAAAAATACATTTTACACATTTTTATGTATTTCTTATCTAATTTATTAATATTTATTCATTTTCAGTCTTACAAGTGTTATTAAACATTTTACCAGGTGTTAGTGGCTACTTTTCCAATATA
This sequence comes from Protopterus annectens, assembly GCF_019279795.1. Lineage (NCBI taxonomy): Eukaryota > Metazoa > Chordata > Ceratodontiformes > Protopteridae > Protopterus > Protopterus annectens. The sequence continues at coordinate 438,172,087 of NC_056739.1, forward strand.
CTTCTAATGTACGTTTCTGAGGAATTTTGAAATGTATTTTTCAATGTATTTTCTAATTACTTTCTTATTTTCTTATCTTATTCCAAGCTAGGTCTTTTATTTAATGTAATTAACGTTTAATTGACCATGTGATATAGCTCATTAGATTTACATTCTGGGAGAGCGTATATAAGGTCTTGCATTCAGTATTGTATTGTCTGAAGAAGTACAGGTACTATCCTGTACAAATGCGCTTACTTTATTTGTGAATAAATAATTCTTTTTGGAGTGTATCCAGGTCGTGGTCATACTTTTTTTTATTTTCCAAGTTTGTTTCGTGGTTTCATAGTACACTGAGAAAAGTGAAGGCCTGTCAAAGCAATAGGATGAATCTTTTCATTCCGTCACTGAATCGGTAATCATGGAGGCTAATCAGGTAAGGTACAGTAATTGTTGTTATGTGATGGCTGTATCTGGCCAGCACCCATACAAGAAAGAAAATTATAGTTTCAAAAGTCAAGGATAGCAGTAAGAGTTAGAGAAAAATATTTGTTGAAGCTGTCTGTGTGCTTATGTTAGAAGTAGAAACTTACAAAATGTGACTAGAATGTAAATAATTTGTTAAGAGTGGTTAGTGAAAGTAGAGGATGGCTGGGACCAGGGTGCACCAACTTATAACACATGTAAGAGTCTGAGATGACAGGCAAGGAATTAAGAGGCAGAGAAGTATAAACTAATCATGTGTGTATAGACTTTACAGTGAATGATATGCAGATCACCTGACACAGCCCATGTTGAGATGGGGGAATTCATGGATTGATTTATGGGAAGATATCATGACAAAGAACAATAATAGGAGATTTTAATTTAGCACATGCTGAATGGTACCGCAGTTCAAGGCCTAATTTAGGTTGGTTAAACCCATTTATGAATTGTATCCTAACTGGGAAGTTCTGCCAGTTAGTGAAAATATCAACTAAAGTACAAATGTGTCAGTTCTAATTTTAGAGGATGAGACACCATCAGCTCTGATAATAAGTAGCGACCTCTTTGTTACAAAATTTTACATTAAGCATCCTGAGGGAAATTATGAAAGAAACACAAGAAGACATGTAATAAAATCAAAACTGCAGGCTTGGAGATGTTACAGCAGCATAAGGAAGAAGTCATCAAAATGGAGAGACCAGGTATTAGTGTGCAAGAAGGAATTATTAAGAAATTACTAATGTATAGGAAGTTATGCTCATGAAGGCATATGGAATCATGGAAAATGAGGACAGCTGCAATAACAACAGAGTTAAAATGTGATACTATATAAAATGCTTGCAGATAGTTACTTGAGTAAAAAATGTCAAATTTATCTTCATAAGAGGAAGACTTGGAAAGATTTTTATGTATGGAGGAAAGAGTGGGCCTTGACTAATACAAAAAAGGACAGATGAAAGGCCTTCTATCACAACAGGAAGGCAAAAGAAAACTGAAATGATGCAACAGCATGCATACAGAGTAGAAACAAACAATGAGATGATATTCTGCTACTTGTAGAAGCTTTAATGAAAAAAAAAATACTTTAGAAACAGGTACCTAAGTACTGTAGCCGAAGGTACAGTTTGTGCCCCCAGCTTTCCTAAATGAAGCACTGGAAGATAGCATATCAAAATTAAAGACATTAGCTGCACCCAGAAATGATAGCATTAGAAATTATGACAGTAAGACTTTACCTGTGATTCACTAATGCCTAAACTAAGTGTACACAGTTCTGAGTGAACAGACAACACAGACGTAACGTGTACCTTCTTTCTCCTAATTTTAGTTTTCCTATTGATTTTCTTGTAGCTTTAAATACTGACAGGGATTCATAAAGGTTACCACAAAGTTTAGACTAAATGTACACGCAGTGTAATTTTTCTGAGTGACTAGAAAGCACAAAAAATGTGGTACGAATGTTCTTGAATTCATATCGTGCACACTTAGTGTAGGCTTTATTGAATCTGGCCCAATCCCTACTATATTCAGCAGTAATTCTCTTTAATGATTTATTTAATAAAGGTCAACAACCTATAACATTGAAGCATGTGATTATATTTGTGAAAAAAAGCAGAGCAGACAGCTGTAGACCTAAATAATTATACATTTGGCTGCAGGAAATGCATGTAGGTTGTTTCAGTAAAGTATATAAAATACAGGCCTACTAGATGAAAGCCCATATAGATCCTAAAGAACATATCCTCAGTAACTGCAGTATATATACTTTTATAGCAAGAATTGTTACAAATGTCGGTATTATACTTCTCATTGTCTTTCTGTCTTGTGCTTATTCAATCATTTATTTTATGAATGGAGAGAAATGCCAACAGTGAAAATAGAAAAGAGGCAAGGTCCATAAACAAAACCTTAACGCACTCCCCGTTCATAGTTATTACTTCAACCCCTCGATCAGAGAGTGCCACTCACCACACTCTGTCACTTAGCCATTTCTAAATCTAGTTTGGATCATGTGTTACAATAAATAACTCAGTTTATCTATCACAATATTATACTGTACAATGCCAATTGCCTTAGTGAAATCAAAATAAGATGGATTGTTCTGTATTCTCTGCATTAAGGTTCATAAGGCCCATAAATCCAAAGTATAGTATAATAGCTCCATGTGAAGCCTGTACAAGTCTAAATGATTAAGTGTATAGAAAAAAAAACACAGCAATCATACAGCAAGAGAATAACACGCATCAGGTTCCTGTGATATAATAAGTTATAAAAAGTAGGTCATACTCACAGTGCTATACAAGACCAAGAGCAACACCTTAATAACTGAGGACTAGTTGAAGAAATTGATCTGTGTAATGCAAAATGTAGGCATTTTCAGAATTTAATAGAATGTGTAGTGAGGCTGTGAATGCCACCAAGCAGCAGTGGGGCACCACTGAGCTTTTACACTGAGGTGGCCAGTGACCAGAGTAAGTTTAGGACTGCTGGCAGTCTGCATTGGAAAAGTTTAGGTATAACAAGTATCTTTAACTGATAGATAGACAAGCAGTGTATATCAACAGCTTGAATGTGCCAAAGAATGCATGAATGAACAAACTGGCACTGTGATGCACTGATGCATAAAAGACAACTTGGGGATGTATCTGAGAGTATAAATGTCCTCTGCAATATTTCAGTTGTATATTTAGATGTGCATTCTATTTTTAGTGATAGATACCCTAAAGATTGTGTTAAGGTACCCCATTGAGGAGCTTGTTGACTTCTACCAGTGATGAAGTAGAGTGTGCCAGATTCAGCAGCCTTGTCATCCTTTACCATCTGCAGCATTAACCAGAGCAATAGTATGCAGTAAGAACATATCACTTGTACATTTCTTCAACTGGCCACAAAACATGTTCTCCACAGACCTCCAGTGGGAAAGTACAGTGCCATCTGTCTCCCATGAAATGAGAGATGTCTACCAGAGGTTTTGTCCTGTCTTCCAGTGACAGGAGCTCAGTCAGGTCAGCATTCACTGGTTGCATGGGTAGACATCTAATCATAGCATAAAAAATGTTTGCAACAGCAGATCTGTCCACTTGCTGCAACCTATCCATATTAGCTTGCCATCTCCTTATCCTACTCATGTTGCAGGTTTTTGGAGCATTTTCATGGGTCTCAACTCTGTTATTCTATACTTATTCATTCTATTATTCTATACTTACTCATTCTAGCAGCTCAGTCCATGTGTACCCAACATTATCAATGAAGACGTACTTCATAACACCTAGGCTCATCTGGGTGCCATTAATCATGTAGTCATGTCACATCCTATCAGGCGTGTCATTCCTACCTGGCCTAATTACGTTCCCCATGCCATCCTAATCACCTTTCTGTGCACTCACTGCAGCAGTATGATCCTGTTCTCCATTCAGGACTGATCACAATATTCCAAATGTGGTCATACAAGGGCTTGATAGAAGTAGCTGGTCTTAGGCATAGGCCGACTAGGCGGCCGCCGCTCTAGCAGGGACATTTTTTTCCAGTATTTATTTGGCATAGGTAGACCAGGATGGGGGCACCTGGTAGTGTGGTGGGGGCACTGTTGAGCCAGTTTGCCTAGGGCACCAGTTGACCTAAGGCCACTCCTGTTGATAGACTGCTATCATCATCGTCTTGTGTCTGGATGCTGTACCTGTCTACTGTACTCTACTGCTTGCTTTGTTGTTGCTTCCCTCAAAGCAGATGTGTGCGTGCACACACACACACACACACACACACACACACACACACATTTTAAACTTAGTGTTTCATGATTTCTGTAATAATAACTCCCAAATCCTATTTCCATTTTGGATTTTTGAGTCTGCCCCCCATTGATGGTCTAGCTTTCAGACTGTATCATAATTAGTTGTTTGTGTCAACAATGACTATGGGCAGGATTCACGAAGCCTCCGTGTAAGAGTTATACACGGAGGATGCAGTTGAATGGAGTGATGTCAGCATGCTTTGCATATTCATGAGAGCATGCTGAATCACACTTAAGGCTAACACGGTCCATGTAAGACAGTAGGGGGTGTGTCCATAGGCCGAGCCCTGTAAGCGGACACGCCCCCAGAAGAGGAAAAGTTCCCAAAGTAAACACCCACGACAGCGTCCACGGAAATGTGAATAAACAGAACACAACACATGCCCCCACAGACTATGAACAGAAAACATATAAATAAACATGTTATATATTTTTTTTAAATTGTAAAAATGTTTAACCGTGAGTGCGCTCATTTGCGCGGGTGTGCCCGTAGCGCAGCTACAGTTAGCAGGCAGTGGGAAAGCATATAAGAACTAAATATGCAAAATAAGCCAGGAAGCAATAGCGTAGCGGTAGAGATGTTGGCTGAAGAGCAGGCTTTCATGGTTCGAGTCCCCACAATACCAATTTTTATTTTTAGCAAAATAAGCATGAAACAAGTCCCTGACAAATATGTACACATAAAACCACATTTTATGTAAAATGTAATGAAATAGCCCATTTATATTTAAGAAATGTGAGGTAACAAAAGAATAAAAAATGCCAGATGTGCCCATAGCTGAGCTACAGTTTAACAGGGTGAGTGCATCTGCCCGTAGATGAGCAGTGGTTTAACTGGTGCAAAATGAGTGCCCGTAGCTGAGCAGTGGTTTAACACTCTAAATCTATGTGCCCCTAACTGAGCTCAGCGTAATATGCGTGCCGATAGCCAAATGAGGCTTAAACCAGCGTACCCCGTTTGCGCTGAGCTGCGCACCGCGCAAACAAGCTAACCGACGGGCAACGTTGAGCAAGCCGTATCAAAACTGCCTTTACACAGACACACCCCTCAGCATGTCTAGACAGTCATGAAAAATAAAAAGCAGCGGCAAGGTTCAAACCCAGGATACTATACACCATAGTCAAGGTACCAAACCACTAAGCCATGACAGCAGTACCTAGAAATGCAATAATAGCTAATATATAGGAATGAATACAAACTGGAGCATGACAATGCAGGTTTACTGAAGTTGATACAATTCCAAAATGGCCAATCACAGATATGTGCGGGAAAAACGGACTATATAAGCCCCATAGGTGGGAATACACAGCATAAACAATTGTAGAACTGACCTGCAGGCAGAATGACAGGAGTAGGAGAGGGTAGTTGCTTTCGAGCACAGAGGTGGGGCATTGAGGAGTCCAGGTACATGGTCTGGCTCCTAGTCCACAATCATGAGGCCCAACTCATGCAGGGCCAGGTCCTCTGGGGAGCATACAGGGCCGAGGCGTTGGACCGGTTGGCTCATGATCTCACCAGTGCCACAGGGATTCCAAGGACTGGTGAGCAGGTCCTTCACCACCATGCAGACCTGAAGGGACGCAAGCAGGACCAACTGAACCTTTGGATCCAGGAGGCACGGCAAACACCCAATGCCCCACTACTGAGTAAGTGACATTTAATTATGTATGTAAGAAATTAAACTATCTGATATTATGGAGATGTGTATTCCAATATTACTTCATTTATATTACAGCTGCAGGTGTCCGTTCTGTGAACCGCAGAGCCTATGGCGATAGGCTGGTGCAGTTGCGCCACCAGGCAGGTCAGTAATCCACTACCAATAACTGTAAAGAAATATAAAAGTATGACAGTCAGCAAAAGAGTGTAGTGTAGTCAGTAAGGAATTAAATGTGCAAGTAACAGTGTGAAAGTGTCTGCAAGTATTGCTTGATTACAAAAGTGTGTTTCAGCCTGTAAGTTAAACCGAAAAATGAAACTGTCTGACATAAATTCTGAAATAAAAATGCTCTACCTGTAAGAAAATAGTACACAACCTGCAGCAGGCTGAAAAGTATAGCTGCAGAAGATGATGAAATCACATGTGTGAAATATATCCCTGTTGAAATACTGAAACATGACAGAACTGAGACTGCTGGAAAGGATTGTAATAACTACAGGTAAAACATGTCAACAAAGCCTAGAAGTAAGTACCATCCTGAATAGTAAAATGAAAGCAAGTGAGAGAGTGTGAGAAAGTGTCATGAATCCAGCAATACAGTAGTAATAACCCCTGAATAAAGTATACTGCAGTCAAAACAGAATGAAATGCATGTGAGAATCAAAACCAAACAGGGAAATCTGTTCAAAGTGTTGCTGCATCTGGAATGTGTATCCCAAAATCTGGATATGTTGCTCTCAGTCTGCAATATGCAGATAGGATGATTGTCTGATATACCAAACATCCACACTTGTCTACAGCTATATAAAGCAAATGTAGCAGGATGATGTAGCTGAACAAAGCTAGATATGAATGTGTATGAAGAACAATAAAATGTATATTGATGTTGTAGTAACAGTACTATCACCAAGTTGAAATAGTTATCATATAGGAAACTGTAGTTAGAACAGTAGTGTGTATATAACTGTAGCTATTAGAAATATACAGCATATGTATTGGTATTTGAAGGTGTTAATATTATTTTCTTCACCCCACCCTATAACCACATATAACCCATTCCACGTGAAAATGGTATGTGCAATCACAATTAACACCCCTGGACGTTTGTCCTGTTGGGTCATATATATTTGCATGTCCGTTGATGCATCTGCCCTGTTCATACATCCAAACCTGATGGCCTGTTGCCATCAATTAACCCTGCATGTTGTTGGACTGTGTATTTCTGTTCAAATTATGCACGTGTTATGCACGCTGTTCAATGGTGTGAATATCTGGGTGTTTGGTTAATGGGAATACTAATGCATGCTGTTACAACTAATTGTGAATGGTATTATATGTCACTAACCCAAACTGTCATGACATAATGCAAAACATAGGACGACAGGGAAGGCGGGTTCCAGCGGACCCACCTCTCCCACCTCAGTTGGCGAGTGCACCTGGCACTAGTGCCGAGTCCGGACCCTCCTCCGGTGGCCCTGTGCCACCTGCGGGTGGAAGCGCTGCAGGGGATGGGGCTCACCCCCCCCTCTGCAAGTGTGGCCGGAGGAGAACCACCACTCACCCTCCTTAGCGTCCGGACTGTGGTGCATAGGGAGATTCGGGACTCTGTTCTCGAGCCCCTACGCCAGCTTGAGGAACAGGTGGCACAACTAACGGGCATGCCTGTTGCCCGGCCTACACAGCCCCCAGCACAGCCCCGTCCCGGGCAGCGAAGGAACAGTGGCAACTGCCTATGGGTGGGGATATCAGTTCCACTGTTGCCATCTGTGAGCTCATGGGCTCTGGCTATCCAAACCTCCGTCCCCGTCAATTGTGTAACCCCCCAACACGTGTCATACACCGCCCCTGTATGCGTCTTGTTTGTCTTGTCTGTTTACCTACCCAACCTACCTCCCCAGCTGTACCAACTTCCTTCACCTGACATACCACTCTCACCTGAAAAAAAAAAAAAAAGGGCACTCTGTACCCACAAAAAAATTACGCCCCATACATAGCTGCCCATTCCGCACACATGTCTGCTGGACATGGAATCTTTCAATTACAATTGGCTGTACAACAAGTATTATTGTTGTCCTGACACCTCTCTCAGGGGTGGAAGGTTTCAAATGTCACACCAAATTACATACATATGCACAGCTGTTGCTGATGAAGAAATGGGCAGCTATGGGCCTTACCTACATCCCTCCTGCAAATCCCAAGCTTGTTTTCCTACTGTCTTACCCTCTTTGTGACCCCTTTTTCACCACTTTCCTGTCTCCCCATTTTCTTTTCTTTCAAAGAAAATAGCGCGGGTGTGCGCCAGAGTAAGCACCGTTAAGCAGTTGTAAGCGGGTGTGCGCTTGTGTGCATGGAGCTAACCGCCAGTGCACATGTGTGAGCTCCGCGCAAACCAGCACTAACCCGGTTACAACTGCTTAAAAGTGCCTTAGTCACTTTGATTGACAGGTCCTGTACTCAGTTCAAAAGCAAAATAAAATCCCACTGTCAGTCCCAAACCCAGGACCTTGGAAACACTAGTCTGTATGACCTACCACTAAGCCATGACTCTTATACAAGAACATTGTGCTAAAATAAATATAATATGTAATAGTAGGGATGAATGTAAAGGGAATATAGGATGTGTAGTACACAAAGCATGTCATTTAGAATTACTGTCAAAACTACTGGATTTCCATAATAGTAGTGTGTGAACAGAAACAACCATGCTAGTTGGTAGCTTGTAGATAATAATGTCAGTTAAAGTACATATATAAATGTATGTATATGTACATATTTATATATAAATATATATCTATATATAGTTGTAAGAGTCATTGTGTATACACACTTGCTACAGGGAACATGAGAGAGGAATGGAGAAATGTGAATATACAACACAGCCTGAATCATGAGAGAGATACTAACCTTTACACTCACAGAACACTGTCCACAGCATACCAGCATGGTCCCCGCCCTTACAATCTGAAAGGGCAACGCCTATCCCACATACCCTTTAATAGCAGTGACCTGAAATCACAGTGAGAACTGCAATCAGTACACAACTGGCTGTATGCAATTAGCAAATGCTGGCTTACAATTGGTGCAGAGGCCATCACATGGACCTATGCAGATACCTACAAAAGCATCCAGTACTAACACTCCACACATGCAATACATTCATTGCACTGTCTGGAAGCAGACAGAGGGAGAGAGAAAAGTGAGAGAGAGAGAGAGAGAGAGGGAGAGAAAGAACAAAAAAAAAAAATTATACACTGTGACTGTCACCCGAAGCTGTCAGCAGTGGCAGTAGCAGCAGCAAGCAGAAGCAGTGGTAATGCAACCAGCTGCGACAAACACAGGTAATGCAAAGTAGCAGGTTAATAGTGTGCATACTGTGAACCCTCCAAATGTGTCATTGGTCTGTATCTATAGGTATGTCCATGTGATATGTTGTGTGTACGTAGTTCCACCAAAAGGGGATGACCATACATTACATGTCAATCAGTCTTAGGCCATGATCCTGGCAGCAGTTGTCTGTGCGTTGCCCCAGCAATGGCTGTAGTGACTGCTTTGAAAGGTCAGCCAGGTTCAAAAGGCAGGATCAGCCCATCACAAAGGCACACTGGCTGGGAACAAGTGTCTGCAGGTACCCGATATCACTGCATATGCATCCCATACTGCATAATTCCATAGCTTAGCAGACCAGGCCGGTTATGCATATGATGTGGTAGTTCCCAGGGTCAGTTGAGGTGCCTCCTTAGTGGTGTGGGACCACTGTCGCTGTATGCCACTGTCCAGGGACATATCCTGTAGTACGGCCAAGATAAATTATCAGTGTTATATGCGGTTGTATGTCCTCTCGGAGTGCAGGTAGCACACATCCAGGGATACCATGAGGTCACAGTGATGCTGTGTGTTCTTCTCTGCTGAGGGCAGCCCTCACCTGGACATGTGAGATGATAGGGAGGTTACATCCAGCTGTGATAAATATTTCAACTGGTGGGGGAGAAGGAGGGGGGATACGTGCACCGAACATGTCTGCAAGATTGTTGCCAATATCCGTGTGTTTGGTGAATGTTAAGTAGGTGTGTATTAACAGAGAGCATATCTGAGGCATGTGGTCCATATGTGTAACATAACTGAAGAAGGCCTTGTGGTCATCCATAGTGTTTGTGGCCATTTCCCTCCCAGAGTAGGCCGTGGCCGTTGTTATGATGGACCGTAGCGTAGTACCAGTGCTGACCACAGATGCCTTCCCTTAATGTGAATGTACTCTGTCCTGCAGTAGCCTCCTGCTATTGTTATACAATCTGCCTCTGTCTGGGGTCCACCGGACAGGATGCCTAACCTTTGTGCATAGGGTCTGGGTTAGAAATGTGTGTGCAAGTTCCATGCAATCTGTGGAATGTCCATGGTAAGCATTTGCAAAGGGGTCAGCAGTGTGGCTTGTGGCTTCCACTGGCCCAGTGTGCTGCATGGATACCATCTCAGTCCCAGCAAGTGAATAACTGTCTAATCACATACATATCAAAGTAGTCTACTGTGCTGGTGGTGGTGGTGGGATATGTATATCCAGGCCGAGTAACTTCTGTCCACATCACAGTAGTGGACGGCGTCCCACATACAGTACCTTGGGATGAACCCCCAGAGTGAGATTGTGCATTGCACCTGTCAGTGTGTGCTGACCGATGGGGCATGCTACTATGTTGTGTGGAATGTGGCAGGTATTGTTGCACAGGTGTTGGCTGAGCACTGATATTTGGCCATGTACCTGTGTATCCACCATGACACACACACATGCAACATATGGGAGTAGTAGTATATCACTACACATGAGTATCATGTATAGTATGTGTGCCATATATTGCCGACATGGTCTGCTGATATCCTGTTTGTGTTCTCTTCAAGGGAGATGGCGCGTCAGCATAACCCCGCCTACTCTGTGGCGGAAGACGAGGAAATCCACCAGAGCCTGGTGCGGGAGTATGACATCCTGTTTTCCTGCACCAGTCAGAATCAGCAAGAGAGGGCTGCACTGTGGCAAGACCTTGTCCGTAGGGTAAATGATATTGGCATGCATAACAGGACATATGAGCAGGTACGACATCACTGCAGTGATTTAATCCGAAGTGTCCGTCAGCGTGCATCAGATATCCACAGGCAACAGGTTGCCACAGGAGGTGGGGTGGCCACACATCCCCCCTTCACCAGACTGGAGGGGCTACTCCTAAGTGTTGTGGCTCCAGCTCCGGAACACCAACAGCAGTACACCTGCATTATGATGGAGGCTGGTTCCACACAGCAGCACGACATGGAGCGTGCAGGTAATATGCCATATGTACACTTGACTGTTTTGTACACTGTATCATATGCAATATCAATGGCACAGTTGTGCCCATTGACATTAATCTAATCATTTCTGCAGGTCCCTCCGGGGTTACAGCAAGGCAGGCCATCCATGCTGGTGAGTGTGTTTAACATAACCTATAATAGTCCTGATAATGCTAGTAACAGTTGTGTAACTCAGTAGTGCTCTGTGTGTATACTGCGGGGTGTGCATGTGTGCATGTGTGAAGGTGTGCCTGTGTCCACGTGTGCATGTGTGCCTGTGTCCACGTCTGCATGTGTGCATGTGTACACGTGACCACGTGTGCATGTGTGCATGTGCCCATGTATGCATGTGACCACGTGTGCATGTGTCCATGTGTCCACGTGTCCACGTGTGCATGTGTCCACGTGTGCATATCTGCATGTGTGCCTGTGTCCATGTGTGCCTGTGTCCATGTATGCATGTGTGCATGTGTCCATGTGTGCATGTGTGTAGAAGTGCATCACTGGTAACAATGTCTGGAGACTGTAAACTGTGTTTCCTGTCTTCCTCCCACAGGTTCTGGGGCTGCTGTGGTGACCTGCAGCAGGGAACCTGAATCCTGTGCTACGGCTACTGGTAATGATGATATTTGTGTAATGGTACAGGAAGGTGTGTCAGGGTCCGCCATTGGCCAGCCAATTGACAGTACACAGCTGTCAACCCCATCATTGCGCACAGTCATCCTGCCAGTACATCCTTTGTCACCATTGTCCCTAGGTGATGGACAGGATACAGTGGGCATAGACCAGGGTAATGTGGTACCTGTGGCACATGCGTCCCAACACAGCAGCCATGGGCAGGGTCCTCCGATGGTACCACACAGACAGTTGCCCATGGGTTCTCATGGGAGCATCCGTATGCACTGCCTCTGGCCGACGTGCCCAAAGAGGTCTGTCAACCTCAGCTATGTTTCGGACTGTCATGCAGGCACAGTCACGTATGGAAAGGTACACCAGACAGGGTCTGAGGGAGCTGAGAGCATGTCGCACAGCCATGACAGACAGTATGCGTGACATTGCGGATGCTATCCGTAACTTCACCGATGTCATAGACAGACGTTGTGGGGACATATTACAGCAGTTCCACAACCAGATGTCCATGAGCCAGGGAAATGGTGGGCGTTTGCGGCGTCGACGTGGCCGTATGCCGGCAGCAGCTGGCAGTCGGCGAGGACGACAACAGGCTCACAAGACGCCCCATAGTGCCAGCAGCAGCCCCAGCAATGCTGGGTCTGTGCTGTCATCGGAACGCCCCAGGAGACCACGTGCACGTGGCTCTGGACAGTCCCAACAGGGACTTGTGTCCAGCCAACACACTCCCGCTTCTGATGACAGTACCCAGTCTGGCTTAGTACTGGATACGGTACGTAGCACCCCTGCCAGGCACAGGTACCGTGTCCGTGCACACAGACACTGATCTGTATGACCTGCCAGGTGCAGTCTGTGGCTGTCCACAAACCCCTGTATATGGCAGCCATGAGGTGGAACTGTGTGCATGCATACACACATGCGAAATGTTACCACCTAGGGTGACCACATACACGCACACCCTGCACCAACACTGCCCCACCCTGTACTGCTGCCCCTCACCAACACACATATACACACACATGTCAATTGGTGGTTTCAGTGGCTGACTCAGGCATACCTAATCCACACCCTGTGCATATGATGACACTGTGTCACCTCCTGCAATCTCCAACATCATTGCGGGAACAGGTAAACACGTTGCTGATGCACAGGGTGACTACATAGAAGTGTATTAGTAGTATCATGTTGGTAACAGTACAGTGTGCTGCTGTGACTGTGTGTTTATCCTAGCATGCCTGCTGCAGTAACTGTATGAATGTCCTGAATTGTTATCTGCACCCATAGTACATACCAAAGTATAATAGCTGCACATAATTGCATGCCGGTGGTAAGGTTGTCAACAGATAGCCGCATACATGGGTAGCACAGGGGGAAAGCTAACGCAAGTAGTGATATGCAATGGTGGACATGTACAGTAATGGTGTCAAGTTGCCCACAACGACTATGCCATGTGGATGTTCGCGCATGTAGATATGTGTGCAGTACCAACGTAATCCAAATCACAAATAACTATGACATAATATCAGTTCTACCATGGGCATCTGCGCTGTGTATTCCTGGGTACATGTTGATAGTGCCTACATATTTGCATTGTTACTTACTGTTATTGTTACTTCTTCTTTGTTGTACAATGCACTACTTCCAGCCCTGTTTATTGTAGCTTTGTTTGCATGCATGTTCGCTTGGTGTTCCCTGGAACACTACTTACACCTGCAATGCAGAGTTACAGTGCTTCTGTAGACTTCTAATGACATCTGCATAGCGTACGATACGTATGTCAACTTTCCACATGACAGAATGTCACTGTCTGTCCTGTACGCATGTACGTTGCCTATGACACATTGCACATGTCTTACCTGGCATTTACCCACGTGTGCAGTCATATATGTCAGTGCTATGAAACAGTAGCGGTACACCCACACATACACACCTTCAGTATGTTGTTCCCCATTGGCCCTATGTGTTGGTTCTCACCATGGCAATCACACTACTAGGGTAGCATATGCAAAGGTAACCTGTGAATCGCCTCTATGGTCCAGTTGTGGTTTATGTGAGTCATGTGTCAATGTCACAGCTGCCACATGTATGCAGTCAGCCATCACCCTTGGCCAGGAACGCACAACACATGTGTGGGATGCCACCACACAGCCAATCTGGGGACTGGGCTCTCTGAACCCAGTAATGCCATACGTTGTCAGGTGGCATGTCATATATACTACATCCTGGACAAACATCAACCCCAATCCCTGCTGCTACTATTGATAATATCCCTGAAGATGTTCCTGATAGTTTTGACCAATTCTTTACTGAGACATTTCAGGCCCTAGCTAGCCATCTACCTCCTAGCTCCCCTGGTCCTGAAAGTAGCACCCCTAGAAACCTACTTGCGTTCAGCTGCCAACCAGTCACCACTTCACTTCTCCGTACCTTGATTGAAACAGTGAAACCCACTACACTTTCTGCTGATCAACTCCCTGCCGAGTACCTATCAAACTCAGATGATGCTATTGCTTACCCCATCTCAAAGGTAATCAAATGAACCATGGTAGAATCTAAATTTCCCACCATCTGGAAAATGTCATATGTAATCCCACTTCACAAAGGAGGCAGCTCTACTGAATTCTCCAATTATAGGCCAATAGCTATACTCTCTCCACTTGCAAAGATTATGGAAACTTTAGTCATAGACAATTCATGCACCACCTAATCCAAAATCGCCTTATGGCAGACACTCAGCATGGCTTCCGCCCTCATCACAGCACTACTTCAGGCCTCCTAGCCTTTACTAACACCATAAACCATACTTGCAACACTAATTATATATCCTCAGCCCTCTTTTTGGATCTTTCCAAGGCATACGATATGGTTGATCACCAACTTGTAATCCACACCCTACAAACATTCTGTCTAGATACTGGAGCCTTCCAATGGTTTCAATCCTACCTGCATGGTTGACAGCAGGCTGGCCTCTGGCAGAACTAACTCTCTAACCTTCTACCTAACACCCTCAGAGTACCACAAGGCTCTATACTAGGGCCTTTGCTGTTCTCCATCTTCATTAACGACCTTTATACTGTCATCCCAAAAGTCAGCTGTATCCAATATGCTGAAGACTCTACTCTGATCTGCTCAGCCACATCTCCAGTAGAGTTATGGTCAGCTACCCAGACCACCTTTAATACAATATAAAACTGGCTTTCTGAACATTGTCTGATCCTAAATTCCAAATAAACTAAACTGCTGTTATTTCACCAACACGTAGGTCTACCGCTTTCACAGTTACCATAACATCAATTGATGGCACAATAATCTCCCCTGACCCATCTACTAAACTATTAGGTGTCATTATAGACAATAATCTCAAATGTGACCTACATGTTAACCAAATTATCAAAGCCATCAATAGAAAACTAGGGTCACTTTACAGAATTAAAGCCTTCCTAGCCCCTCCAGCTAAAGGTGCCATAGCTCGCTCACACCTTGTTTCAACCCTTCTGTATGCATCCCCTCTACTCACGAATATGAACAAGACTGTCCTTAACAAACACTCAATTTGCTACAACCACATTGCCAGGTTTGCCACTGGGCTGCCTTTTAGGACACATCATTGCATCAATCTAAATCAGCTTGGTTGGCTTGCAATACCCAGCCTAATACAGTATAACCAACTGATTATGGCCTATAAAATCCTCTATAATCCAGACAATACTCCTGCACTTCAAATATTATCACCCCCTATAACAATCCTAGACCGCTTCGATCCTCTAACAAACTACTAATTCAGACTAGCAGATTTAATAACACAGCCGGTAATTCTCTCTTTGCAAACTCTGTAAGTAGATCCTGGAACTCACTTCCAGCTGATATTACCCTACTGTCCACCTTAGGTCAATTTAACACTAGACTCAAACAACATTTGTCACTTAACTGGCTATGTCAATGTATCAAACCTGGCTAACTCGAATGTGTAAAATCTGTGAACCACTTTACTGTGTAATTTAATTTAATCCTGACTTGTGCTCAGGACTAACATTAACCTGTGGAACATGTTTAACTTGCTTACTTATGTAATCTCTGTAAATAATCTGTTTGTAATATGTAATGCTGGTATTATGTAATGCTGTATCTGCTACCCTCGTAGCTTGTCTCCCGGCCTCCCTGAAATGGACATGCATCCAGTCGGACTATCCCGGTCAAAAATGTAGGATAAATAAATATATAAATAAAATATATTACAGTGACTACAATACAAGTCAGACATTGACACGCACTGACAGCATGCTGAACACACTGGGGCATACGTGGGGACTCAGAATAGCAGCCTGCCTGAGCATCACACATCTCCACAGCTGGCACACAGGCATATGTTCCGTCAGAACAGAGCACATGCCACACATGGCACACACATCCCCTGTGCCACACACTCACAGCCTGTAGGGCTACACAACACACCTGCTACAGACGTGTCAGGTACCTGTCTTGTGTGCTGCACTGGTGTCCCGCTCAACAGGCTGTATCTGGTGAAGGTCACAGTGATATGCCTCAGGGGCACTATGGTCCACCACAGAACACATGCATACAGGTCAGTCAGAGGCATGGACACATATGACTCACTCATTGACCATGCCAGTATAGCTGCCTGAGACATACCTCCCTGGACTACATGATAGGGAACATAGAATGGATCTCTCAGCATGTGGCACAGGCCAGTATGAGCCTGATGTTGGTTGCCAACATACCCTCACCAGGTATGCTACCACTATATGTGGGAAGGGTGTTGTATGTCTACATTATGCTCAGTCTCCACTGTCATTCATAGGGTATCCGCTGGATGTCAACGTGTGCTTACATGCTAGGGAAGCCACAATGATGTGCAAGGGTCATCTTGCACATGACACCCATGGCCCGATGTATAATGGCAAAGCTCCTTGGTACACACATACTGCCTTATGCTGCAGGACATGGTTTACATAGCCACCTCCATGGGTATCACACAGGTTAGGACACTAACAGTGCTGCTACACAACAACAGCAGTGTACACCGGAAGATGCATGCACCAGACACTGTCCTCAGCACGGTGAACTGCAATGTCTGTGCAGTACCAGATTCATGATTCATGGCTCACAGGTGTTACCCATCACTGACAGGTTATGCCCCATACCATGCCTGTCGCCCCTACACATGTAACACACATGGATAGGCGGGTGGTATCCCAAGGTACCACAGATACACACACCTCCAGGTTGTTGGCACAGCACAAAGCATCAGGGCCTAATCATGTGCAGCTAACAGTGTGTCGGACTGCCATCTGGTTCATAGCCTGGCACACACAACCCTCCCATACACAGGAAGACCACCTATCCTCCATAACAACACTGGCAATATGACAGTCTCAAGAACTGTGTTTATATGGCTGGACTGCATCCAGCCAAACATTGTGCGTGAGCATTACTGTAGCTACAACACACTAGTTGAAGGGTTCACAGCATGTGGTCACTGAATTGCAGTGGAATGACATGTTACCACTACCACAACAGGTGGGAACATGCAGCACCTGTACATCGACTACATGTACACTATATGGCCCAGACCAGATGTGTATCCCCTGCTGTAGGTATTTCACCATATACACCCACACTGTATAGAGACATACCACGTGCGGACCCTGCACAGTAAGACACAGTCATATTGGTATACATTGCAAATACCATTTATCCACTCGAGGCATGTGTCAGACATGGTAACTACTGCAGGTCACAGTTATTTATGTGTATGTGTCACACATACATCATGTGTGCAATGCCATTGCTGGTTTAGGCAATGGCATGCATTGTTATGTACAAAGACCCACACAAGGTCATACTGTGTGACACAACCACACGTGGCAGTTGTGGGTTACCAAAACATACCTATCTGTACTCTGACAATGGTAATAGATACAGTAGCAGAGCGCCATATTGGCATTACTAGCCAACTAGCCCTGTTTGGCTGTGCTGATAGTGTGGTGACATCCCCTGTATTTACTGGGGGAGTATGCAGCATCTGTTGTATTGTAGTATTTGCCAAAAGGATCTGTTCTCTCACACTTGCATTTACACACACCCTACTACCCCCACACACACGCACACTTGCCATTTGCAGGATTCATTCCCCTACCTAAGTAAGTCATGACACGTGAGAGAGACGCATTAGCAAAGCGCACTATTCGGTTTACTAGATAGTTCCTCTTCTCTGGCTGTACTTATAGGGTGCTGACAACATCAGTATTTTGAAAGGGTAATGTGCATCAGGTACACTACTCCTGATTGCCAAAACTAACATGTTTTTCATATGGAAATGCACACACACAAACTCCCCACATCCAAACACACACACATGCCATTTACAGGTTTCAAACTCCTACCTAACTAAATTACGATACTCGGGAGAGACGCATTAGCAGAGTGCGCTATTCGCATTACTGGGAGGCTTCCCTTCTCCTGCTGTACTTATAGGGTGCTGACATCATCTGTGTTTAGAAAGGGGAGTGTGCGTCCTGTAGTGTGTTCTCCCAGTTGCCAAAAGGGACATTTCCCTCACACAAATTTGCACACACACTAACCCCCCTCATCCAAACACACACACTTGCCATTTGCAGGATTCAAACCACTACCTAACTATGTTATGACACTCGAGACGGACGCATTAGCAGAGCGCGCTGTTCGCATTACTGGGAGGCTTCCCTTCTCCTGCTGTACTTATAGGGTGCTGACATCATCTGTGTTTAGAAAGGGGAATGTGCATCCTGTAGTGTATTCTCCTAGTTGGCAAAAGGGATACTTCTTTCAAACAGTCTTGAACACACACTAACCCCCTCCACACACACTGAGCATGTACAGGATTCAAACTCCTACCTATGTTATGACACTCAAGATGGACGCATTAGCGGAGCGCGCTATTCGCATTACTGGGTGGTTTCCCTTCACCTGCTGTACTTATAGGGTGCTGACATCAGCAGTGTTTAGAAAGGGGAATGTGCATCCTGTAGTGTGTTTTCCCAGTTGCCAAAAGGGACATTTCCCTCTCACAGCCTTTCACACACACAAACCCCACTCACCCCCCCCCCACACACACACACACTGAGTATTTGCAGGATTCAAACCCCTACCTAACTATATTATGACACTTGAGGGAGACACATTAGCAGAGTGCACTATCCGAATTACTGGGCATCTGTTCTGCACCTGTAGTATTTATAGGGTGCTGACATCTTTATTTCTACAGAGGTATGTAGATGTAGTACTACCTGTCAGGTGGAGGATAGCATATATATGCATTTGCAGCCACCTACGTCAGGGTCAGATATGCACATCGCACTGGCAGGTTATGTTCTATACCATGCTTTGGGACCACAGGACCTGTAACACACAACACAACCAGTCCAGAACACCACACCCACATCCAGGACACACACTTAGCTTCCCTGGGAACAGTGCCAGGATATGCAGGTATTCACATACACCATTCCAGTTGTTAACATCAGGTACAGGCATATTGTGTGTGAGAACTACTCAGGCCTCTACCACTTTACCCTACAGCCACTACAATTTGTGGGTCCATGTGCTATGACAGAACCACACACCACAGCCACATGAGTGAATACATATTGCACCTGTCCATCTGCAACGTGGGTACTCACTGTTCCACACCAGAGGTAGACCACCATTGTTGATATCTGACCATACCCACCTTTCCCTGGACATCCATATCTCATCTCCACCCCCAGGCAAGGTTGTCACTGCACACAAACTGTGTTTAGCACAAGCAGACTCTACACTTGTGTAGACTGGGGTGGATGACTTTAGAGGGCCCATGCTGGAGGACTATACTGGCCACTCAGCATAATCCTTGACAATTGCATTCTATGAGCATGTGTACAGTTTGCATTGGTCATGCTATCCCACATATACCCATGACTGCTCCACAACAAGACACCTGTCAGCTGTACACCAGCCATATATGCGCCGTTCAACAGACAGAGTGACCTAATACATTGCAGAGCTGTAGCCCACAGAGGGAGGACATCTGTGGACAGTTCCGGCACGGCACTTCATTCACACATACTCATTACAACACAGTGTTGACAGTGGAATCGTCCAGAGAATGCAGATAGGGCTCCCCTCAGTCTGTTATTGACAGACACCTACTGTCAGAGATCCTCAGCAATCCTCTCACAGCACACACCGACAACATGGCTGTGGCTTAGCACATTCAGTCCCTGAGACCTCCATGGTGCCCCTGCTTGACAGAGGCACAGCTCACTAGCCTCACATGTTGCCTTCTGTGACCTACTTTACAGTGGCACAGTAGCCTACTATCCTGGGGATGCAGATGCCAAGCACACTCTGGCTGAGCTGTCATTCCCTGGGGCAAGAAGCCTAGTATTGACCTCTACACCCATATGTTCAATTGTCGGATGCACAATATTTGTTGTGCTGTTCTACTGTTTGCAGGTCTTTATTGCCATAGCATTCCCTGTTCCTATGACCAACTTATGTATCTGTGGAAGATGTTTGCATATGACGGCGATCCACTATATCAGTTATGTCTCTGTGGTCATTTACTGTGTGCACTGGGCTGATTGCTGTGTTGTGGTTGGTTCCTGGACTGACACGTACAAATACCAGATATGTGTGGCCAACTGCTAAACGGAGATATGGCCTAAGTGTGTGAGCATGCCCAGTTCAGCCTTTCCATGGCATGTTGTCTGACATATGCCTCATTTATCAAAGTGTTCGAGCATGCCCAGTGTGAGCTTTCCATATGTTGCACTCTGAAGTCCACCACATATTTGGGTGTGTGTGAACTTCGACAATATCGCACGTTTATGATTGTGTGTTGGGTGTCATGTTGTGTACTAACTGGCCAACTGCTTTGTGTCTGCCACAACAGGGATTATACTGTGTCTGCAGGGATTGCATGGGATACTTTGCAGACAGTTCTCAACATACTTTCATAATGACCTAACACTGTAGTACCGTATAGTGTACTGGTTCGGTACTTTCACTGTGGTGGACAGTATCCTGGGCTTTAGTCCTATGACTGCTTGACATCTTCATAGTGAGCACAACAGACTGTGTAGGGGCCAGTTGTGCACATATGACCATGTTGCAATATGTTCAGATATGGACTACCTACACCAGGCTCGTCCAACATTGCTAGTGTATTCCACAACATGGGTGGACATTGGCAAACACTAGCGATGTTCCCTAGGCCATTTCTGATGCTAGTCACAGGGTGTGTTTGTCCTTCGACACACATTGTAACTGGAGTTTGCCATGACATATGTCATGGTTAGTATACTGTGCCTCCGTCTACCTCTGACATAACAGTGATACCCAGGGTAGCCTACCATCTCCCATACACTCATCAGGATGCCTCTTGAGGGGTGTCGATATGGCTCTCTGGCTGACCTGTACCAGGAGTTTACTGAAGTGTGGGGGTGCCTTCTGTGTTATGGATCATTCTGTACAGCTTGTCCTATGTATGTCAGTGCTGGGGTTCAGGTCTCCCATGTGCATAGCTCACTGCCATTCAGATTGTACAAGGTGCAACATGTTCATTCATTCCAGGTTGGACATGGCTTCATACATCAGGCACAGCTTTCCTGTAGCTGGGAAGGATGGCGGTGTGTGGGGCTGCAGTTTGTTTACTCAGGCAACACATGGCATCTGTTCATGCTCTTTGCTACCCCCTGGTGGGGTACTGTTGTGGACTTTTCAGTTGATGGAGGTGTCTGCTGCGGTATATCCCACAGGGGCTATTGTAGTCAGTTGTGACGCTGATGGAGGATGGCTGCAGAGCCACAGTGAGTTCCCCTTATCTACATCTGCCAACCTTCATGTTTGGGTGGGTATATGGTACATTTTTCTGCGAACACTACAGCCACATGTTTGTCCAGTGCAGGATATTTATCACCTTTTGTACCCAGGTCTCATATTACATGTTAGGTACCTCATGGGTTAACACCTGTGTGGTAATTTGTGGGCACTTACTGTATATCCACGGTGGTTGTCTATACACAGTTCTACAATTAGCTTGCTGACATGGCTATGGCTACAGTTGTCTGTTTGTAGGTGGCCCTTTTGTGGGTTGCTTGTGTCAGCTGGGGGTCGGATATGGTGGGCTGTTTGTACTCCTCTGCATACATGCTCAGTCACAGTCCTTCCATGTTGGCCTATACCTATGGGACATGTATACAGAATGGGGGTGGGGGGGGGTCAAGACCAGGCCTTGTGGGATACCACTCATATCCACTTTGTAGTCTGACATGGATGCGGCATCTCTGACCATGTCAGTTCTGTCCTTGGTCCGGTTTGCAACTCCTCTACTGACATAGGGGTGTATATTTAAGCTGGTGAACATATCCATACTGAACTCGTATGGTATTGTCTAGAAGCATGTGCACGGTCCAGCTACGCTGTGTGGACCACATTGCCCTCATCAATGACCTTAATGACTGCTTCAAATGGGTCAGACATGTTTAGAGACTGGTTCTGCAGTTACAACAGCCACAGTGTGTAGGGTCCAGTATCAGTAGGTCCACAATAGCCTTCTGTCTGCGGTACATACTGATCCTTTCCATAGCTGTGCAGAATAAGCTTGTCAGGATCCTGGGATGGTAGTTTGGAGTATCCATTCAGGCAACACCTTTGTTGTGATGGACCACTGTTGTTGTACACTGCTCTTTGGGTACATATCCTGTGGTAAGGCTGACATTGGGCAGTAGTGTGATTTGGCATTCCATTATTCTTGGAGTCCATGTTGGCCTCAGCACAGGACACCATCACATACCTTTGCTGCTGTGTGTTCTGCTTTGCAGATGATGGCTGTTACCTCAGCATCTGCAATATCAGGGGACCATCTGCTGGGATAGGTATTTTGCACTCGGTGGGGGGGGGGTGTTTGCACTACACCTGACAGGTTGTATGTTAGCAATATGTGTGTGTGTTTGGTATGTTGTTTGTAATATCTGTGTGATTCGGAGCATATCTGTGGATGCCCAACATGGTTCGTACCATCAGTTGGGTAAGCCTTGTGATTATCCTTAGTGTCCTGTGCGTTTTGTATCTTCATAGGTTCATGAGTTCATAGTAGGCTAGACACCCTAGGCCATTAGTAAGCCTAGCTACAGTGTGTGTGTGTCTTTCACCACCCCTTGCTATGTTCAATTATGGCCATTTATGAGGTTCTTCACTGTGCCTCTGTCTGGTCGTGACACAGTGGGGACCCCCAGTATACATGTACGGTCATCCATCCACTTGGCAATATTCCTGTTGAGGGGTGTAAGTGAGGGGCTCTGCCTACCATGGATTGGGATCCTGTTTCTGGGTGTGGGGAGCCTATGGGTTATGTATCTGTCCCTCCAGCATATCTTATTTCATTATGTGTTGAGGTTGACATCTGTGCCTCTCACAGCTCCAATGGCTTTGATTTCCTGTAGTGTAGCATGTCCATTACTCCTGTGTTGGACATGGCCTTGTACAACAGACATACAATGCCTCTGTGTAGGCAGTGTGTGACTGCAGTCAGCTGGGGTGTCTACAGCCAGGCAGCATATGACATATATTTCACACCCTTTATCCTGTTGGTGGGGTAACTATGAGGTCTTCCGAACCGCTGCAGGTGTCACGTACGGTACATCCCATATGAGTCATTGTACTAGATTATGGGTCTGATAAGGGAACAGTACAACGGCACAGTGACCTCTGTTGATGTTGATGTGAATCCTTTCATGATACGGTGTCCAGTATCAACAGTCTTCATAGCCACATTGGCATTGTGGGTGTCACATGACAGATTAATGTCGACCTGTGTCCCTAGGTCCCTGATTACTCCTTGCATACATAATGGTTTGACGCCTATGTGGTACTTTGTGTGTACCTTGTCTGGTATTTGGTGGGACATTCATACTGTCCAGTGTCTTCGGATGTCTGGGTGGAGTTCTTGTGTGTGAGAGTGTGGTCTGTCGCATGCTACAGACTGTACAGCAGTTTTGACTACAGTTATGTGCACATGGGTGGTGTCCGCTGCTTTGTGCATTGTCATTTACCTGGCAATATGGGTGTCTGTGCTGCATATGGATATTCCCCCTCCTTTGATGTTTTGGTGCAGGTGTTGGGGCCATAACACATGATATGTGTTATAACCTAGTAGTGCTGGTGTGCTATCACTAGGCTTGCAGCAGGCTTCTGTCACTGGACAGACATCAATGTTCTCCATAATGGGAAGTGCCTCAGGGGCATGCATATTGCAGTTTACACATCTGGCATTGGTCAGCATTACCCTTATGTTTCCTACCACTTATGTTTTCTAGGGTGGTGGGTAGTCTTTTTGGCCTTGCCTACATACAGCTCTATGGAGGCGGCAAAGGCCTTATCCAGTATCCAGACGCACACGGGTAACAGCTGACAGCCATCCCTGGAACAGCAGCATGGCTTGTCATGCTTGACATCTCAAGCAGACACACATTAGACCCTCTTGGACTGACAGCTGTAACTGTGCCAGGTGTTAAACATGAGCATTCTGTGTTTGTACTGTGGCATCATTCTTGGTGAGGGTTGGATGCTGCACACAGCCAGTGTCATCCCGCCCTGGGGTACATACTCAGAGGGACCATCCATGTCTCTTTTGATGTTGACCAGGGAGGTACATCTCAGGTAATTCACACCAGCATGGACATTGAGTGCATCATATTTCTGCTTGCTTTGGGGTGACCTGCGTACTTGTGTTATGTGGCATTTTGTGGCAGCCTACAAGCAGCTTACTCTACCCTTTCCCTTGTTCAGTCTGGTGAGTGGGACAGCTGTGTGTCTGCCTATACAGACACCTATTACGACTGTATCAGGCATGTTGTTTTTCCTTCTGGCCTGTGACTGTTTGGCACACCAGCTTTGTGTCCTATTCGTTGCATGTGCTAGGTCTCAAGGTTGTGGTTGCTTGTGATCTACTTTGGAGGCTTCTGTTGGTGTGGTGTGTTTGTAATTAAGGCCTCCGGGAATATTTGTCTGTGTTTATGTGTTTGGTTTACAGTTGTGGTAGGTCTATGTGGGACTGGGTTTGTGGTGTATGTGGTTACCTTCTCCTCCTGACTAGTTTTGACAGTACTGAGTTGTTGGAGCTCAACCTCTGGTTTGGATACATGGATGCATCTATCACATATATTTGTATTTATTGGGGGGTGTTGTGGTTGTCTGTGTACTTGGTACTGGCATCACATTGCCTCTGGATTTACAGATTCTACTTGTTGTGGCTGGACTTAGTGGATTGTATGTGTGGACATATGTTGTTGCCATACTACTGGTCAGTGATTACTTCCCTTTTTATGTTTGCTCTATCATGTGGTAGCTTCCTCATTATCTTGTATAGTTTGGTAATGGCTGGAGGCCAGCATGCCAGATGCCTGCGTGTATGGCATTGTGTGTTGTTGTTATTTGTGATTGCATACTCCAAGCATTCCTGGCTGTGTTCATGGAATGCCTGTATAACATGTTCTGTGGTGTGTCCCATATTCTGCACTTGCACAGGGCCTTTTGTGGATTCAACATCGGTTTTGAGGACTGCAAACTATACTTTACACATGTTTTTCACTGTGGTATTCTTGCCAGGGACTGGGGTCAGGATGTGTATATCCAGTGTGATTACTCTATGGTCTGGTCTTACCAGTGAGGGGTACACTTCTCATCTTGCCATCCAGTACACATGTTGCTGATTATCACATCCAGTATGCTTACCCCTCTTGTGGGAGTAGTACATTGTTCCTGGGCATTTTGGTTTATGGAATCTGGGTAATTTTCTCCTACTGTGTTGGTGCTAGTACAATGCTACCGGTGTATGTCTGGGTATTTTCAGTCAAGCAATATAATGTGGTTTGGGGGGCTTGATATATTCATGTATTCCGACATAGGCCAGGTGCTGTTCCTGGTATTAGGACAGTAGTCTGCAGCAGGCTATATACTGCGAGGCAGTTTTAGCCATTGGTATTTGACCATGGCTATTCCATGCTGCTTTTGTTGTGGTACCAACATGGGGGTGTGGTTATCCTTGCCATTTCTTGCTAGTCACCCTCCTTTTGTAGCTTGTTCCATGTTTTGCGGCTGTATAGCACAGTATGAGGTGTGACCTGGTAGTGTTAGGGTGCTGATGTGAGCTTTGCCCAGTTCTCTATTACAGGACTGGTATCTACATTCTCCATACTGTGTGCGTTTACACTGCACACATCTTGCTGTTTATACATCTGTCATTGGGTAGCATTACATCTAGGTTCCTTTCCCTTGTAGAACCTATGAAGGTGGGTTTGTATTTTGAGACTTACCTATTCAGTGCATGCTGTGGGTACTGACAGCCTTTGCCGGTATCCATGGGGCATGGCATGATAGGTGCATGCCACCCCTAGCAGGTGGTGCATCATGTCAAGCTCCGCATATCTTCCCAGCCTGAAACACATTGGCTCCCCTTTGACTGACTGCATTACTTCAGCCAGTTATTGCACTTGATCATCCCATCGTCAGTTTGTGGATTCATGCTTGGTGAGGGTGGATGTTAGTCAGGATGCTCAGGTGTGCATATAGTACATGGTGTTACATTACTTAACACATAGCATTCATGCCTCAGGTGGTGCTGCAGGGCTGCCTCTGTCGGATGTGCATATTACACTTCCCTGTACATGTTTGTGAGCAGGTCATGTAATTTTAGGCATCCATGTTATTATTTGAGTGAGTCAAAGGGGGTATCATTCCCAGGGTTCCTACTGAGCCAGTGTATGTGCTATGCGTTGCCTCTTTGCCAAGGCCAGGGCATACTGGGCACGCCTCCTTCTGCCTAATGGGGCAGGCTCAGGTTGTTCCTCCTCCGAGTCACGCTCTGCCTGTGATGGCCTTGGCAATGGTGGGGGGCTGTTTGGCCCGGCCCTATGCTGGTCCTGCTGCAGCTGTTTTCGCAAGATCATATTATGTAGCATAGCACATACCATGACAATTTGGGTACATGTAGTTGGTGTGTACTGCAAGGCTCCACCAGATGTGTCCAGACACTGGAACCGTGACTTGAGCAGCCCAAACACACGCTCTATTACATTACGTGCTTGTGCGTGTGCCTCATTATGGCGTTCCATTCAGGTGTGTGTGCGTTTCTGATGGGTGTCATCAGCCACGGCTCCAGTGCATAACCTGCATCCCCCACTAGGTGTCCGTGTGGGATGTCCCCATTGGCAAATGTCTGGTACAGCTGCGTCAAATGCCAGATGTGGGAATCGTGTTAACTCCCAGGGCAGCCAGCACACACATTCATTATTATGCCCTGGGCATCACACACGACCTGGCAGTTGATGGAGGGGAAGCCCTTGCGGTTAATGTAGGCCCTACCCCGTTCACCGGCTGGTGCTTTGATGCGTATGTGCGTGCAGTCTATTGCACCCAGTACCTCAGGTTATTCCGCTATTTGATGGAAGAGACGCATATTGCTGGCCAATACCTCACGGGCATTGGGGAAATATACATGATCACCGACATGTGCTGACATGGCATCCAGGAACTGGTGCAGTACCCTGGAGGCTGATGCCTGTGATATCCCCATCATATCGCCAGTTGGTCTCTGGAAGGTACCTGTTGCTAGTATTCTTAGGCCAACACATACCTTGGTTTCCACTGGGATGGGTTCCCCTCTGTTGGTTCTGTGTGTGAGGCGTGGCCTGCACAGCTCAACAATTTGCTGCAGGAGCTCTCTGTCCACTCTATAGCGCTCTACTATCTCCAGCTCATGTAACCCATGGTAGGTGACCCTGGGCCTGTACACTCTTCTCCGTCTCCTCACTGTGGGTTGTCTGGCACCATCTGCATTGCCACCACCCTCAGCAAGTCGCCTATGTCTCATTATGACAGCTATGGCAGCCCCTAACATTTCTGCTCTAAGTTCAGCTTTTTCAGTTTTCACTTCTATTAGCTTACTCCTGTCTTGCAGTGTCTCTTAAGGGAAACATCCTGCACTACTGTTTGCAGAGTTTTAAGTGCTGGGCTGGGCTACTATTCTGCCTGTGTAATTGCCTGCTTCTAATTGTTTTCACCTGCTAGCTTCAGCAGTTATCCCTGCTGGCTTCCTATTAATTCTGTTGCTTCCTTTTTCCTCTCTGTTTCCTCTGGGGGAAGCAACGTGCATACCATCAGAAACACGCTTACAGTGGCTTACACGCGCGCACACGTGCTTACAGGGTTCAGAATCTACTTATTCGGGTTAAAACGTGGGTACACCCGCGCAAACACTGTTACACGTCTGCCAACAGCCTCCAACATACTCAGCCTGCCCTACACGTGCGCACACTCGCGCAAACAGTGTTAAACATCTCCCAACATGCTCCCACATGCTCAGACTGCCTTACACACGCGCACACTGTCCTACTCGCGCTTCATGGTGCGCATGCACGCCCAGCAAGAAACTTTGGTGTAAGTAACAGTGTACACCTTCCATTTCTTGACTTTCCATGACTTATCTAGTGGCACACCTCTTTCCATGATCTGTGCCTGTCATCTGTCATGTTACACTGGCCTCCAATGAACTGCATTTCTTTCTACCATTCCCCCCTGTGATGTCACCTATCTCCTACTCTATTCCTCCCCCTTATGTATCTCTTACACTACTCAGACTGTGCTCATTTGCTATGTGACTGTGAGATTCAGTATCCGAACCCTCATTTACATGAGATTGCCTACTAATGCTTAGTTGCATGTCTTAGACTCAGCTTCCCCCCTTAGCAACCACTACACGGTGGCCATGTTGTTTTTGGTCTGCTGGTCCCTGCATTGTCATTCCATGTATTGTATGAAACCCACATTTGTGGGTTTATAACCTTCTTTTTTATGTTTTTATACAGCGCAGCCCGTTTGCATTATAATTTTATTATTTTGGCATTGGTTTGTATTGCCAATGGCCACATATTTGGCCATTGGCATGCTGCCTGAGTCAAATGCAACCTTTTTTTGGAGCTGACATTGCTCCATTGTGGAATTTGCAGAAATGTACTCAGTTATCAACTGAGTACATTTCTGCAGCTAAAACGTCTCCTACACGGACTGGTTTCTGCTTCGTGGATCGCTAATATACCTCATTTGCATACCTTTCGGATGCAAGTGAGGTATTTAGCATGTCCACGCCCAGTCCGTGTAAGAGACGTTTTAGCTGGTCTCTTACACGGAGCTTAGGGCTGTTCCTGGATCGCGAGGCTTGCATGGAGTGTTGCACGTCTCTTACACTCCGTGCAAGCCTTCTTGAATCCTGCCCTATGATTATAATAGCATAAACTCCTCTTTAACATTTTCACCAAAACCATCTATATATCCAAACAACACGCCACCCAAATACAATATGCAGATGATTCCACTCTCATTTCCACATCTTACAACATGGTACACATCCAAAAAAATACTCAGGAAACTTTAACAGCTACCAAAGCATGGCTTTATAACTCACAGCTCATGCTCAGCCCAAAAAAGACCAAACTAGTACTGTATTCCCCAAATTCCTCTCTCATGAAAAAGCAAAATTTAAAGTCCTCTGTCATGATAATACAACCATTGAATTCACCTCTCAGCAAATTATTAGGGGTGATAGTGGATGATAAGCTTACATTTGACCTGGATATCCAAAACTCATCAAAAACTAAGGCCAAAACCTTTCTCACTCATGCAACAAAAAATACACTTACCACTACTTATCTCCTCCCCACATTTGTTTATGGCGCTCCCATCCTTACTAATCTCCAGGCTTCAAAAATTGAAACTTGAACAATGCTATAACAAAGTCGATAAATTTGCAGCAAATATCCCTTTGAGTACCCACCACTGTATAGCACTAAAAAGCCTTAATTATTTAGAACTGCCTCATTGACTAACATATAAACAGCTTCTTACCACCTATAAAATTATCCAGCATACATCTGCCAGTCCAGCACTAAAAAAACATTCTACACAACTAAGTTCCCAGTTGGACATTGTAATCCAGTATATATATATATATATATATATATATATATATATATATATATATGGGTTCATATGATACCGTCGACAACTGACTAAATCGACAACCGGCCCTGCAGCACCAATTTACGAAACCACAGCATCGACAGTTGAAATAACCGGCACCGACTCTACCGACAACCCGCTACACCGACATCGCGTATTACACCTAACGGGTATTAACATGTGTGAGGTAGGGGAGGTATTTATAATGTTAGACTGAGTGACATAAGTTTAGCAATACCTCCCCTACCTCACACATGTTAATACCCGTTAGGTGTAATACGCGATGTCGGTGTAGCGCATTGTCGGTAGAGTCGGTGTCGGTTATTTCAACTGTCGATGCTGTGCGGTTTCGGTAAATTGGTGCTGCAGGGCCGGTTGTCAATTTAGTCAGTTGTCGACGGTATCATATGAACCCATATATATATATATATAGGTTCATACTAGGCTATCTGCCCTAGGGCATTTGCAAGCCTAGCCAGAGTGTGTTTGGCTTTCGCCACCCATTTTAAATGTTTTACTATGCCCTTTTTCGAGGTTAATTTACTGTGCCTCTGTCTAGCAGTGACACCCGGGGTAAACCTACGATCTCCCATCCACTCGTCAAGATTTCTCTTGAAGAGAGTCAGTGAGGGACTCTGCCTAACTTGGACTGGGATTCTATTCCAGAGTGAAGGGAGCCTCTGGGTTATGAATCTGTCCCTCCAGCATGTCCTATTTATTTCAGTGCTGAGGTTCAAGTCCCTCGAACACGTAGCTCATTGGGATTTGGATTTTCTGAGGTGCAGCATGTCCATTAATTTCGGGTTGGACATGGCTTTATACGTCAGGCACAGATCGCCTCTAAGCAGGTGGTATGCAACCGAGTAGAGCTGGAGTTTCTTTAACCGGGCAGCAAATGGCATCTGTTTGAGCCCTTTGATCCTCTTGGTGAGGTACTTTTGGGGTCTTTCTAGTTGCTGCAAGTGTCGGGTAAGGTACATCCTGAAAGGGGCATTGCATTCAATTATGGGCCTGATGAGGGATGAGTAAATAGGCACAATGACCTCCCCTGATCTAGATGTGAATCCCTTCATGATTAGGTGGGCTATATAGAAGGTTTTTCTAACCACTTTTGCCACATGGTTGTCAAAAGAGAGATTGCTATCAACTTGGGTCCCCAGGTCCCTAATTAATTCTTCCTTACTTAATGGATTACCACCTATGTGGTAATTTGTGGGCACTTTGTTTTTGCCAAAGGGGATGACTATACACTTTTTGCGTTTAGCTTGAGGCCATGGCTCTGGCACCAGTTATCTGTTTCTATGAGACCCTTTTGGGGGATGCTTGTGTCAGCTGGAGAGTCGATTATGGCGCCTAGTTTGCAGTCATCTGCGAACGTGGTCAGCCACAGTCCTCCCGTGTTGGCCTATACCTCTGAGAAATATATACCGAACAAGATAGGTCCCAGGACTGAGCCTTGTGGGACGCCACTTGTAACCGGTTTGGAGTCTGACATGGCTCCAGCAATTCTGACCATGTGGGTTCTGTCCTTGAGCCAGTTCGCAACCCATCTAGTGACATAGGGGTTTATATTTAAGCTGGAGAGCTAATCTATGATGCCCGAGTGGGGTATTGTATCGAAGGCTTTAGCGAGGTCCAGGTAGGCTGTGTGGACCACCTTCCCCTCATCGATGGCCTTGGTGACTGTTTCAAAGAAATCAACCAGGTTTAAGAGGCAGGATCTGCCCTTAACAAAGCCGAACTGGGTAGGATCCAGTGTTTGTAGGTCCCCAATATCTTTATTTATGAGTTCCATTATGATCCTCTCCATAGCTTTGCAGACCAAGCTAGTCAGGCTTATGGGGCGATAGTTTCCAGGATCCATTGAGGCACCACCTTTGTGGAGAGGGACCACTGTTGCTGTATGCCATTCTTTGGGTACATATCCTGTAGTAAGGCTGAAATTGAACAGTAGCTTTATGTTGGGGTTCAGCTCTTCTTGGAGTTCATGTAGGACGCAGCCCGGGACACCGTCTTGTCCCATTGATGCTGTGTTTTTTGCTTTGGAGAGGGCGGCTCTCACCTGAGCATCTGAGATGTCAGGGCGGCAGCACTCTGCTGGGATAGATATTTGCTCTTTTGGGGGGGGGGTGTTTGCACTGAACCTGTCAGCCAGGATGTTGGCAATGTCTGTGGGTTCAGTGTATTTTTTGTCATTTTGGACTAACTCTGAGCATATCTGGGAGTTTCCACCTAGGTTCCTAATATAACTAAAGAAAGCTTTGTGATTATCTTTAGTGTCCTGTGCAATTTTTCTCTCGAAGCTGGCCTTAGATGATTTTATGAGTACCCATAGTTTTTTACTAATACTGATCAGAGATGCCTTCCCTTTTAGGGATTTTGCTCTATCATGCAGTAGCTTCCTCCTTCTGTTGTATAGTTTTTTTATGGCTGGGGTCCACCAGACAGGACGCCTGCCCTTGAGGGATTGGGTCTTGGTTTTATTTGGGATTGCATGATCCATGCATTTCTGAAGGTGTTCATAGAATGCGTTTATAAAGGATTCTGCAGTCTGGGCCGTATTTTCCACAGGTCCGGGGGCTTTGAAGGATTCTACCTTGGTTTTGAGGAGTGTGATGTTTGCTTTAGAGAAGTTTTTCACTGTGGTTTTCTGGGCAGGGGGTGGGGTCGGGATGTGGATATCCAGCGAGATTAATTTATGGTCTGATCTTACCAGTGAGAGGTACACTTCTGGTCTGGAGCATAGAGCCCCCATGTTGGTGATGATCAGGTCCAGTATGTTTTCCCCTCTTGTGGGCATGGTGACAAGTTGTTCCATAGCATTTGAGTTTATAAATTCTAGGAACCTTTGGGCTAGGGTGTTGGAGCTAGAGTAATGCTCCCAGTCTATGTTTGGGTAGTTGAAGTCGCCCAATATAATGGTGCTTGGGGAGACCTTCATATATTCCAGTGTTCTCAGGAAGGTCGAGTGGGGTTCCTGGGTTTGGGAGGGTGGTCTGTAGCAGGCTATAAACTGGAAGGCAGTTTTACCCACTGTTAGTTTCACATGGATAGTACCTGATGCTTCGTGCTGTGCCACCAACCTGGAGGTGTGGGTATCTTTGACGAATATTGATACTCCCCCTCCTTTTGTGGTTCGGTCCGAGTTTTGGGGCCGAAAAGTATGGTATGAGGTATAACCTGGTAGTGCTGGGGTGCTCTCGGGAGCCTTGAACCAGGTTTCTGTTACTGCACAGATATCAATGTTCTCCATGCTGAGGAGAGTTTCGAGTGCGTGCGTCTTGAGGTTTAGACTTCTGGCATTGAGTAGCATTACCCTTAGTTTCTTTTCCCTTGTGATACCTATGGAGGTGGATTTGTCTTTTGAGTCTTGCCTAAAACAGGCATTATGGGGGTGGCAAGAGCCTTTGCCAATATCCGAAAGCCCAGGGGTGACATGTGCAAGCTGTCCCTAGCGAAGCAACGTGGCTTGTCGAGCATGTCATCCCAGGCTGACAGGCATTGGATCCCCTTTGAATGACACCAATACTTAAGCCAATTGTTGAAATTGATCATCTTGTCTTCATATTGTGGCATCATTCTTGGTGAGGGTAAGATGCTACTCAATGTCAGGGTCATACCGGCCTAGGCTACATGCTCAGAGAGCCCCTCTATATCTCTTTTCATGTAGTCCAGGGAGGTACATCTCAGGTCATTCACACCAGCATGGACAATGACTGAGTCATATTTGTACTTGCCTTGGAGTGACCTGAGTGCTTGTGTTATGTGGCGGATCCTGGCACCCGACAGGCAGCTCATCGTGACCTTCTCCTTGTTCAGCCTGGTGAGCGGGACGTCAGTGTGCCTGACGATAGAATCACCTATTACAAGTGTATCAGGTGTGTTGTTTAGCCTTACGGGCTGTGACTGTTCGGCACACTGGCTTTGTGAACTATGTGTTGCACGTGTTTTGTTTTGGGGTAGTGGTTGCCTGGATGTCTGCTTTGGAGGTCTCTGCTGCTTAGGCAAATTTTTATTTAGAGCCTCCGAGTATGTTTTTGTGTGTTTATGTGTTTGGTTTGCTGTTGTGGTAGGTCTATGTGAGACTGGAATTGTAGTGTGTGTGGTTACCTTCTCCTCCTGACTGGTTACGCCAGTACTGAGTTGAGAGAGCTTAGTCTCCAGTTTGGCTATATGGTTGCATCTCTCACATATGTTGGAACTTGTTGGAAGGAGGAGAGGGTTGTCTGTGTACATGAGGCAGTTGTAACATTGCCTCAAGATTCCCAGATTCACCAGCTGGACTGGAGAGGAGATTGACAACTGACCTTTGGACATGCTAGAATAGTGTAGGGAACTCCTTTATAATTGAAAAAAGGGCCAATGGGGAACAAGGTACTCAGGGGGAGTTTGTGAGGATGTAGTGCTTTTAATTTTTTAGTGCTAACTTATATAATTGCTTTAGTGAGCAAGTGCCAGGCTTTAGATTAGAAATAGGGCGTTTATTCTGAGAGCTACAGCAGTTCTAAGGGAAAAAGTGAAGAGCAGACTTTGTGGAGCCGAGAATGGTTTAAACCCAATTAAGCGGCACTGCCTGATGCTGCGCTATGCGCAAAATCACGCAAAGCCATGCTAAAGCAGATTTTATACAGGGGGACTTGA